>NC_028639.1:73962155-74110320 GCF_001406875.1 Solanum pennellii
ACGTGGGTCAAAATTGGGTGTCAACAACTGTCCCTCATTTTACTTGGGTTGATGCAAGCAACTCGAGGAAAATGAAATTGACCGAACCAATTTTGACCAACTCCATTCGTTGTTTTTTTTTTTATAGGATTTGACAAAGAGTTTAGGAATTATGGCCGAACCCTTGAAAACGGGTTTCCTACATATCTCAGGCTATATGAGAATTCAGGCCACTTGTAGTTCGATAAGCTTGATTTAACGCACGATTTTGGAAGAATCAAAAGCCACCTCGATACCGAATTATGAAGGTATCGAAATGCTCGAGAATAGAATTCGAGAGCGAATGTTGGAATACAGCCGAGTTTTCAACATTGAATCCGCCTACATATCCCTAAACCTTCGGAATCAGGCTGCTTGTAGTTCAAATCGATCGGTTGAAAAGGAAATCTATTATGATAGATAACCTTTNTTTATAACGAGGGGTATATCAGCTCCAAATGACAAAGTTGAGGGGTATATCAGACCCTTTTTCCAAATTTAAATTTGTAATTTCTCTATGTTAAAGTTTTTTTTTTTTTGCAGTTTTTTGCTTTGTTGCTTTAACTAGACAATTAAAATATTTAGTTTTTCTTTGTGAACAAGTGATTCACTTAATTAGAGACCTTTAACATATGATTCAGGCTGTTTCGAGTGATAAGATTAGTCTATAATTGAACAGTAAATTTTTTTAAATCAGACCGTGACATACACAATATCTAAAATTATAGAAGTTTATATACAAACACATTTCATATTTCTATTGATTCAGCATAACATAGGATACAAATATATTTTATGGATAGGTTACTTCCCAAGATGCCATGGAATTTGATAAAAGCAATTTAGCTTATTGATTATGATCAAGAAGACACAAAATAGACAAATACGAGGACCATGCCATTGCAAATTTGAGAAGTAAAAATAAAAAATTACAATTACTCAAAAATTCTTTAAAGGTTAAACTTATCGAATTTTAAAAATTATGAATTACATATGTCGATTAAGGCGAAGCATTATTGGACTGTGAATTGATAGGAGAAGCGCAACAGCTGCAACAAGATCCTGGTGGTGGAGGTTGACAACACACACAAGCAGGACATATTGGTCTCCTCACAAGTACTTCTGTTTAATTAAATTCGAATTACGTAAAAAGTATTATAAATGAACAACAACAATATATTTTTGATGAATTAATAATATGTATAACGAATTACCTCTATACACATTAGAACGAGCAGCAACACCTTCTTGGATCCCAGGAGATAAAATTAAACCAATAAAAACAAGGCTTATGACTATTAAACATCTTGGAATTATAGCTCCCATTTGAATTTTAGATGAGTAAACAAAACTAGGAGTATATTTTATAGTGCAAAATTAGTAAATGGGAAATTAATGAACCTTTGAAAAAAATTGAAATAATGTATGTTCTCACTCAACAAACTCAAGGTTGACTTGACTACAAGTTAATTTGTTTAGGGGAATCTTCAACTTAATCAAATAGATTTGCTATAATTTTATATGCAGTTGGAGGATTTCTGAGCTTATCTTAATTTAATAAACATTAAAGAATTGAAAAGTCAGCAATTGCGACTGCAAATTTAGAATAAGTCTGTTTAATTTTTTTGGGGCAGATTTTCAACTATGAGAATAATACTCTGGTTTATGCTGCAAAAAATTTCCACATCAAAAATTGACTTTTTTTTTAAATCTTTAAAAAAAGAACTAATAATACAAGCGTGTATTACATAAATTTGATCAATTTTAATCCATTATCCTTAAAAATATAAAAAGTAGACAATTTCTCCTTTTGTAATTCTTCGTTCATTTGGCCCGTGGTAATGGTGGAGGGGAAGGTTTCGAAGAATATAATTCAAACGAATTATAATTCGAATTCATAAGTTACAAAATATGTCATTATTTAAAATTAAATTGGTAGACTAAAATCCATTCATGTTACATTTGAAATTTAATAATTCTAAATAAATAGGAGTATGAAAGAAAAAAGAATTAAAGCAACAATAATTTTAAAAAGTACATCATACCAAAAAAAAAAAAAAAACTTAATACCTAGTAAACTAAACACCCTTTTTTATATGGGATAATGCACAAGTATCCCTCAATCTATGTTCGAAATATCAGAGACACACTTATTCTATACTAAGGTCCTATTACCCATGAACTTATTTTATTAATAATTTTCTATCCCTTTTTCAGCCTACGTGGCACAATCTTGTGGGTCCAACGCTGATTGATTTTTTTCCTAACTAGTGCCACATAGACCGAAAAGGGTAGAAAATTAAGGTGGTACTTGTGTATTTTCCCTTTTTATATTATTTACTTTTATAGAACCAATGTTATTCACACAAACAAAAATTCAAATGACCTAAAATACATTGCCAAAAACATTAATTACATGAGCAAATTATTTTCTTATTATGTAGAAATCATCACACAATATGTTTCTGATCTTCTCATCATTAATTTGCTTAATTCCATGATCACGGCCGGTCCACGGCGGCCGTAAACGGAACGAAACAAGCGCAGGCGCAACACGACGGCGTATTTGGTTGGCAACAGATGCAATTCACACATTTTGGTTCTTTGACCCCAAGTTCTGCACCAATCACCATCAATTCGTTAAAATATTTATAGTCCTCAAGCCAAAAATTCTAGTAAAGGGATTCAAAAATGAAAATGTTACACTAAAATTTTCAATTCAATAAGTTATGTATATATCCTTATATTACATAATATGATAAATTAATGTTATTCGATAGTAAATTACCTCGACGAGTCAGTCGATCGGCGTTGCTGGGCACAGCTGGAGATAAAACTAGCATAAACATAATGATTGTAGCCACAAGAGTTTTCTCAGAATTCATAGCCATTACCTTAGACTAAATTTTGATAAAGCTATGATAATGTTGTTAATTAAGCATACACTAATTTCACTATATTAGTTATTATATATAGAGAGCTTGATGATGTAATAAGTTTATGTTTATAATATATGTTGCTTGATACAATAAGGCAAAAATCAATCACCAATTTTTAAATAAAGTATACGATGGAGGTTTTAATTAAAAATACCACCCTGTTGGAATTGTTTTAATAAGTGAATTAGAGATTAAAAGACAAAGATATAGTTTGGAATAGGGTTGGGTCTAATGTTTATTCATATATTGCTCAGTCTTATTGATAAAATATTAGACTGTCATCTAAGTTTACAACACCATAAAAATGTATGTGATATAACGCCTAACATATGAAATAAACATCAGAAAATAATTACTTGCCATTGTTTTTTCTAATTTCAATTTTCTTCACATTAAATCAACAATAGCATCCTTTGCTTTACAGGTGCTCTATATGTACAATCAATTCATTACATGTCTTTGTTAAAAATTAATTATATGAACTGGCATTTGTTCTACTGCTACTATTTCACTTAGTTTCTAGAGGAGTTTCAAATATTGACAAGTCTGCTAGCTAGTCATCGAAATGCATTAATCATGTGCTTGGAATTGACTTGTGTGACAAATTTCAAACAATTTAATTCTGGGTCTGAAAATTTACAAAGTCAGGTCATTTCTTAGGTAGTTACAAATATAAATTTCTTCATCATCATTAATCAATATTCCATTCTAATAAAACAGTAACTAATTCCATACTTATACTACTTCTGTTCATACTATTTCAAATATAGATTTTCACTTGTAACATTAACATATCAAAAAAAGACAAAAAAAAAAAATTATTGGTCCAAATGTGTACAGAAGGAGTTTATAACAGGCCAGGACAACTTTTGAGTTCAACAAGTTGAGTTTTTGTCAAGTGTATGGAGAAATTAAGGTATGGTTGAAAATTGAAATACTGTTCAATAATAATTTTTTTCAATGATATAATAAATGCAATTCGACCTTTGAACAGTTGGAAACTAAAGAGAAGAATATTGCAATTGAGGGCCAAAATAAATGAGTCAGTTGCTCATTGCAGCATTATAGACTTTGACTTGTTCTTCTATAAACAGTTGAACTCCTTATTCTTCCTTTTCTCCTTATTCTTTAGACTTTGAATTGTTCTTACACTTGCGTAGTTATACTTCACAGATACAAGTAGTCGAAATGAATGTGATATTTCTCAGTTTGAGTTTGTGACAATGGAATTGTTTGAATGTGACTTCAATAAATTACTGTGTTGCTTGATGTACATTGTCAAACTTCGCGATGGAGACAGAAAAAATGAGAAATTATGAAATTATCAGTAACTTCTGACTTACCATTTTTACTTCAGACAACCTTGTCTAAGTTCTTGCTCCTATGCAACAGTTGACACACCACTCCCTTCTCATACCTTCATTCTCTTAGACGGGCCTTGATCAATAATAGGATCACTTGGAGGCGGCTGAGTCTCTGGTTGCTGGTTTTCAGAGGGTTCTGAAGTGGAAGGGGGTGCAAAGCCTTCTGGGAAAGGTGGAGGCGGAGGTACTGGCGGAAGCTGCACAAATAAAAATAAGTATCTCCATTTTAGAACTTGATCTATTGAATTTCAACACAAATATCCCCGTAAATGAAGCCTGGGATTGCAAATAAAATTTCAGAATACTTCCAAGATAACTACTTCACAACTCAAATGAAGCTACTTGACTTAAGATTAAGATTGACGACCTCATACTTTAAAATGAACTGAGACAAGATTAATTGGTTAATCTAGGGTAAGAAAGCTCCATGCAGACCATACAAGGAATTACATTTACCTTCCGCTGTAGAGAAGCAAGGATGTGATCAACTCGCTTAAGTTCCTTGAAGTCGATGGCCTCTTTGGCGGGCTTAGTTTCAGATGCTTGGCTATCGTTTTCCGACTCCACTGCAAAAGGAATTTATTGAATAAGATCAACATAATGAAATAATAGTAAAAATGATAGAAATTGACATTGCAAGCTGAACGTAAGATTATTGATTTAAACAATATAAGATTTATACACACTGCACACAAGTCCAACTTATCGAAAGATATCTAAACACCACCCAGGTCTGAACTCCCGACTTTCAACCTGACAACTAAATGGCAATGTGTCGTAATAAGAAACTCAGTGTTAAAGTAGCCTTCAGAAATTTTTTGTTTTCATTCAAGCCCTTAAAAGGAACTAAAGAATAAAATAAACTTCTTGTCTACTACTTCATCTTCACCTCTTTTTGGGTTGGGGTGGGTGAGAGTGGGGGAATGGAGATTTGGGTGTTTGCATAACTCAAGACCCTTTCTTTGCAGATAGCTAGATAAAATTCCAGTAATGGACACTTTTCTCCAAAGCACCCACATGCACAAAAAAAAAGGTTGAAAGGATTGAAAATTTAAGGAATGAGATATCAAGATACCATATCCTATCTTTTCCAACTTTGAGGATGCAGTACCAAAAGCTTTTGATATATGATATAGAGCACGCCCCTGTCAAATAAGTAAATGAAGAAAATGAACATCAATTGCTTTTTATATTCCATCAATGAATTATTCGACCCACACAAAATTAATATGTGATATCCATATCGCAGAAAAAAGGGGGACAAGTTTTCCCCTTAAAAGCAGAAGAGTACTTCAAGCATATTAAAGTACTACTACAGAAGACAAAGCTTCATTTCCTCACTGCACAGAGAAGTTCAAGTGACTGAACAAAATCATTGTTCCCGTATACTCTCATCCGACCAGTCTCTCATCATGTTGTACACATAGATCCTTAGGAAGCCATGCTTTTGTAATTTATTGAGTTTTAAATAAGAAAAGAACGGATCCTAAATTATTAAAATGGTACTTTCTGCAAACTTTTTTATGTTCATGAAGAAGGATTTATCTAACTCTGCTTTGGCACTATGTTCACCACCCTCTGAGGGCTTCAATGTTCTTAGTTTTTTGCAAAGCATTCAACAGTTCCAAAGTAAATTCCTTTCTAAGGGCACGGAAATTCTTGCACACCTAATATGGATCACCCACAGAAAGATCAGATGTAAGCACCAAAACAAAACCAATCTACTGCCAGGAGTATGAAATAGTTTTTTCCTGGATAAATCAATAACACATAATTATTGAATTTTGAACGATGACCTTCTAGGTGATAGGAAGGGAAGTTTCCAGCAAAGTAAGCTATTCTACAAGGCGGAAGGGAGGATTTTCTTAGAAGATTTATCTTGAGTGCTCAGTCAAATAACGAATATCTTTCTCTGAACAAAAAGACAGAAAAAGGGGAAGCGAAATATATTTCCTACCCAAGAAAGAGTCTAACTTCTTTGCTACTAAACTGCCCAGATTCTTAAGCTAAATATAAAGATTGCTACTCTTAGTTTATCTAGATAATGGCATATAAGATACAGGTAGCAAAAGACAATTTAATGGCATCAAAAGGACTAGAATACTAACAAGTCGAGCTGCAAATACATTGCAGAGCTGCGGAGCTTGGTATATTGAACCATCCAAGATGTAATAAGTCAGCATTGGTGTGACCTTCTCAGGGCTATCCCTCTTTTGCTTACGGATGACAAAGAGATTAGGCTCCATTACTTCACTCAACGTGTATTCCATGCCCGTCATTTTCCTACAAAACAAGTTGCATATTTTCAATTGCAAATTTAGTTGTGCTTGTGCATGTCTCCATTACCTAATACCATACATTCACATATCGTCTTGAAAAATCGAGAAGTACTCGTACAAATTAAGTCTGTGCACTTGCAAACGAACTTGTGCTGAGCAACAAAATCGTTAATTTTCCCCAAATATCAGTTGCCTCCAACTTGTACTTGTGTCTATCAATTTTACCTCTTCCAACATACTCTCCTTTCCCCAAAATCTCTACCCCCGCCCTAAGAACTCCAAACTGATTAATTACATATCGCATCTTCAATCTACCTTCTACCAGCAGAAAATTAAAAGGCAAACTATGAATTGAAATCCCAACAACTCAATTTCGCAATGTCAGCAGATCTAATTGTGCAATTCACAAAGATCAAAACTTCGTTTTCTAAGCAAAAAAAGGGGGAAAGGAAAAGAAATCATACGAGATATGAGAAAAATCCAGCGGGTGGATGGCGCGGGCACGGAGTTGTTCATTATTGCAGGTCCAATCGTAGAACGGGGAGAGTGCAAAATAGTCGAACACTAGGTTTCTGTCGAGCGGATAAGTATTCAGCCACAGCTGGTCTCTGAAACATATGCTCGTCATGTCCGTCCCAGGTAGCGGTGGAGCCACCGGTGCACTTCCATCGGCGTTCAGCGGCATCATCGGCGTCGACGCCATCTCGTCCTTGATTAACTTAACCAGTATTCACGACACTGTAGTAATTAAACAACGGATAATTAATGGTAGTAAAGAAATAGCACTACAATAATTAAACAACGGATAATTTTTAAAAACCTAGTAGTAATTTCGGAGAAAAATATAAAATACTAAACTAATTTAATTCAATTAATTTTAAAAAATTTATCAAATTTACAACGATGAGGCGGACATAATAAATACAAGTGAATTCAAAAGAGCAACTTTTATATTTCCTTTTCTTAGTAGAATTTGCTTTTTTTTGACTTTTATTAGAGATTAATAAATTTATCATTAAATAAATTTATTTGCTAAAAAATAGTTAAATAAATATCTTACTGTCTAGTAAATAATCCTTATCACAAAATTTTACGTATGAAATCTAATATTACATGATAATGACTATTTTATTACTAAAAAGTGGTCAATTAACTATACTCGCTCCATTTATATCTTGTAATATTGATCTTTTTTTTTTAGTGATGTCAGTTGGAAAACAACATCAATTATGAAATATCAATTTAAAATATTAATTATTTTTTAAAATACAAACCTAATTTTTTTTACTATTTATGCAACGTATCTTCAACACGTTTTCAGACACGTCCTTAATGAAATACTTTTTGATTTATCAGAATAATTATAGTTTAAGTTAATAAACAAAAGCATCAAAGCCTATAGAAAATTCAAAAATTTTCTCACCTAAGGGGTAAGGTCTTCCCTTCCCCAGAACCTTTTACCAACATAATTTTTCTCCAAAAATAAACAAATTTTACTCTCTGAATTTCCATCTAAATTCCACAAAATATATTACTACTGACAATTAATCCCTTATATTGTTAAGGCATTGATGTCTCTTGATGAAACCTGAACCACTTTCATCTCTCAAGGTAATTATATATAATATGTTGGTCGCTAATTCCTATTTCTATTGATATTTCATCATTCAAAGGATGTAGATTAATTGACATTCATGTAGCAAATAGCCATGAATTCTATGTATTTTTCAAGTATATGAGAAATGCCTCATCGTGTTACGGCGAGGGCAAAATCATTTTCTTCTCAACCATCCATTGCTCAAAAATTAAAAGATGATCCTGTAGATCCAAAAAATGCTCAGGGTAGCGTTACATGTGTTTACCAATCTCATATCGGGGGATATTGGCGTAATGTGACTGTTATATGGAGAAAAAATATGATGAATCATTGCCTTACCATATCTGTTGATAGCGTAGAAAATGAAGATCATCAAACTTGCAAGATTGATCTTAAACCTTGGCATTTTTGGGCTAAAAAAGGTTACAAGACATTTGAGGTTGATGGAAATCAATTGGAGGCTTATTGGGATTTAAGATCAGCAAAATTTTCTGGTAGTCCTGAACCTTGTAAAGATTTTTATGTCGCGTTAATTGCAGAAGAAGAAGTTGTTTTATTATTAGGTGATTACAAGAAAAAAGCTTATAAGAGAACAAAATCAAGGCCAGCTCTTGTAGATGCATTGTTGTTTTACAAAAAAGAACATGTTTTTGGTAAGAAGAGTTTCTCAACAAGGGCTAAATTTGAAAACAACAAAAAAGAAAGTGATATTGTTGTAGAAAGTTCAACTTCAGGGCCAAGAGATCCTGAAATGTGGATAAGTATAGATGGAATTGTGTTGATTCACATAAAGAGTTTGCAATGGAAATTCAGGGGAAATCAAACGGTACTAGTCAACGAGCAGCACGTACAAGTGTTTTGGGATGTGCATTCTTGGTTGTTTTGTGAACCTGGTTCTACTCATGGATTGTTCATTTTTAAGCCAGGTGTGTCTGAATTGGAAAGTGACAGAGACGGAAGTAGCGTTGGAGGTGACAGTGATTGTAGCGATCATACTAAGTATTTTTCAACGTTGAGTCACTCCAGAGCCTCGCCTTTTTGCCTTTTCTTGTGCGCGTGGAAGATTGAGTAACGATGAAAGAGAGAAGGAGAACATGTGTAGGTGGTATGGAAGTCCTAAAGGTAGACATGATGCAGAGAGGGATACAAATTGTAAACTTGATGAGTTCAACCTTTAAGGTTCTCAGTATTTAAATTTGTTGTTGTTTAAGTGAAATTTCATTGTGTATATTTATGTACTGTATTGAAAACGATTAGTTTAATTGAACTCATCAAATCCAAGGTCCGTTTGCTTTTGGAGAGGGATTGCCTCTGCATCAAAGAAAATTTCTTGTGGGATTTGTTTGAGTAAGTTTATGGGTTTTGCTTTTTCCTTTTTATTATCCTTCTCCAAGTCTATGTGACTTTTGTAAATTGTGTTCTGTATATTATTCAGCAATATGACACCAGTATTAGAACATCAAATGGTTGACATTTTTTTCGATATCTTTTAGAGCTTGAAATCTCATGTTTTGCTGTCAACATGATCGATAAAATTGTCAGTTTATTATTATAAGTATATATGTATCTTTCTTATAGATGTACGTACAGAAACCATCCGGAGTACTTCATGATTAGATTGATAATATTGTTTTTCATTGTCATTGTCACAAATTTTCCCCCTTGAAATACTTTAGACCAAGCAGTGGTTGACGTATTCAAATCTAAAAATATTTAGTTAAAATAGTGCTAATATTGAGAATTTTCTATTTGTGTAATTCAGCATCTCAAAGAGAAACTGCAAATGGAGAAATCACAGATATTTTAATGGGATTTCAACTCCAATTCATGTTCTCAAAGAAAAATGTTTACTTAGTCTCTTTTAGTTGACTAGACCAGGCCCCTGTAAACTAGTTGTGATTGTTTTTTGGAATGTACATGCTCCATAGTGTGTTGAAAGGGAGCAACGATAAAAATTGTCTTCTAGTGACCTATAGATCACAGTTCAGGTCGTGAAAATAATCAGGATAGACTGTCTACATCATATTCTTTGAGTGTGACCTTTTCCTGAACCTTACAGAATTTTTTGTACACCGAGTAATTGCCTCTTTATATGCTCTTTGGTGTTAGTTTACTAGTCTCTGTCTTCTTGAACAGTCACATTCACTCACTCTTTTATAACTTTAATGATACATTTGCTTGATGTCATTTAATAGAATTTTCTTACCTCATCAGAAATTTGAATGTAAATGGAACTTAATTATCAAGATTGTCATCATTAGAAAAGTCAATTTCTCTCACAAATTAGGCTTAATTATTTTAATCGTCACTTCACTTTCTGGCATGCGATGGCTACTGATAAAATAGAATGCATAAGAATAGTTCCTGTAAGGGATAATTCTAAAGTCGTAACTTCTAGTGAATTTATAAAAACAAAATAATTAGTGACGCAACCTGGATTATGCATATAATTAAGCTTGTTAATTACTTCCTGTTATAGTAATCAATAATCTAGAGTTTTGGTTTAGCTTCAACACTGAAATAGTGAAATGACTAAAGACTTGATTTTTATCTTTCTAATTTGTATTTCTCTCTTTGCACTTGAAGCTAACACCCAAAGTGATCAATCAGGTATATACAATGTCTTCTTTCAACTCATTTTTATTTTTGATTATAAATGATACATCTAGTTATTTTCTTCAATTTTATTCAGGATTCATAAGCATAGATTGTGGAATTCCTCAAGGTTCCAACTACACCGATGTAGCTACTGGACTCCAATATGTATCCGATTCAGGATTCGTGGATACAGGTAGTAACGCTACTATCTCGAGTGAGTTTCACTCCGATGACCTGGAACAACAGTTGTACACACTCACAAGTTTTCCTGAGGGAAAACGAAATTGCTACACCATTAGAGTTGCAGAAGGAAAAGGAAAAAAATACTTGATCAGGGCTAGTTTTTTATACGGAAACTATGATGGAAAGAGTCAGCTACTGATCAATTTTGATCTTCATCTCGGAGTTGACTTTTGGACCACGATTCAAATAGTCAATGCTTCAGTTCCGCTATATGGAGAGATCATACACATTCTCTCATCGGATTTTGTACAGGTTTGTCTAGTAGATAAGGATCGAGGAACACCATTTATATCCGCACTTGAATTGAGACTCTTGAACTCAACCATATACAAGACCACATCCGGGTCACTACAAACTTTCGTACGTCTAGATCTTGGCTCAACAGCCACTCAAATAGTAAGGTAAATACTCTGTGTTCTTTCAAATTCATCCTCTATAACAACATTTGATTACTGTCGAATTTCATCAGGTACCAAGATGACATATATGATCGTTTATGGTGGCCATATAATAATGTGGCAAACACGATATCATTGAGTACGACTTCAACCATTGATAACACCAACAGTTATCTACCGCCGACAAAGGTGCTGAGCACAGCAATAGCAGCAGATAATGACACCGATGGAATATCACTTTGGTGGGAACCTGCGAATTCAACAGATGAGTACTATATCTACTTGCACTTTGCAGAGATTGAAGCCAACCATGTCAATAGGCAATTCAACATATATGTTGATGGAGAGTTGTATCGGGGGTCATTTGCTCCGGACTATATGTCTGTAACCACAATTTTATCAACATCAGCTCTAAAGCCAAAAGACAGGCACCAAATTTCCCTCAACAAAACGGGAAATTCAATTCGTCATCCTACCATCAATGCCATAGAGTTGTATAAAGTTGTCAAGCAAATCATAAACCCCCAAACAAATGACTTAGATGGTAAGTTTATGTGCGCGCACACAAACAACTCACTTTTTAGAGGAAAAAAAAATACTTTTAACTCGTAAAAGCTTGATCAAACAAACTATGTCCTAAGTTTGGATGGATTAATAATACTTAGTCCTTATTTCACTAATTATTTGACATTAATTTTGCTATTAGTTGAGGCTATTATGAATGTCAAATCAACATACGAGGTTAAAAAGAACTGGCAAGGAGATCCATGCGGCCCTGTAGCTGACATTTGGAAGGGTGTCACATGCAATTTTAATGGGGATCTCCCCACAATTATCTCCTTGTATTTTCCTTCTATGCTCTCAAATTTGATTATTTTTTTTTTTAGTATAAACATGTTTCTTCTAATTTTGGTCTTTGGAGGATGAAACTAACATATAGTTAATTTGTTGAGTAGAGACTTATCTTCAAGTGAATTACAAGGGGCAATATCGCCTTACATAATAAGTCTCACAAAACTAGAAATGTTGTAAGTATCTATCTACTGCAAGCTTTGTCACTTGAACCAAACTAGAAAATGAAGAACTTGTACGAGGCTACTTGTTATTTCACAAATTTGGGTCGAACAAATTTTGAACCCACCAATTTGTGAAACAAATGAAGTCTCGAGGCATAAAATAAAATTTTCAGTTATATATTAAGTAATTTTTATGAGATTGTTGTGTTTTTGTTGAAGGAACATGTCAAACAATCAGCTGACGGGAGAGGTGCCTCCCGATCTCTCACAACTAGCCTTCTTACAAGCGCTGTAATTTACTCTCCTATAACTCATTTAGTCTCAATTTATGCGATACAGTTGCAGTAATATGATTTTTATTACATTATTGTCGTGTTTCTGTTGAAGGGACTTGTCAAACAATCAGCTGACGGGAAAGGTCCCTGCCAATCTAGCACAACTACCCTTAAAAAAGCTGTAATTTACTCACTCATGACCTCTATTGTTAATTATTTTGATCTACAATAACTTTTACGTTCAAATTCACTATCAAAGTTTAGAATTTTAAAATTTTAATTGTCAGATGAATCAGAACAGAAGGTGTATTTATTTATTTAATTAGAACACAGAGTAATTTGGTTATCTTTGTGACAGATACTTGAAAGGAAACAGTTTCTCCGAAAAAATTCCTGAAGAATTGCTGGAAAAATCAAGAAATGGATCACTCGATTTGAGGTCTCGTTCCACTCTCAGAATCCATGAATTAATTTATGAGTATACAAAAAACATCCAAGATTGATTTAGAAAATTATAGATATTAATTTCTCATATAATTGGTCACAAGTTAAATTGTGAAATCAACTCATCTAAAGTTAAAGTATGATGTCATATTGAATTGTTATCAAGTCATTAGATATTGAAGATTCACTTTTATTTACTTATAATTACATTTCAAATAATTTTTTGTCATACAGTTATGATGAACTTAGTCCTCCTCCTCCTCCGAAAGATGAATTTAGTCCTCCGAAAGATGGTAATAAACTTAGTGCTGGTGCACTAGCAGGAATTATTGCATCCGTGGTGGTCTTGGGCATCTTGGCTTTACTACTACTTCTTTGGTTTATAATTCGAAAGATGAAAAACAAAAAAGGTGAACAAATCATAAAATCGATTAATACTTGGGCGATGATTTGATATTGAAGAAGTAAATCTAATTAATTTCTGAAACAGGTAAGATCACTGAGACAGAAACAACAGTACAGAGTCCAAACATTGCATTGGAGTTGAAAAACCGGCAGTTCACATACTCACAGGTGTTGCACATGACAAATAACTTCCAGAGAGTCCTTGGTAAAGGAGGTTTTGGAACAGTTTATCTTGGCTATGTTGATAACCGTGACGTGGCTGTTAAGATGCTGTCCCCATCTTCAGTTCAAGGGTTCAAGGAATTCCAGGCTGAGGTAAACTGAAGAAGTACTTTTTTAGTACCTAAGACATTATATTTAGTTAACACGAATTTGACTATACATAAACTTGACTTGACAGGCTAGTCTCCTGATGAGCATACATCATAAGAACTTGATTTCTATAGTTGGGTATTGTGTTGAAGGCAACCACATTGGTATTATTTACGAATACATGGCCAATCGAAGTTTAGACATGCAACTATCAGGTACCTGATTTATAGTCAACAAATGTTCTTTAGATCAGATGTTTCACAAGTCTTTTATCATGGCGTGCAGATAGAAATCCAAATGCTTTAACATGGGAGGAAAGACTTCATATAGCCTTGGATGCGGCACAAGGTATATATATACACCACTAGATGAAAATCATTTCAGTCGATCTAACACAGTACCTTTAGAATGACTAATAACTATATATTTGACGTGTTTCTTTTAATTTTATCTGAAAAAATAATGTAGGACTGGAGTATCTGCATCATGGTTGCCAGCCATCAATAATACACAGAGATATCAAGTCTAGTAATATTCTATTAGATGATAAATTCCAAGCAAAACTTGCTGATTTTGGTTTGTCAAGGACTTTACCAACTGGAGAGGGAAGTCATGTTACCACCATAATCGCGGGTAGTCCAGGCTATCTTGACCCTGAGTATGTGCTCTGTCATTTTATTATTAGTTTGTCTCAAAAAGAATAACGACTATGTATATCTAATTTGAACTCTCGAATTGACCTGCAGTTACTACAGGACAAATAAGCTAACGGAGAAAAGTGATATATACAGTTTCGGTGTGGTTCTTTTGGAAATAATAACAGGACGGCATTTACTAGGAAAACATGACAAGATTTATGTAATAACATGGGTCAATGGTATGATTAATGATAACGGAGATGTTTCAAAAGTAATCGATCCAAGATTAGGAGGACAAGTTGATCTGAATTCAGCAAAGAGAATTGTGGCATTGGCAATGGCTTGTGTTTCTCTTGAACCAACAAATAGACCAGCTATATCTCTCGTTGTCACGATAATAAAACAATGTTTAAGACAGATGATTGAGAATTATGACTCGAATTGAAGAACAGAAAATTTGGATAATGTCCTCCATCCCAAGATGAGATTGATGACCCTGTCTTTATTTGATTGTGAATGTAGAAGACAAACTAGTAGTTTTGTTTCATGTAATATATGTACAGATACTGTATTTTGATCAGTGAGTGCAGAGCACTATCACATTGATAGTTTCTTTTCTGATAATGGGAGCGCATTTGGAATGATCATTGAGACAGTATTTTCATTATACCAGTTCATCATCTTTAATATATACATAAAAAATAGGGAAACTTTCGCATATAGTCACTCAAAAATAATCTAATTACTTTTCATAGCTATAATTTGCTACTTACGATTCCTAGCTACATGTTATAGGGAGGAGAGTGGCGAGTGAAACTGGAAGAGGGAGGAGAGAGGCGAGCGAGCGAGGGCAGAAAGTGGGAAAGAGGTAATAGTATATGGATGTCGATTAAATAATTATATATATATATAATCGTGAATTGCAATAAACATGACAATTAAGATTAAAATATATGTACAATAGCAATTATTATTGCAATTATACATATAACACTACTATTCCAAGCAATATAGTAGGGGTCACGCTAGAATAAGAGTAATGGGTTCAATAATCAAGTAGCTTTGCCAAATTCTATATTTATTTTTGAAGAAAAGGCTCAAATATGTCATTAAACTTTCATGATATACTCATTTATGTCATCAGTTAAAAGTTTGGCTCATTTATGCCATTACCTTTAAAGAAAAGGTGATTTTGCAAAACTATTTTTGACACATGGTCAAACATAATTTGACCACATAATCAATTTTTTTAATTAAAAAAATCAAAAAAAAAATAATTCAATTTTATTCAGAATTTTATTTTTTTATTTAAAAAATTGATGACATGCCCAATTATAATTCGCTCATGTCATCAATTTTTTTAAATAAAAAAAAAGTCAAAAAAATTAAATTAATTTTTTTTCGAATTATTATTTTTTTATTTAAAAAATTGATGATCTGACCGAATTACAATTGGACACATGTCAAAAAATGGTTTTACTAAACCACTGTTAAAAGATAATGGCATGAATGAGCCTTTTCTTGAACGATAATGACATAGATGAGCTAAATTTTTAACAAGTGACATAAATAAATCTTTTCTGAAAGTTCGATATCATATTTGAGCCTTTTCCCTTTATTTTAAATGATCAAAACTACAAACTTATAATTTTCAATTTCTAACTCCACCTCTATTAACTGATTCAACTTCGTAGAAAGAGATTTTCTTATTGAATATTATCTTGTGACTTGAACAATTTTAGAATAGATCTCCACATAGATAAACTAATTAGATAAATTGGGTGGCAGCAATAGTTTAATTCAGTTTGCAATTAATTACTATACTACATAAATTTCCTTCCCATTATTCCACATTCATTCATTTGATTATCAAATTGAGAGCAACGTCACTATTTTTATAACTGAGTACAGTATTCCTAGAGTGCATCATCAACGTGTATATAATAGTTTCAGCAGCTTCCTTATAGTTTGATCGATCGATATCTTTAATTTGTTTATCGAAAGGTCAACACCATTTTTTATGTACAACTATAGACAAATCAAACACGCGTCATCCTTCATGATTTGCTGAAATACTTGCATATGTTTTAAGTTTTATAGTATTTTATAAGGAATGTTATAGATATATACCGTTCGACCAACTAGTTTAATTATCAATAAAATTGAAATGTGTGCAAAACATATAAATGATGTACATGTTTAAGTATGTTTATTATATGTATGTTGAATATCAAATATGCACAAACTATACATTTTGTAAACTAGTTCGCAGAAGTGTTTAGGGCGGTAATAAATCTGTCTCTTCAAAATTGTCCTATGGGCCTGTGGCATGGACAAAATTCAGCGGGTCAAATTGGCCCATTGTGCGCCCCAAAATATGTCAAACTTCTCGCGGGCCGCTAGATTTGTTGGAGTCTTGGCCCAACATTCTTGGGACTACCTCGAAATAGACCTATCACGGATACTATGCTTTAAAATTGCGATAAAATGTCTGAATTTCAATCATATATTTCTTTGGAGTTTGTATGTGTTAAATCTAAACTCAGATATCGTATATTTAGATTGTTTCGAATTTGGCAAACATATATCAAAAGTTAGATACTGGGTACACGTTAAATAGCGATATTATATTCAAATACAAAATCCATAAAAAAAAAATCACCAAAAATGATGAAAACAAATAAGAGGATTCAACGAAAGTTAGTGATAAAAAACTTCTTGTTTCCAATTAACATACAAATCTAAGTTTTATTTATTGACAGTGCAAAAAATATTTACAAAAGCAAATTACTAATACAGAAATTTTAGCTAATTTTTTTATGATAAACACTTACTAATAACTTAATAAAAATCAGATCATCGGAGATGGGCACTTGATAGTCTTTAAATTGTTGTTAATGAATGAACTAAAAGTTGGCTGAAGAAAATCAACTAGGACAAGTAGATCGTCATATCACAATCAGTTTAACTAAAAGCAAAGTCAAATGTTTATTCCTATCCATAAAAATACACAAATAAATTTTTGACTTTGATATTTCCTAAAAACGGTTATGCTATGAGTCTAGTTGTCCAGCTAGTTGGTTCATTATACCAATTTAAAGACATCATAGATGACTTAGCCATCACTAAAAGTTGTAGTGACCCGTAATTATTATTTTTTTAATTAAAAATTTTAAATTTAAAATTAATGAACAAAATTATCTTTAATAATATATAGTAAAAATTTTTAAGCGCACGAATTTGAATTAGTTAGATTTCGCGGACATTGTACGCAATTTGAAAGAGAAGAAGTAGGGAATCATTACAAGTCAAGTAACGGAACTTTCTATATTTAGTAAACAAAATCTGTAACCTCTTAATTCTATCCAATCAAATAAGTCCAATTATCCCAACTCCTCTTTGCAGCAATACTACCAAAGACTCAAACCCCACATTTTTTTTTCAAAGTACCATCATCCTACTCGTCATCAACAAGAATTAATTGTACACATGTCTGCTTCTATTTCATTCTTCTTTTTTTTTTTTTTTAATAATAACGATGATATTCGTGCCAGCTTCTAATCACATCTAGTTAACAACAATTATCTATTCAACATAATGTATGTAGTGTATTTTTTTATTAATTTAAGTGAACTTAATATTCATTTTTATTAAGCATAAACAAATTTATATGTGAAATTATTAGAATTTTTGAACAACTATTAAATTCTTGAACCTATAATTACAAAGTTCAATATGAATTCAGTACTTGATATATATTGAATTCATTAAATTCAAATATTGAATCACTATTTCCTATTGAGTCATGCTATCTTTTATCAAAAAAAAGTATCGGATATGAAAATAAATTACTCCTTTCGTTTACCTTGATTTGTAATATTGCGCTTTTCGAGAGTCAATTTGACTAATTTTCAAAGATAAATTAGATTACATTAATTCGATATTTTAAACAAAAAATTTAGATACTCAAAAACTCTATGAAAAGTATTATAAATTGCAATTTTTTGCTTATCAATATGATGAAAAAATAAATATTAAAATATTAGTCAAAGTTCTTAGGATTTGACTCTAAAAATAGAAATCTTAACAAACAATAGTGGACAGAGAAAGTACCTAGCAATTTAATTGATATTTACACCACACTAATAGATTCATCAGTTGTATACGCTATTATCACTTAATCATATTTGATTGATATATTATCATCATATATAAAATTAATTAATATGACTTGATATAAATATGTGGTGGTTACCCTTTCTTATCCTCCTCTTTTGCATAAAACATTGTGATAATGAGGATTAAAATAAAGAGCAAGTGCCAAAAAGGAAGAATAAACGTGGTTAGCAATAAGGATTTGGAGTGAAAACCCCGAGGGGCACGCTTTGGATCGAATCAAGGAGACAGGACCACTGACTAGGATTCACTAAGTTTACATTAAAATAAAACTTCACTCTTTTCTAACATTTCTAAGTACAAAAATCTTAAATTAAATATAATTAAACTTGCAGGTACAAAGTGGTAATCACTTTTTATGTTCTCCAATATCTTAATCATAGCCCTTATTATTACTTATGGCCTTTTGAGATCTTCACCTTATGGATCTCATTATGATGCTCATTATTGATGCTTTAAGAGTATGCAATAATGAGTTCATCATGATATAATATTGGATCAAGATTATTTAGTTAGGCAATAAAGATAACTTTTCTGAGTTATATCATGATGAAATAATCATGAGTCTGAGTGTAGATAACATTAAAAAAAAAAAATTCAAAATTGCTTAAAACAGAGAGTTACATATTTTCTTTTTTATCTAACCTATATACAAGAGAGGTGGAGCTAGAGGTGCATCAATTCATCCGAACCCTTTAATTTGTCAAAAAAAAATGTATTTTATATATAACATAAAGTTAACTTTTTTATCATATATATTAAATATTGAAATTCTCTCGAAGTTTTGAGATGTTTATTTTTTTATATATTTTAAAGCTCTCCTTAACTCACGATTAAGTTCCTAATATATATCGACGATGTAATAACTTTTACACTAGCTTTAGATGTATTTTTTTATTTAAAGCATGTTAACTACTTTATTCTCTAAGCTCTCTTTTTTCCATTCACTAATCAAATTCCAGCTAATATATACTGCAATTATAAGTTACAACTCGTTCTTCTCGACATAGCAACTTATATATATTTAAGTTTCAAGTACTCAAGATGAAGCCGGTAAAATTTGACTTCATTTTTTCATTGTACAAAAGGTACTAAATAAATTAGATTGATAAAATAATCATGTGAAATCTTCATTTCACGTGTCTAACATTTTAACACTCAAAACATCTTTAAAGTGAATGTTAACAAAAACAAATCAAATCTCAAGGCGCTCAAGATCAAAACTACTTGTTAGTAGCATAGTTATTGTTTGTGACGGTCATCAAACAATTCGTAACGCATAAATTAAAATTAAATAACTCAAACTCAAGCTCCATTTAGTTAACGTATGTGTTATCGCTACAGAGTACAGATTACCATACTAATTGAGCAAGTCCTTATTTTTCCATGCAAAGAAATTAAAATAATCAACTTCTTACGTACTAGAAATAATTCTTAGTCCCGTCTTATACAAAACTGAGGGGAGCGAGCAAGAATAACAACAAAAACAAGTTTTTTTTGAAGTTTTTACACTACATATCTTTATTGTCCCTTTCCTCCTGGATTTCTTTTCAACAAGAAAAGAAAAACATGTCAACTCTTTGGTCGATGAATTTGGTTAGGGTTTTGTAGTGGAAAATGTGGTAATTGCATGGGAATTGGGTAATTAAATTGTGTTATTGAAGTAAAAGGATCTTGTTTTTGGCCTATTGCTTCCAATGCTTTCACTTGTGACCTCAAAAATTTCAAATAATTTGCTGCTTCATCAAGCATTGATGCTGTATCCATTTTACTTCCTCCTGGTACTAGCCTTTGCAAAACCCTAATCCTTTCACTTATCCTTTCTCTCCGTTGCCTCGCCGCCACCGTCTGAGGATCCGTTGATATCTTTACGTTCTTCCGTTTAGGCTTTTCTAGTACTTCAGCACCGAAATCAACCGGCCTGAATGCTGCAGCTCGGTATATCATTTCTTTCATCTGAGCAATCGCCTCCGGATCAGGCTCTTGATCAATAGACGATACTGATGAACTAGCTTGTTGGAAATTGATGTTTGATGAACTTGGACGTTTATTAGATCTCTCAATTAACCTCATCTTCTTCGATTTGGATTGTTTTTCTGAAATTAGCTGGAAATTACCGCAATCTCCTAATGAATTTGACTGGAATAGATTGAACTCGTTCGATGATTGTGAAACTGCTTCATCAAGTTCATAAGATTTTCGTTTTCTTTGATTTTGTTCTTCTTCCAGTATCTTATGATCAGTAGACAGACAGGTCAAAAGCTGTGGATTAATTCCGGCAGACTCTCCAGAATTCCACAAGCTATTCGAATCAGCAAAAATTACGGACATGCCATCGTCTTCGATTGACGTGTCTGTATTGTTGGTGGTGGTTGCTGATAATAAACAATCAATGGATTCTAGAGATACAGTATTGGAGATTGGCTTAACAATTTCGACACCGAAATCGGACATTAGGCCTAATGGACTATTATCACTGATGTAATTGTTAGGCATATTGAGTATTGGGGAAGAAGAAAAGGCTATATCAGTACAATCCCGGGTTAGATCTGCTGCTCCGGCTTTAGCAGCCATAGAATCAGCGGCCAATCTACTCGCAGCTTGTTGGCGTTGTGGCATGTTCCAATTTGATATTACATGTATTGGATCAAATGAAGATCCAAAATTAAACGGAGTTTCATTCCAATCCAAATTCTCCATTGATATTACCTCTTCAATACCTGCAAAAATGTGAGTCGTGGATTAAAACATGTATGTAGTCGTGCAAAATCACTAAAATTTCAATGATGGATTCAATGGCAAAAACGTAAATATTGAATTATGGGTGGGTATGCAACGATTAATGAACTTATCTAGATATTACGGTGACAATTAAGATTGAAATTTAAAGAAAACAACAAACTTACAAATAAGTTAGCTGCAGTCTGCAGGAAAATTAAATGTTGGGTTTCTGTAACAGAATGAAACTCTGTATTATTTAGTGCAATGCAGAAGTAGTGGCTCTAACAACCATAAACCTGTGATAATATACAAAAATAGATATTGCTATCGTCAGTTTTTAGCTACTATATATACAATTTGTCTAGTTGTATAAATGATTAATTAGATGATGAGAATTCAGAAATTTACCATATAACAGAAAACTGCAAGCTGTTAGAGAAAGAAGAGTTTGTTTTAGCTGCAATATTGGAATACCAAAATTCTTGACCACTTTTGCAATATGTTGTTTGGAAGAACATTAGCTAATTATTTATATATGGAAAAGGAAGAAAAAAGAGTAGTATATATTTTAATTGGAAAAATATTGGTCGCACAGGAATAAAATATTTTATACTATATAGTTCAAAGAGTTGACAGGAGATGTAATGTTTTTTATTATTTGTTATTTAGAGAAGATAAGGCTTTTTGGTCAGTTTCGTGGGGCTAGCTGTGGGGCGCTTCGATTATTATACATCCGAACTCATTGCTTTAAGATTATAATAACAATTGTTTATTATATGAATAATATAAATAATATATTTGAATGTAAAAAGTTTTTAAAATAATTTTTATCTAATAAAAATAAAAATAAAATGTTTTAAATATAATATTATTTTATAAATATTATTAATTATGTATAAAAATTTACTAAATATATTATTCTTATTGTTTGTAATAGTCTTCATCGTGGGGCTGTAAGATTATAGTTTTGCAGATGGGGAGCATGAGTTATTGAGATGCGTTCTGAATGTTAATAAAAAAGAATTATATATATTATTCCGTCAGTTTGAATGTTGTTTTTTTCTTAATTAATAAATAATTAAACATTTTAGGAATTGAGAAAAGCTCTGTCCACCTCCTTTTTGGTTTGCTTAGTTGCTCTAGTAATTGTTGCTCCATGCGTGCTCTAAAAAGCTCATGAAACCACATGTATTTTGAACTCAGTTTAAATCGATCGATAAGATTGTAATAGAGTGATAAAAAAATTTATTTTAATTTGAAGTTTTGGATTTGAGCTCTAAATATAGAGTTAGCTTTATTATTAAAAAGCGTATCACTCTTTAACATATGAATTTTTCAAAATGTGAATTTGTGTTTAGTCGAGTTCAAATATAAATATTAGGGTGTAAAAAACAAAAACAAAAAAACAAAAAAAAATGATAAAGCCAATTTAACTAATAAATTATCTAAATATAATTAATATTATACATATTATTCATAAAAAGTAATTAGTAATCTGAAAAATAAAGTAAAAACAAGTTATAGTAGCTTAAAATATATTGATAATAATCAATATTAAAAAAAGATTTACACAATTGGTACATATAAGGTAAGGAATAGATAAAATCGAAGATACAAGTTTAATAAAATTTAATAATATTTAAATTTTAAATTTATTTTAAAAATTAATAGCAATTTAAGTTTTGAATTCGATTCTATCTGGTTAGTTAGTGTATATCCTTCGAAGCAACTTTAGGCTTTGGCAATTTTTTTGAATCTTTCTAAAAGACTTCCACTAATCATAACTTTAATCATAGCAATATTTTTGTTACTGCGACTTTTTTACTACTTTTTAGTCTCCCTTTTACCATCTTCATTTAGATGTTGATGACCAAGTTTACCAAGGGTCAATCATACCCTTTTAATTGGTTTGTCAGAAAAAATAAAAATAAAAAGGCAAACTTTTTTGCAAATAGTAAAAAATAATTTGGAAAAAAGCAAATGACAGTCAAGGCATTTTTTAGCAAACTTTTTAGGTGTGCTTGGACTCCATTTATAATTGTGAAAATAAAGTTACTTTTTCAATTCCTTTTGGAGCAGTTGACTAGGCAGAACTGTAACTTTGTGACAATTTTAATAACTCATTTCTAATTATTTTTTATTTTTCTGATGTTGAATTTTGGTTGATGGAATGTTTGTTATTTTATTTTTATTTTTTAATTTATACAATGAGTTTTGGATAAATTTTTATTTCATAAGCTAAGTTTTAGATTCCAATGGACTCAAAATCTATTCTTTTACCAATTATCACTACAAGTTCTTATTCCTTCCTTCATTATCCACGGATATATTCCTATCAACCTTCTAAAAAAATGAATTTAGACTTGTGATGATAAACATGTCATAATATTTATGTAAACATATAACATTTTAAACTCATTGTCTTAGATATATCATAACAATTATATGACTATATACAATTTTTATTAAAATAAATGAAATTTTAAATTATTTCTAATTTTAAAAAAACTATTTTTAATGGTCAAAAGAAAATAGATTGGAGAATAAGAGTAGTGGAAGAGTTGAGGAGGCAGAGAGATGTTGGCAGGTTTAGGAGTCAGAACTTCAGAAGCTAAGTGAAGATATCAGAAGCTCACCAACTTGCTCCTAGGACTTTGTCTTTTCACATCTTATCTATCCCTCCACTATTTCTTGTTTTTACGTATCATCGTGGTATTCAAATCAACTTAATTATATCTCGATTAATTATATATATGTTTTTTACTTAAAAAATTTAGAATATATGAAAAATAATAATTTATCAATATTTTTGTCTTCGTAGAGATTTGAATTTGTAGAACAATTCTCCCAAGTAAAGAAATGTATCATTTTCTTAAAATGAAATATATCATATAATCTGAAATTTGAACTTGTATAGTGAGCAAAGGCCAATATATCATACATATAAGTAAAATGATACACTAAGAGTGTGTTTTGTATGAAGGAAAACATTTTCTGGAAAATGTTTTTCAATTTTCTCATGTTTGGTTGGGACAAAAGTTATGAAAAATGTTTTCTTAATCAACTCAGTTTCCTCAAAATTAAGGAAAATGACTTCCCTTCAAAAATTAAGGAAAACATTTTCCAAAACTCTCCTCCAATTTCAAATTACATTTTTTTTGGGAAAAACATCGATTTTAAAAAAAAATATTTTCAATTTCATAAATTATTTTTTGCTCTAGTAAAAATAAAAGATGTTCTCAAAAACATTTTTATTCATAAATCAAACACTAAAAATCATTTGCAGAAAATATTTTCTACTCACCAACCAAAAATGAGAAAATAAATTCAAAATCTACTTGTTTTCCAGGAAAACATCTTCTAGGAAAACATTTTCAATGGAAAACATTTTCCTTCTTACCAAAGACACCCTAAATGATTAAATAACTTATTTTGAACATTTTTAATTTACTTTATAACACTATCTAACACCATTGAATGAAATATCAATCTATTTATTCATGATTGTATTTTAAATTTTTAAACTTGGAAAGAAATAGAAAAATTATGGCAATGTATATTTTAGGGGAGCATCTAAAATTTCTGAATCCTACCCACATGTGACCCATCATTACAGCTCAGTGAAATGGGTTGCCATAGAAATTTGCTTGTTTCTGTATAAATTTTCCACCCAGGCCCCTTTCTATATTATCATTAAAAACAAATTGATTTGATTTTTCCCCTACTTGTAATTGTCAACGCTCATGTTTTTCTTCACCTTCTAGTCTACTTGTTTTTTATTTATATTTAGATTAGAGTTGTTGTAACTAAATAATAATTTCACACAAATAATTATTTTAGCTCGTAATAATTTGATTCTCTTACTTAAGGTATATATATGCTCCATTTACGTATATATTTTAACATAGTAGGAATCAGGGGAAACATTTTTTAAAAACAAGATAACATGTATACTGGAATATTCAATTATGTATGTCTCAATTATTTTATTAGATACTTATATATTCTATTAATTCATAATACTGAATAATTTTACCTATTTGTATTTAGCTAGATGGTTGAACTAAATACTTCGATTATTCTGGCGGATACCAATTATTTCCTATCAACACTTTTTTTCTCTAATGGAATTTGGTGATTTGTTAGTGGCTGAACAAAGTCTAACATTAGTAATTGAAAGGGAAAAAATCTACACATAAGACGTATGATACTTTTAAGAGAGTTGGTGTATATCTATCGAAAAAAATCGTATACGAGAGTAATGACAAATGCAATACTCAATCATCAGAATTCATCTCAACTCAGTAATTTTAGCATGAAGCATATTTTTATGTGTAGAAATTCACCAAGACAACATTTCTAGACTGGAAACAGAATTTCAGGAAAATGGAAAGGTTTTCGAAATTTATAACCTAAACCTTAAATAATCGTGTGACTATAGATTATTGTACCGGATAAAATAAGTATTTTAAAGTCAAGTCGTTCTTGGTCATTAAATAAAAGAAGTAACAATAGTAAATTCAATATATTGAAAATCTTTTAAGTTTAAAATTGCAGAGAATAAATTGTCAATATTCATTTATAATTTTTATTTACTTTATTTACCGGTGGACTACACTTTGTCATAAGTAAAAAAAAATAATTTTTGCTAACAATGAAAGTTGTAGCTAAGATAAGATAAAGCCAACTAGGACACAAATGATCAAAGAGAAACAAATTGGTTTTGGATGCAACAATAAAACAGAAATATGATCTCCACGTAACAGGAATTATATCAATGTTAGTTGGATCATTTTATTTTTTTTCTACATTTGTTTAATTACTCTTTTTTTTCTTTTTTTTTTTAACATCATCTACTTTAATGTACGTACAGGTCATCAATTTAAGTTGCTTCAAGCCTTGAAAGCTTTTGTCACTATCCGTGGGATGATGAGAAATTTCTTTGTCATATAATACAAAATATTTTTGGAATTTAGTTCAACTACAAGACAACTCCAGTAAATTACAACAATAAAAACAATCAATAAGTGTACAAAATATTACAGTAATGATTTGCTATAACGTAACAAATAACGGATATACAAAAATTTTACATGTAACTCATTAAAAAAATCTATCCATTTTAATAGTTTTTGTTTTAGTAAAACTCTTATATAGGATAAAGAAATGAAAAGATAAAATGAATGTTGGACATATAAAATTTCAAGGGCATCATAACACGTAATGTGAAAGAAAGAAAAAAGTTCTAATTGAGGAAAACATTATCACCATCCAATAATTGATTAGCAATAAGAAGGAAAAAAAACTTGTATCTCAAAAAGAGAAATTATCTACAAATGACTATTCCTTATTTTCATACACTATATTTAACTAGCAATTCATGTTTACAGCATAAACCATCAAAGAGGATAATTGTATCAAAGAACAAGAAGCAATGCTTTAGCGGAGACAATACTAAATTAATCACTACTATTAAAGTATATATATCTTCTACTGATATCAAAGAGGAAGAGGCAGTGTTTCACTGAATAAAAGTCTGCAATATTATTAGTGTATAGATACTTTGATAATCAGTGAACGAGTCAGAATTTTCAATTAGATATTTAAAATTTGATAAAATAGACACATGAAATAATCGAATAGAGTTTGACATCTTACTATATATATCTAAAAAATTATTTTAACCATATATGTTATATATAATTTTCTGCCAAAAGAAATTCGAATGTTGATGATGACCCTATAATAAGGTGTTTCCGCCTCTACTAATGATATCAGCAGTGTTTCATTGAATAGAGCAAAGGACAATCAGAAAAATAGTTTGAATTATGGATTCAAATCACAATAAATATATTAAAGTGAATCCAATTTAAATAAATATTTAACCTAAAGAATTTAATTTGTGTAGTTTTCCTAATTCAAATGTGAGCCGGGCTCATTAAGAAGAAAGCGGTCCATCCATCCACACGTCCTTGAATGTCACAATCAAATCAAAAAACTAAATAAATGCCTCCTGAGTTGTCAACTTGTCGGCTTCGATGAAGTCATTTTCAAGCCGATCAATCTATCGGCTCAGCGTTTTTGCCCAACTGGGACCCACAAATCCTTTCTACTGTAGTCGGTATAAAATTCTTATCCTAATGTTGTACACGTGAACACAACCTCCTCATGTACACGTGGAAGGAATTTAGTGGCTGGCTGCAGTATTTTCCACGTGGGAAATCAATCAAAGTTGCTGATTTGGAACCGTCAGATTTGATCATGAGAATCCCATTGATTCTTGATTGTTAATTATCATGACAACAGTCAAATTACTTGTTTAGGTTATCTTGTTGGATTTCATTCTATTTCGTATCACATTTTGATTAGCAAAAGATTTGCGATTCTTTTACACAAATTATAAACATACTCATACGAATCTAATTCAGCTTAACGACTACTTAAAGAGGGAGAATAAGTATCTAAGACACTAGATTAGTCATTGATTAAGGAAAGTTCCAAAGTATTAAGTCTTCTCCAATAATGTTTACTTATTTTAGAGAATTATTATTTTTGATTTTATATAAATTTTAATCCTCCTAATGTAAGAAAAGAGTTGAGAATAATGATAAAAGAGATTCAATCATTGATTTATGCTTTGTTTGACAAAGCTTTTGAGAAGTCAAAAGTTCTTGTTTTAAATACCCAAAAACCTTCTTTGAGCGCTGATTGTTCCTTCAAAGTGTTTTTTAATTTGATTACCAAACTACTTATATCCAAAAGCACTTTTAGAAATAATCTAATTCAAAAGTTTGATCAAATACCTGACATTCTAGTGTTTTTAGGATTACCCTTGTCTAAGTACCTGAGTCTGGCACTAACCATAAATCAAGAATAAAAAAACCACAGATTAATTCTCTAACAATATATATAAAATGGAATTAATGAATAATAAATTGACCAACAATCAGATGAATTATTTTGAAGTGACTTCAAAAAAATAAATTGAACTTGGACGAGTTCAAATGTAATGACATAACAACAAAAACTAAGAAAGTCAACCTCAAATTTGCTTAAGATAGAAGCACAGTCGTTATTTGTTGTTGTCTTCATCGAGTAATATAGTTTCACAATATAAATGAGCTTAAATGTAGTAGAGTTTCACGAGAACTTTACTCGGTCCAACATTAGCAAATTTGAGTCTTATTAGACCAAAAATAATTGGTGCCTTAAATGAGAAATGGACCCATCATTGCCAACTTTGTGGAACTGTTTTTCTTAGAGTTCGTGCTCACATTTACTAGAAATGAACAACCACACAAGTCGGCAGGGATAACACGGATACCTTCTCTGTTTAATTTTATTTGTCATTGTTTAACTTGACACACTTACTAATAAAACAACTAATATAAATATTTTACGAAACAATATGTTTTAAAACATGGAAAAGACACTAGTAATTATTTTTTCTTGGTATGTGAAAAGTGATGAGTAAAAGTAAACGGTGAGTAGATTGGGAGAAGAAAAGCCAACATCAAATCATTTCAGCATTAAAGAGGTTTCTTAATATTTGAAGAAACATTTGCTGCACATACATTGTACAGTGACTCTGTTTCAAATTCAATGGCCTTAAGCCCCACCAACGACCTCTTTTGTCCGCAATCCCCCAAAGTCACCGTGTGGTCATGTGAACTGTGAAAGAAGGGGGGGCTAGCTTTTATCCCTTTGTCACTTTCTCCACATTTTCTAGAACTATCCCCCCATGGCTCCCACTACAAAAATTACAACTAGATTTTTATAGTCCACTCCTATCTAGTATCATTCTCAAAATTCCCAAGCTGGCCACCCCGTGGGCATGACAATGACCCCCCAAGACCACTCCACCAATCAAGTTCACAATTGACCTCGTCCACTTAAGACAAGTATTAGGCGCTAAAATACATTCAAAATTTTAGTGCAAACAAGTACCAATTTAATTTCAATAATAGATGCATTGATTTAGAACCGCGACCAATATGAGATGAATTGGCATATAGCAGAGCAGGGTTTGTATATTAGCAAAAAGGAAAGATTTTTTAGTGTGAGGATCGGGTAATCTGAATGCAAAGCTCTGGCTTCCAGGTGCAGCAAAAGGATTGTCTCACAAGTCACAACATCCGGCCCCTCAACATGGCTTCTGCTTTCCTTACCTGCTTCAGGGGTCCAATGATGAAAACCTGATCAAATGAGAAGATTGGTGTTATACATATCAGATCAACATCCCTCAACCTGTAAAGAATTTGATAATAATCGAAGATATCATTCTACTTAGCTTGCAGTTTTAATATATATATTACTCAACTTCTTTGTTACCCAGGCTAATATTTACATGCTACAATGCAATTCTCAGGCAGGCAGGCAGGCATTTTAACAAGTCAGACGATTACTATAGGATCCTTTTCGAATAAAATGTTTTGAAAGGATAAACTGAGACTCATCCGGAGCTGGCCTTGGAGTGAGGACAGAAAACCTTGGGCCAGAAGTATGAGGCTCTTGTCTCGCAAGACTTGGCCTCAAGCATCCAGACATACGCCGTGAACAAGCCCAACACCCAATGTGGCTCATCCCGTCGTTTCTCTGCAATTAGGTGTAAATTGTAATTAGCCTAGATCTACAAATTTCTTCACTAATCCTGGACTGGCTATTCTAAAGTTTAAAACTTGGTTGCATCTAAAACCAAAAATACAATAATGATGAGTGGTCCATTTTCTTTCCTTCTAATAACCATGGTATCTGGACCAGCTTGCGCCTCAACTAATTCCTGGGGAAATTGCTACCTCACTTCTCATCATCACTAGTATTGGGTAGCTTTGGTCACCAATGCTTGGACAAATGTGAAGAATTCATCTAGACTAGTGTTTTAGCCTCTGCTGAGGCTCGAATTATAGTACTAAACATATTTCAAGAAACAAAAATTCTCCTTCACATATAAAAGTGGATGGCTTGTTTTTTACCACATGTTTCGAAAGTTATTCTTCCTTTCTTAAACTCCATGTCCAATCGAGAACCACCACATAAATTCAAAGGGAGGGAGTACGTGTTTATATATACCAACCTTGTCTGGCGCTCCCTTCGATCCACTGATTAGGATTTCTGCCCTGCAAAATGTTTCATATTAGGACCCACTAATAGCATGTTTGGCCAAGCTTCCAAAATCTCTTATTTAGAGAAGTGTTTTTCAAAAAAAATACTTTTGGAGAGTAGCAATTCGTGTTTGGCTGATCAATTTGAAAATCACTTTTGTCAATATTAGAGCAGTAATGTGTACCTGACCAAGGTTCAAAAAGTGCTTCTAAGGAAAAAGCTATTGCTACTGCTCAAAAGCACTATTTTTTACATAAAAGCTTGGCCAAACACTTCAATTCTTTAAAATAAGCACTATCTGGAAAGAAAAAAAAGGTAGTACTTTTAGCTAAAAGCTTAGCCAAACAAGCTATAAACCAGCAAACAAGAATGATCAAAGGGAGAAACTATTACTTGCATGATTCTTTGATTGACAAAATTGAGGATCCTTTTCTACCAATGACGCATCCCATTTTCCCGGGTGGCACATCAAGTATGGACAAGATCTCGTCTTCTAAAGTTTCTCTTTCCACATTGAGGAACTCTGACAAGACTAATCACGTTTTTAGCAGAAATGCACCAACATAGTATTGGTTAAAAATGTCTAGAAAATTGATAAGCTACAGACTTTCACAAATTAAATTTTCAAAATCATGTACTATTTTAAATTCACATCTAACACTTCTTGTGTTATACTTTTCACGGGGCAGCTTAATTTTCTACTAACTTATAGGTGACAAACCCGACAAAAGTCAGGACAAGGCTCCAATGTCTTAATATAGTCATGAAGGATAAGAAACTTCTACAATTATATAAAAGTATATCCATAAAAACAACATATATCTTTTTTGGTGCCACTATATGCATTCATAGCCTTGGTGGAGAGTTCGAGATCACCTGGAATAGAAGGGATTGCTGGCCAATCAGCATATTCATTGTCACTTATGCAGAAACACCGACAACAAAGTGAACCACGAACTGCAAGTCTCCACAATGATTCTTCACTCAATTTCTCCATCATCCTATGGAATACGTATGGAAGAAATCGAACATCATCAGCAGCTGCACGGACCATCAGCTCAGATAATGGTCGGTAGGTCCAAAACTGAGGATCCTGTATAAAAAGGAACTAAGCAATATAATTCTAGAAGGTACATAAGCCATGATACTGTGCGGAGAAGGGAGTACATAAGCATGGAAAGAAGCTTCATATAATTAATCTAAGACTAACATGAATTTGAGAAGTGAAAGGTTGCTGTCAAGTATAACTGAGCAAAACCTGAAGCCTTTTGGGCCAGTATGTTATCTAAATGCAATACCATTTATATGTGATCGGCAACTATTTTGAAGAGCCATGAGGTCTAAGGTTCAAATCCTAGAGAACAGAAAAACACTATGCGACTTCTTCCCATCTGCCTATTTAGTTGTGCCGGTGGAAAGTAGCAGGTATCTGGGGAAGGTGAGGTGAGCGCGAGACGTCCCAGATACCAGTGTAATAAGAAATAAAAAATAAGCTATCTCAAAGAGGACATAGTTAAGTGGAGCAATAAACAATGAAAATCTTGTCAACCCATCCTCATTTCCAACAGCACCAATAGGAGGATGGCTTTCTTTTTTCCTTTTTGTATTCTTTTTATTTGGGGGTCGGAGAGGCATAGTAAGACTTTGGTTTATTTCACACTGTGTTACTTCTGGAAGACTAATTGTTGCCAGTTGTCCACTTGGTAATTGTTTCCATATTTTTCTACTACCAAAGTCTTTGAAAACCATCCAAGAACTTTCTCAAAATGCTCATTTCTTCTGTAAGGCTTTAAACTGTTATCTGGGAATGATATCCAAAGATGCATGTTCCACATGGTAGGCATGTCAACTGAAGAAAGGAAAAGGTAAAACAGAATCCAACCTCCTTCAGAAGGGAACGGACTTCTTTTTTCTCCACGTATGATATACCTGCAATCACATAAAACGATTCAAAGTGAAGTGTATTAGCTACTTAATCTGTCCAAGAACTTCTATTTACAACCAATAATGAGAAATTTTCCATAGCAAGCTCTTTCTAGAGATGATCATCATGAAAGTTCATTGCATTACCTAGGATTTCATGCGCAAAAGCAGTCAGAGAGGAGAGGTGTGGTTAGAGCCACAAATTCCACTGGAAGTGCAAAATATATTTGAGGTTATATTGCCAGTATCAAGAAGAGTACTTGCTGTACACTATAGAATTGTTGCTTCAATTGTTTTCTTTAATTACAATTCGAAGTTATGAAGTAACCAGACAAGAATATTTTTCCTTTAGAAGGTTCCTGGTCCTCCCTTTCCCCATTAATTTGAATTTCATTACAGCATTACCATGACAACTTGAAATATGCATATTAGTTTGTTTCCTAGTCAAAACTTACAGAACAATATCACTTCCCAATGCCATCTCCCATAATGCATAGTTAACACAATGTTGAAAAGACATTCCTCAAAGAATGAGATGCACTTCAAAGAAGAAATTTGCAATTCTTTTCCTTGTCTTTTTATGATTAAAAACCATAAGAGCAAACATAATCACTACCAAATCCTAGATGGTGTCTTCTGTTTTTCTCAAAACCAAATCAAAACGTTTCCAGGAACCAAACTTATCTGGTCATCCAGTAGGGATTCTTGCATTTAACCACTCAACTTTCATATACTTAATGCAGTCACCACATGGGAAAAGATAAATAGAAGCAGAACAGAGACATAGTACCACAATAACGTGGATCTGCAAGAAGGCGCACAAAAGAGATATGGCCAGCTTGTGAGCTCTTCTTCCCCAACTGTTCCTCAATCAGATAATAAGCTATCTGTACAACATAGAAAGATAAGCAGTCATTGTGATATAAAAGCAACTTCGTTTCTCTGTTGGAAGTTAGTTAATATTCAGGAGTGATATGCATTAACTAAACCATGTCTGGAATAAAGAATCAGTGAGAAATGATTCATGTAATAATCCGAGAGAGATTTTTACTGCACAGAGGAAACAGTAATCATCATAGCCAGCAACTAAAAAAGAAAAGTGTCTTGATGCCAATCACCATATAAAGTTCTTGAATTTTTTTCCCCGGATTCATCATTTGAGCATCTTCAAAATTACATACCATCCCCAATCAGTTAGAAGTCACAAAAAATGGTGCAGTAAATTTAACAAACTATAGAGAGATACAAGCAGAGCCAGTGTAGAAATCAAAACTATCATGGCTGGAAATCAGCACAATCCAGGTGAACTATAATAAAACAAATATCATAAATATGAGGTTGTAGAAGGGAAAACATGCAATGAGTATGAAAAGGGTCGGGTTAAGCAGATAGAGAGTAACATGTGAATCACTTATTACTTTAGTAATTTAGTAAAAAGGTATTTCACAGGATAACATGAGAAACTAGTAGTCAAGTAGCTCGAAAGAAAGTACCAGAAGCTAACCTGGGTATCCATAACATTGTGCAACTTGATACCAAACTGATAGAATAATGCCTGAAAAAGAAAGAGGAAAAACGTGCCAAAAATGATACAAGAGGGAAGGAGAAACAAGAGGAGGCTAAAAGAAGTTCTATAAGACCTCACTATCCCGTTTGCAGTCGTGAATAACTTTTGTGACATAAACAGACTCAAGAGCAGGCTTACAAGCGTTAATCAACTTTCTCCCACCGCGTATTGCATCAACCAAGTAGATAGCGTCCGGAAAAGCAAGCTAGTAATTTAAATGAGGAAAGGTCAAAATCCATACTTCATCAAAAAGAATGTAAAGGTCAATCGAAAGGTGAATATGATCAAGCCCCACAAAAATTTCTATGAAAATACCTATAAAAATGTGAAACTAAGCATGGAATCACCTAACCAACCAAGACAGTCAATTTACACCTCACAATTTATACACTAGATTGGAGTAAGGATGCCAAAAAGACAAGTTTTTATCAATGCCCTCGGGTACTGGATCCATTATTTGGAACAGAGCAGGTATTTGATTTGGATGCATAAAGTCTTAAAGAGGATTATATCTACGGTTTTTACATTTTTTCATTGTCAGGCAACGAAAGATTAAGAGATAATTCTCTGGATGTCAGCAACTAATACAGACTTATTCTTCAAGAAGTGTACCAAACTACCAATGTGTTTTTGCTTTGCAAGAAAACATATATTAAGTAAAGATACTCATAATAAACTTACAAAGCTACTGCTGAGTAACATCATAATATTGAAAATCAAGTGAGGCACAAAGTTGGTTCTACTCAGAACATGTGAGAACTGAAAAAAACCTGCACAATACAGAGAGTTCCATATCTACAGAGGTCAACACCCTCGCAGTCAAGTCCAACAACCATCTCATTTTTTGGAGAAGGGTAGAGAAATGTGGCTGGAAGTTGAGATTCATGGCTGATGATATAAATGGGGACTGGTTTTAAAACTACTTCAAGATCAGCATGCCTACCACCTGCTCAAATGCATGATAGCTCATAAAAACCTAAACACAAGAAAACAAACCGCAAAAATGATAAAAGAATATATGATTATCAGGATAAAAACACATGCCAGTTGCGAAATAGCAATTACTGATCTGTAGTATGCAAAAGATAAATCATGAAACCATATATCAACAAAATCAAGAACCCTAACCTCAAAACTGTTGTAAAGCCTTAGAATCGTAGGAACTTGAAGAGAGTTGATGGAGTTTTAGGAAGAAAAAAAAACAAAAATGGAATGTCGAGATTGATGATAAGTAAGAAATACCATCCACCAAACCCCCACTAGAGTAAACCCCATTTGCAAATTTCTGGTAGAGTAAAATCCACGGGTAAAATACAGCATCTCAAACATCAAGGTTACTACATGCAAAAGGGGAAACGAAATAAATCAAATAAAAGCCCTAATCATTCCCAAAACCTCAAATTAACAACACCAACACCATCATGGGAGTAAAAATAAATATTGGGTGATAGAAAAGACCACCTGAATTGGAAGATGGCAGAGGAATGTAAGTTTGATGAGGAATAGATGCTAAAGCCATATGATTGAAAATTTTGAATTGAACATCAACAAAACAATCAGTTTTTAATATTGAACCTTACACATTCAATATACATAACTAGTACTATTGTTTAATGGATACAACAACACTCGAAGCAACCTAAATACCTGCAGAATGGTGCTTTTAGCCCTGCAGAATAATGCTTTTAGCCCTACTTTTCCCTCTTTTGGTTAGGCGAAACATGTTCTGACACATTTGCCTATGTTATATTGGAAATTAGTAAGTTACATGATATCAATTCTCAAATAGTTTAAGAGTATGATGATTTGAGTTTTTTAATAATGATTTCGAATTTATATTTATAACTGAAAAGATCGAAAATATTTTTAAACTATTCCAAATAGTTCATATTTACTCTTAATCTACATATGCTCAAGTTGGTGCAATAATATTCAGAACTTTGTTCAAAAGTTTAACTATTCTAAGGGTCTAATATGTGTATTTATTTGTGAAAAGGTAGGTTTCCCTTCTGTTTGGTCCATTCTGAAGCCTTGATTTTATCATCTACTTGGTTTATTTGGGCCTTTGTACAATGTGCAGAATAACAGTATTCTTATCTATGAAGATCCAAGAGAAATTAAAAATTACACATTGTGATTCCTTCAACGTGCCTTGAATCATTTGCATGTAATCTGACCTGGAACTTCCAACCCCAAGATAGTATCCATTGTTCCCTGCACTGAAAGTAAAATATATACTCCAGGTATAAACATGTATACATGTCATGTCACTCATACTCTAGTCCCCAGACTAAACATATACAAACATGTAACACCAAAAACATTAAGTATATATTGTACGATTAATTGTTTCATACTAATTATAAGGATTTGAACATATATATGACATTATATATCTTGTTTAGGTGGTATAATTTTTCAAAGAAAAGTACGTAATTCGTAGCCCCTCGTATGTGTGACAGGTGTTTCATGAGACAACAAAAGAATCCAGAATGAAGCAATACAAGCATTGCTAGAGACTAAATGAAGCTAATTGAGCGGGTTACCACTTTTACATTTAAATGGGGGGAAAAAATTTTGACTCTGGATTGAAGTCTCTTATATGTTAATATTCTTTTACATATTTTTTTTTCGTTATTTCATGAGAAAATCTCTTCAAATATGTACTGTTGAAGCAAATTCAGATGTGGAAAAAGACCAAAAACTTCTATAAAATAAGACTAATGCTCATGTATAAAAACGTCAAAACCAAATGTCTCAAAGCTAATTAAGTAATTAAAGTACTTATTAAGGTGCTTAGGAAGCCCCTGTTTAAGTTAATATTGCATTGGCAGCCTTGATGGCCTTTTGCTCATCCGTGTTCCAAGAAAATAAGTTTCTTTTACAAGAATATTCAGCTAAAATGGATCTTTGTTAATCCTAAATTTAAACATATCAATCAATTGAACAAACCATCGCTTCATGACTTCCATTTCTATTCTTCCACTTCCTAAATCTCATAGGAATCTATGTCAGCAGTACCAGAACGCAGCAATAACAATTACAGACGCAAGAAATTCAACTAGTTGGAATCAAGATGTACAACTGGTTTATCACCGAAGCTCAAGCGCGCAAACACATTCAATATGAGGTGTGTGGGGAAACATGTCGACTGGTTGTAAGCTACTCAGTCTATAACGTCCCTCTATATTCTGCTCCGGCTGCATTTGAAATATGTCATGGACTTTAGCAGAGTGAATGATAGTAATAATTATGGACTAATATGAGAACTCAAATACTTACCACACCATAGCAGAGATAATTAAGGTCACGAGCACAAGTGGCAGGATTACACGATACATAAATGATCCGTGATGCTCTCAATCTTAGCAAAAATTTGATCAATTTTATGTGCATTCCAGGGCGATTAGGATCTGCAGGTTCGGCAACATAATATAAATGTTAGCAAGTTTATGGGAACTCCAAAGGTGCACCAAGAAAAAGGTGAAGGATTGCAATGTATACTAAATCATGGTCTCACATGCCATTCACACAACATACTTGAGAATGCCATCGGAGACCTAATTTTGAGAACTGCATAAAATATTATCTACCACAGGAAGGCAACTTTATGTTGAGACATTTAACTATAGGGAACAACTTCCTCGATCATTGCTTTTTGGAATAAGCATTCTATGATGAAATTTTCTTATTCGGAAAGATAAGTCAATATTAAGAAGCCTTAAACACATTGTAAACAGAAGATTTTATGAAACTTCCAAAATTTCCATTATAGTTATACAGATATGTACAAGGTGGCTACTGTCTTCTTACTATGGCTCATACCACAAACTGTGACCAAAGTTCATTGCCTTTGCCATCTAATTGTTGTGTTGATCTCCATCTTTTTTCATTGAAGGGGACGAGAACAGAAATCTAACCTAAAGACCTGACCAAAAGCAGATCAAACATCCTGTTCAACATGACAGAGGCGACGCTTCCTTTCTAAACAATTTTCACACTTCAATGTACGTTAGTTATTTCATTCTGAATATTCTTATACCAGCAGGAGTGTAGGACTAATCTTACGATATCCCTGCTGCCAGGAAGTGAATTGGGAACTTAAACTGAAAGGGTATTCACAGAGCAATTTCGTCCTGGGAGACTAACCAATAAAACATTCATAAGCTTCATACAACCAAGGTTTTGTTAAAGCAACGGAAGTTAACGCTTCAAATGAAACATATCATCCATCAGGAAAACAAGAAGAGAATAACCTGTGATAACAATGTCAGGCTTGGGCAAGTTGCTGGCGAAGGTCGAATCAATTTTATTCAAATCACCTTCGATGAAGGTTGCATTATTGATGAAATTTAGAGTGGCATTTTGACGTGCATCTGATACAGCTTGAGCTACTACTTCAAAACCATAAACATGCTTCACCCTGCAAATTGAAATAGAAATAAATGTCAGATCAGCAAAATCTAGAACTTGCAGCTCAAGGAAGAAAACCTATATACCTTTTGGCCAGCGTAAGGCCAATGGTTCCTGTCCCACAAAATAAATCAAGAACAATTTCAGACCCATCTCCTTTAAGAAATGCACAATCCTCAATTAATTTATAGAGAACATCAGCCTGCAAAGTTCAAGAGTTTGTATTTAGCACCAAATTTTTAAAAAGAAGGAAAACCAAACAGGGTTTGGAAGTATAAACTGAAGAGATCAAGGTACTGGCCTAGCCATTTCTTTACCAAATACCTGACGTGTGTTCGTCTGAAAGAAAGAGTTTGCTGAAATCTGGAAAGTAAGCCCTCTCAAAATCTCTGTGATGGTAGATTTTCCGTACAACGTATATTCCTTCTCCCCAACAGATGTGTTGCCGATAGAAGTATTCACATTATTAACAATGCTTACCTGTTAAATATCAATGACAAAATTTAGTAGCAATGACACCATAGATAATTTTTCTATAGCAGATGCAGACTGACAAATGAAAAAGTAACTTTGTGGAAAATAGAAGGTTCAGTGGCATCCCAAAAGAACGCAATGGCCAATGGGTCCACCTATAGGAGAGAAGAGCTAATCAAGAATTTGACTCATGAAACCAGAACTTGTCTCACGATGGAATCACTTTAGTAGTCGAAGTAATATGATTCCCAGAGTAAGCAAGCAATATAGGAATTTCTTCACCTAAAGAGACAAAAGAATGAAGTTATCTGCAATATGTTAAACCTACCACTTCAGGAATAGTGGCGATTTTCTCAACAAGGGGCCTCAAGCATTCAGGATTGTCAGAAGAAGTTACAAAGTTAACCATAAGTTCAGGAAGACCAGTTTCAATATTCCTGAAAGGAAAGGCCGTAAGAAAAATTATCGTTAGGTGCAAGGTACATCATACAAAAGATATGAACTTTATATACAGCATGACACAGACTAAAGCTTCCTGGGGAAGAATCTGAAAAATGAAAGACTTGAGACTTGCTCAAGAACCTAAGAATTCAGCCCCAAAACATAATGTGGAATACCTAATAGTAAAACTATATACATAGCTACTCATGGATCTTGCCAGCCACCCCAATGCCCTATTCCACGGCCCCATCCAAAAAAAAGAGAGAAAGAAATGGATGATGACTTCAATGCTTTATTCACAAAGGGCAGAAATAAGATCAAATACCTGCCTGATCTAAGCATTAGATGCTTCAGAAAGCCAGTGTGAGAGTGCACATTCCACGGAGAAAGTCCCAACTCTGGATCCCGCCAGCATTCTTGCACAGTTGCGAGAACCTAAATCACAAAATCATGTTTATACAAGAAGAAATTACATCATATATCACTGTCGAAACAAAAAACCCATATAAAGTCATGACTAATCGAAGGCAGAATTGAAAAATAATAGATGGAAAAATTTATTCCAAGCTCAAATCTGTGAAGAGTACAAATGAGGGTAACAAGATGCTCTCAGAGCTGTCTAATTGCATCTACACATAAAGATCAACATGAGCCATTTATAAGTGATAGGTCTTGAATCAGGTTAAACAAACGTGAATGAGCTAGACGGCAACTTTGATTTATTGGTGTTCTAGCTTAAGGGGGTTGTAAATGTTCTAATCTCTCTTCACAATCTATAGTAAAATGACAACCTAGAACTCAGAAAATCTCATTTCTGTCTCTTCAATTCCAGGTATCCTGATATGTCTGTAATTTGCTATCGTCTTTACTAGTGGAGTGAAAAAAAAAGGGGGTTTTGGAATTATCTGCCATCTCAATTCAGATTCCTAGTCAACCTAGTATGCCTCCTTCCTCTTCACCTCAGTACACCTGTGCTACCATCAACAACTTCTAGGTTGATATGCTAAATATTGTTGTAGATGTGCTTCCCTATTTCTGTTACCACTTTGAAGCTGATGTATCCGTGAAACTCATGCATATTTTCATTCTCTTTCTCCAAAGACATTATGAGGCTTTCTTCTCCCCTCCTGGACTCCCTACAATGACCGTCCTCCTCAAATTGCATGACTCTCATTGCCATATATCTGAATTCTTTTTTAAATACTGCTTTATTAATGCTTAATAATGCGTTATGATGTTATTTTTAATATTTTGCCTTAAATCATTTTACCCTAACCCCCTATTTCTTATGAGATATGACTACATTCCAGTTTACCACATAAAACTTCTTAGCCTCTTAATATCTCCAATTCCAAAGTCACAGCTCTCTCTGCTGGCAAATACAGACCTAAAGTATGTGGTTATGCTCAATAGTGTGCTACTAACAGTGTTTTGGGAAGCAAGAAGCGGAAAACAGCGACGAGGGCTTGCTTCACAGAAGCGAGAAGCGTGAAGCGAAGCGCTTTTTTTTTTTAAAAAAAGCGACATTTAGCATAAAAATAAAAAAATATTAAATAACTAAATAGAGGTAATATAGTCTTAGATTGAAAGAAATTACATAGGCAAAAATACTCATAAGTCATAACATATAAAGCAAAAAATCAAAAACATAATTAAATCACAAAGATTCAAACTCCTATTCTTCAACAAGGCTGCTAGACTGATCACAAAATAAAATAAAAAAAGCAAAAGAATTGAAAAAAAAAAACAGAGGAGGCAGCAATCAGTAATTAGAAACAGAGCAGACAGCAAGAGATGAAGAAAAGAAGAGAAGAAGAAGAAAAAACTAGAGTAGTCGAAACTCAAAGAGATGAAGAGATGAAGCACAGGGAAAATTGTATATTTCAGAGAAAAGAAACTCATAGAGATGAACTAATAAACATTAGCTAAAAGAGAGATGAATAAAAAGTTACCTGCAGTCGCGGTCGAGGTTGAAGAGAGAGGCAGCCTCAGTCGAGATCGTCAGGAGAGAAAGAAGGGAAAAAAGTATTGTGAAAGAAGAGTCGCGAGGAGAGAAAGAAGGGAAAGAGTCGTGAGGAGAGAGAAGGTTATATTTCAGATTATTTTTTAAAAAAAAACCTAATTTTTTTTAAAAAAACCTAATTGTCGCTTTTTTATAAAAAACGCGCTTTATTGCGCTTTTGCCTTAGGGTCGTTTCTCGCTTCTTCATCTGAAGCGAGAGCTTTTTTCAGATCGCCTCGCCTCAAGATAAAAAAGCGCACAAGGATCGCCTCGCTTTGAAGCGCACTTTTCACAACACTGGCTACTAATGAATACCTCTTTACACCCCCACACCCCCTCCCTTTTTGACAGTTTATCTGTCTTTTCCCATTCCTTTGAACTTCCTCCCTACAATATGCTTGTTTACTTTCACACACCTCATAAACGATAAGTCCATTGAAACGTAAAAGACCATGTACAGTTCTAAAAAAGAAGAGAAAAAGGCAGACGTTTGGCAACTAAATCTAGCTACATTAAATGGCACATACCATACCTCATTTGCTGAATCACTTTGCAATAAGCACTTATTCACATTTAAAACTTTATCAAAAAATCCAGGGGCATGCAGACCCAAAGCATAGACACATTCATCAGTAGATTTTTCTTGCAGCTGTTCAGCAGGTACCCATCCCTTTGGACCAAAAGAGAATTCCATCTGCATCGCATGTAATAAAAAAACAGTAAACATATCAGTTTTCCACTTGTCGAAATTCTTCTCTCTTTTTTGTTTTCCCTTTCTTGTTTCCCCTTTAGATTTCTGAACATCAGAACTACTATTGCTCACATATAATAGTAATAAGAAGGCAAAACCAGCAGGTGAAATAAGTAGGTGGACAAAATAAAGAAAAATTGCTATACACATTCAAAGAAACCAACATAATTTTTCATAAGTAAAGGGAATTTACTTTCAGAATCTTCGTGTAGACTTTATAATAAAACAACATGATATCACTGCGCCTACAAAAAATAATCTAGCATCTTTTAATGCAATGCAACGGTAATCAATAGCCAACCTTGATCTCCCTTAAACTAGTCACCCCACTCATCTAACTTTTAGCACATTACCATTTCTCCTTTGTTTTTGTCTTTTCCTCTTTAAAATCCCCTTATATTAATAACTTATGTTTAATTTAAATTTTTGTTAATAAATTTAGATAAAATGCTAATGCATTTGGTGCTCTATGATTTCTCTCTCTCTCTCTACATATATATATATGTATATATAACTAGAGAGAGAGAGAGAGAGGCGCATTATTTATTTTTTTGTGTGTGTTTGAGAGTGTTGTATAAACCAGACCATCTAGTGGAGAGAGGCGCATTATTTGTGTGTGTGTTAAAGAGGCATGAAATTATTTAACGCCTTGCCAGGAAAAAAGATGCAACTTTTCTCTCTATTTGAACAAATCATCTGATTATCAAAATGTTTCCTTATTGCATAAATTACAATATAATTTCATACTTCCACCATGACTGCCAAGCCGAATGAAGCATTGGCAGTCAAAAGTATGTCTAATTCTTCAGACTCCTGGCCTCAACACAAAAAATAAGCAATATACAAATAAAGCAAAGGTATGCAACCAAAAAGGAAAAACTGTCAAGCAATGCCGTCTTAGAGTGCATTAGTAGTAACAGTAAGTAGAATTTCTAGTCAAATATTTCCAAAATGAAAATTCGGTTGGATCATTTACTAACCTTGTTCCTATAGTGAAATTGGATATCACAGGGAACAATGGGTTTCATGACACCCGCATGTTCTGGTTCTTGTTCAGAAAACTTGCCCACATGAACAACCAGGTCACGAACTTGTTGCTCTTTGGCCTTGAGCTGGGCTTCATACGACAAACTCTGTGTCTTGCAACCTCCACAGTGTGATGCATATTCACATGGTGCTTCAACATAGTCCGAATGAGGTGTTATTGTTTTCAACTTCTTTACCTGCCCTCCTTATCAACATGCATAACATCAATCAACACATTGCACAAGTACTAAAAGTTCACAATAAATTTACATCTCTGTACTATCCTCGCCAATTGAAAGACAATAACACATTAAATCATTCAAAACAAAAATAAATATAAATGCAGTTACTCAAACTGGAAAGGATAAAAACCAGACACCTCGGCGTAATTATCTTTTTTGCGAGTAACACGACCAATGAATCGTTCTCCAGGGAGTGCACGATCACACATGAGTACAAAACCATTGTCAGCAACTTTGCATACGCCTTTTCCTTTGAAAGCAAGGGATTCACATACTAGCTCCAGTGTTTGCCCTCGCTTCGGATAATAAGACTTATTAGACTTGTAATTGTTGTTATTGCTAGTATTAGAAACCAATTCCCTTGCATCTTCTTTTGGAATTACGTTCAATTGAATGTCTTCAGTATCTTCAACGGGGGAAAGAGAAGCGAGAGTGGTGAATGAACGTGAACGTATTGATGCAGCTGCCGTTCGAGCACCGAATTTGTGGAGCCATATGTTAGAAGAAACGGAGCGAATGCCGAAAGTAGCCGCCGCCGCCATTTTCAGTCGGAGTGACTGTTAAACCATAGGCGCCGGAAATAACTCCGACTCCGAGTACGTAAGATACTTGGCGGTTTAAAGGATAGGGCGGCTAAAACGAAATGAAAAATCCCAAAAATTCTGATTAAACGGTCGGGCTGACTGGCTGGATCGCATTATCTAGTGGGCTTATTTATTCGTTGGGCTATAGAATTGCATAAGTCAAGGGTTGGGTTTGGGTTTTCTACGACTGGATTTTAGGCCATTTTCTAGTTATACCGGATAGGATAGTCGAAATATACTCTATCATTCTTAGATCCCATTTCACTAGATATATTGTCGCTGGATGGCAAACATTGCTATGCTAATCGCTTTTAGCATGAAAAAAAATTCACACTCAGCTATGATGTTTGACTTTAATAGTTTAAACTTTAAATTCAAATTTTGAAACTTCATACTTGGATTACGAATTATTAAATATTAAATGCCATTTAAAAATTGATTACAATCTAAATTATGCTGTTAAAAATAGCGTTTTGCACTTTACATAAAAATTCGCTTTCTGCACTTTGGCGTAGTTCTTTCAGCTACTGCTTAAATATTGTTCAAAATTTGAAAATATATGGTTAAAGCTTTTAGGTTTGAACAAATCATTATTTAAAAAAAAAAAGGTTCTCTAACATGTACAAAATATTCAAATTATTTTTCAAAAATGTTTAAATTATGATTTAAATGATTCATCAGTTATAAAAGATAAATAGATCATTTATTATATATTAAAATAAATAAAAATAATTGTCTTCGAAAGTGACAACCAACTAATGTTTGTGGACCTCGGTAGTAGTTCATTTTTTAGTAAAGAAGCATGTGTCAATGTGTGTGGTTTATAGACATTTTTATTAGAGTTATAAGAGGTTTTCTTCTACTTTTAATGTGTTTATCTATATCTTATTATAGGATTAAAATATTTTTCTAAAGTTTCTAAACAAACATAATATTCATTTCTTTCTCAAAATTATGGATTCAAGTAACATAAATTTTTGTGATGATCATTCGACTTATAAATGTATAATATTCTTTTTATTTTGAATTATTAGTTTTTACTTTTTAAAAAAATCTATTTTACTATATTTCTTTTCTGTAATTTTTTTAATTTCTAATTTTTATACATTATGTTTAAAATTTAACTTTTTTTAAATACGTTCTTATTTTTATTCATTTTTAAAATTTTTCATTGAATAAAAATAAATGAACAAACGAAAACTGATAAAGTATATTATGTGCAATAATTTATAGAATTAGTAGTAAGTATATATACATTCATGCGTTCCAGCCTTTTAAACATAAAATGACACTATTAAGCATGCCTATTAATTGACATAAAAAAAAAGAATCAATTCTAATAATTTCTAAGTCACAAATATATGTATTAAAAAAAAATACAGACACATTAACACAAGAGGGAACCAATATGTCAAAGATGTTAACATTTTTCAAACTTAATTAATTGATGAAACATAATAAAATAATTAAGTGTTTAATGAAACATGATGTCTACTCTATGTCTTTCTTCTTATAAGATGATCAAAGTTAAACTATGAATATTAAAATTATTTTAAAATAAAAATTGTTAAAGGATCCATAACTTTAAAGTTTTATGAATATTAAAATTATTTTAAAATAAAAATTGTTAAAGGATCCATAACTTTAAAGTTTTACTAAAATAAAGGATACCTTGTGAAAAGATTATCAATGATTTATTGAGCTAAAATGAGATTTTTATTTACAGATCTAAAGTCTAGTTGTGATAAATTATCTCTAATAAATTTTTCATTTTTGCTTTTGATATTTATTATTGACATAAATTTCTTTGGTTCTTGAATTAAAAATCGAAGCTCTTGTTTGGTGATAGATTTCGAAGTTTAAACTTAAAATTTTATATTTTTTAATTTATTTTTTAAAAAGTTATACTTGGAAATGCATATTAACTGAAAGTTTCAAAATTTTATTAGTGAAAATCTCAAAAACTAATTTGAGTTAATTTTTTGAATTGAAAATGATTAAAAGTTAAAATTCTAAAATCTATATAGGGAAATAAATCTATGGAGATCAAAGGCAATCGAAAAAAAAGCACAACCAAACTAATTCTGAAACTATTTTTTATTTTGGAAAAATAATAAATAAATAAGGACGGAAAAAAGCGGCTGGCAAACTAAGCACGTGAGAGATTTCGATTAAGCACGTGAGGTCGACTGTAGGCTGAAAACTACTGGAGCTGTCAATGAAGGCATCTTTATAGTGCTCATCTCTTAGCTCTTACTGCCAAAGGAACAATATTTTAATTCAATACGTCTCCCATTTCAATTGGACCCTCTATCCATTTTCCCCATATTTTCATCGTTTTCACCTAATCCAATGATGTACAGATTTCACTGTTGAATTTGTTCCTTTCTTCATCTACTCCATTATTTTTCATTCACTCTTCTCTTCCATCTGTGGGTTTCTTCCAACTTTTTTTTCTCATATGGATATCTCCAGATGGGTTTTCTTGATTTTGATTTTTGTTTCTTTTGCCACAATACCCATATTCTCAGATTCTCAATTGAGTTCAGGAGAAATACCAGAAATACCGGGTAAGTTTCTTGATTTTGCGAAGAAATCTGAGGTTTTTGATTGGATGGTGGAGGTTAGGAGAAGGATACATGAGAATCCTGAACTGGGTTATGAAGAATTAGAGACTAGTAAGCTTATTAGAGAAGAATTGGATAATATGGGGATTCAGTATAAATACCCTTTTGCGAATACTGGTATTGTTGGCTTCATTGGTTCAGGAGACCCCCCTTTTGTTGGGATTAGAGCGGATATGGACGCTCTTCCTATGCAGGTTTGAAATCAAATGCTTTTACTCCCCTACTCTTAAGTGCGAGTGGATTATTAATTCTGTTATAAAAAATAGTTTCTTTTGTACTGATGTATTGGTTAGAGATCACCAAACTGAGGAGAGATTTTTTTTTTTTTGTATTTTAGCTAAAGCAATTAGTTTTTCATATTAATTTTAACAGGAAATGGTGGACTGGGAGCACAAAAGTAGAAATCCTGGTAAAATGCACGCATGTGGACATGATGCTCATATTGCAATGCTTCTTGGTGCTGCAAAGATTCTTCTACAACATCAGAACATTTTGAAGGTTTGATTCTTGTATTTGTAGTATCACAATTTTGTTTTGTCTGCTCGAGATTTGACTTTTGCTCGTTTCTCACTTTGCATCATATCCATTTTAGTGAATCAATTTTCATTGCTTTTGGCATGTATGCTGGATTTCTGGTTCATTCCATAAGTTTTAGGCCAATGTAAAAAAGGGTTAGGGGCAGGGAACCAGATCTTTGGGTGACAGAAGAGCAAGTTATATGGTGTGAAAGGATGCTTTTACATGGAGAGAATGCGGTTTGAAAAATAAAAATCTCATCTTTACAATAGATTAGGAGTTAGCAGAATCATGTGTACCTTCTCTACTTGTGACAACAACTTGGAAATATAATTCTGGCTGGTCGATAATCAAGATAGCCTCTGATATAATCTTAAACCTTGATTTGCTTTGTGAAGTGTGAAAGGATGCAAGAAGCTCTATTGACCAGCAAAGGAAATATCTTGGAGAATCTTCTAAGCTTTTTAGTGTACAACTTCAGTTTCTGAAAATGTCAGCCGTGGTCTTAAATCTGATTACCTTTTGAGAAAATACCATATCCAGAAATCTTTCTTAATGAATCCATAGCTCACTCCTCAGTACATACATGACATCAATTTTCTTGTCATGTATAATACTCTTCTGGCAGCTGATATTTTCTCGGCTAATTTTGACAGGGAACAGTTGCTCTTGTTTTTCAACCAGCAGAGGAGGGAGGTGGTGGGGCCAAGAAAATGATAGATGCTGGAGCACTAGAAAATGTAGAAGCAATATTTGGTCTGCATGTCCATCCCAACTTTCCTTTGGGTAAAGTTTCTTCAAGACCTGGACCCTTTCTGGCGGGAAGTGGTTTTTTTGAAGCTGTAATTAGTGGAAGAGGGGGTCATGCCGCTATTCCACAACATTCGATAGATCCAATTCTGGCAGCATCAAATGTCATTGTCAGCTTACAGCATCTAGTTTCCCGAGAGGCTGATCCTCTGGATTCTCAGGTATATTTCTACCCACGGGATAAGCCTCACTGACCACCAGAAAATTCTAATTGGGTTTTGTTATCAAACACCTATGATGTACTGGCTCCTGGTCACTATTAACTCGTTGCAGCGTCTGAACCACCTATGAATAATTCAGAGAATTTGTCATGATTCGTTGGCAAAAGAACTTTGAATTGCAAACAAGATTCAATTACTATGTGCTTGAGTGATCGAGAGAAGTGAGTTTGTCCTTGCCCTGTGCCTGTAAAATATGATATAAATCTTAAGCATTTCCAATGACCCTATGGTCTCCAAAAGAGGTAATAAGACCCATGCAGAATTTTGCCAACTTGAATGTCCCTGTGTCTGGTGATTTTTTTGTTCAATCAAGAGTTAATTAACTTCAAATTTTCCTGTTCTGAGCCTCTATGAGATCCAATTATATAAATTGGAAGCAACCCATCAGAAGTTACTCGATCAGCTAGTACAGGCATATCCTTGGCTCCCTTGCTTTGAATTGCCATATGCATCTATTCTGGTGATGTCCTTTATAAAGTGGAGAACTTCATATAAGTGTTTAAATGAAATTTCCTTAATAATATCTTTAGTGCTTGGGCCGAACTAATTTAGTACTCAACAACAGTGCGGCCCCAGGATTTTTAATAAAGGGGTTCGAAATCGGTAGAAATACACACACAAAGTAGTCGAAGGGGGTTTGACATCTTTTGTATATAGATAAAATATTATTATAACCATGTATAAATAATATAATTTTCCGCTGAAGGGCGACCCCCTTAGTATAAGGTGGTTCCGCCCCTGCTCAACAATAGCGGAACCAGTTTAATAGAGATAAGGGGTTCAAAGTCCCTTCTTTCCTTTAACAAAGCTCAAGTTAGGAAATTATCTGAAGTAGGTGAGTTTCTTCTCTGTTTTCTGATTCATGCTTCTTTTGGATGAGTAGTAGAAATATCAGGAGGCGTGCTGCTGCCTGCAGCCGTAGCCCAAAAAGGTTTTTTGTCTTTTTTATGAAAATGGAAATATATTCATAGAGGAATCTGTTTAAGGTTGTTTGGAAATTGGGGGTCGAAATCTCTTCTTTCCTTAACAATAAGATTGGTTTCTCCTCCCTGTTCTGATTTCTCTTTTGAAACGAAAGTCATATCTGATGAGATGATACTATGGAAAGATTATTTAAGAACTTTTGAACTCTCACTGTGATTGTGCAATGACTGGTATACTTACTGGGTTTATGATATTTGACTATAGCCTGATTGGTTGACAAAGCTCATTCCGCAGCTAAAATGACATGGGTGTTTAACTGTATTTATGATGCATTTACAAATGTGATCCTCAAGATAAAGATTGCAATATTCCTCAACAGATGGTTCTCATTTTCCAACTTTGTCATGTAGTTTTACTTGACATAAAGTATGATCTGCAGGTAGTCACAGTTGCTAAATTCCAAGGAGGCGGTGCATTTAATGTTATTCCAGACTTTGTTACCATCGGTGGCACTTTTCGGGCTTTTTCAAAGGAGAGCTTTCTGCAGCTTAGGCAACGAATTGAAGAGGTAGGATCAATTCTTAACTTAGTCAGTATCTCAAGATGTTGCCTTGAAAATCATGAATGTTCCATTTTTGTGCTTTCCACTTTATTATAATCAGGGTTTTAGCTATCTCATTTTATACGCTGCATATGGAATGAAATTGCACACTCATCCTACTGCCGTACTGCAAATCCCATCTTACTCTTTGGTGTCTCTACATTCTTTGCATTATTTTTTCCAGATGTGTCAAAATATTCTGCAAGTTGTCTTTGTTTCTGTATTTTTTCGGCTTCGACAGTCTCATTCTGTTTATCCATGGTTTCTCCATTGTAGAGACGCTAATTCTCCTCTTGCGTAGGTTATTGTTGGGCAAGCTGCTGTACAGAGGTGCAATGCAACTGTGGATTTTCTTACAAACAGCAAACCCTTCTTCCCTCCAACCGTGAATGATAAAAACTTGCACAAACACTTCCAGAGAGTTGCAGGTGATATGCTTGGTAACGATCATGTAAAAGACATGGAACCACTAATGGGATCAGAGGATTTTGCGTTTTACCAAGAGGTTATCCCGGGTTACTTCTACATGCTCGGAATGCAGGGTGAAACAAATGAAAACCCTGCATCAGTCCATTCACCTTACTTCAAAATAAACGAAGAAGCACTTCCTTTTGGTGCTGCACTTCAAGCATCTTTGGCTATTACATATCTTCTCGAAGCACAACCACAAGTTCCTTCATCAAGTATAAATGGTCACGATGAATTGTGAGGTGCTACTCTTTTGTAGGCATATGCACGAAATAGATCCTTGTTCATTTTTATGTAATGCTGGAACCGGCCAATCTAGCTTGAACTGTATATCTGGAACAAGGTCAACGTCTACATAACAATTATTTACTTCAACAACAATAACAACGTTGTATATTTTCTAGCAATTTGTTTTCCTGATCTTGTTCACAAAGTACTACCAAGCGTAGTAAATGAGAGAGCTGGGAAAACATCCACGTTACTGGGGCTCCAGTTCAGTGCTAAAAAACGCAGTGCAAGATGTGTGGACTGAAAACACAAGGCGAGTTCACACTTCACACCACCCAATTGCACTAACACGGTATTCAAGGGAAAGCAGGATAGAGAACAGGCTCATGCTTCCCCAAGTTTCAAACCTATGAGCCAGCTTATGTTGGACAAAAAAAATAAAATTCCAACAACTATCTCTTCGTTCCAAACAAGTTTGGATCTGTTGTATGAACCTTCACTGATCATGTTTACTCCAAGTCTAAAAATCAACAGCAGCAATACAATATCATAATAGAAGAGAGTACACTAAGCATATCAGATCATGCATGGCATTCTATATATTGAACTATCTAATAGCAAGCATGACGCTTGTTCACCAGATCTATTTAGCTAGGAAATTTCCTATATGGATTCCTGCTCGTATTTCGTAACAAATGTTTTCGAATCTCAGAAGCCCAAAAACTTAGTAGAATGTTCTAACAAAGGACCTAACGCACTAGGAGCGAATTTTCTGGCAAAAAGGTAACAAAGTGAAGTTGGCTGGTTATTGTATACACATGTTGAGCTTTCAGAAATTCGCTTGAAAAATTGATCATTAATATCGGCCTTCCCAAATGTAGCAGGATGAGCACCACCTCTGGACCAGTCCACCCAAGTAAGAGTCCGGTTTGCCAGGAGGCGAGGAGATTCTATGGTTAGCATAGTTGGAAAATAGTGCTCATCCACATAACATGGCGGTCTGCAGAACTGCTCAAACTTAGGGTAGTATACGTCATCTTTAACAATGTCAACAGCCAGTTTCCTGTTCACTTCAAACCACTGGGATCCTTTACGCCATTCAGTGATGTTAACCTCAGGTACCATATTTGGATTGTAACGTCCTCTTCCAAAAGGTCCAGGTTCGTCGGCTGCACCCATAAAGCTGTACCTCGATTTTGATATGTAGTGATAGATAGCTTTGAAGTTATGGAGAGGAATGCATGCCTCAGATAGGAGGATAAACCATTCATTGGAGATATCAAGCAGTGCATTAGCAAGAAGCCGTCTTTCAGCATCACACATGCTCATTCTTCCCCACTTCGCCTCCTACACAAAAAGAAGCAACAGAATGGTGAGATTGATCTATTATTTCAAGACTGGCCTCTATATTCCTACTTCTCATGTACTACCAAATTGCAGCTAAATGGAAAACGAACATTTTTGCGAAAAGGATTTGACCAGTGAGCTTATCTGTCCTTCAGTCACCAAAGTAGGCTCATGTAAACCTTCTAATCGAACAAATATGAATCATCCATTATGAAATATGCATGAAAATATTCCTTGTAGCTTTATCAAAGAAAATAGTCCATACAGAAATGGGCTACACTCTTCACCCAATGATAAAACCAATATCTGAGAAAACCAATGGAATGCTTTCTAGAGATGGACAGTTGAAAGCTATTAGAAGGAGGTTACTATATCCTAACATCTTCCTGGGCCTACTGCACTACCCAGGACAGCTTATCCAGTTCTGCCCAATGATGCACGAGAAATCCATCACAGCTATACATAGCCAACATGGGTTGCTCTAAAAGTCTCAACATAAGATCATAGTACAAACTTCCTAATATGGGGAACATTATTGGCGTCCCTGATATTACAGCATTCACTAGTCCAGCAAAAAACTTACAGTATTTATTGAGATTAAGGACATAAAAGGTTTACATTAGTGATTAGCTGTCACAAATATTCAGAAACCATCTAGATGAACACAACTGTGACCAACTTATATAAACAACGCATCTAAACTATATTATCCCACTTTCATCAGTTCAACCCTTATTGAAGCCTCACTGCAAAAGCAACCAACTTTCGATGACTTTGGCATTACCTCAAGTACAACACCGTGGAAGTAACATATCACCTAAGCATACCTAAGCCAGATGATGATTAGCTAAAAGAAAGAACTTACTTTCCTCATGTCCTAACTTTGTACTACTTGAGGGAATTCCATAACCATAAACATTGAAGAAGAAGAAAAAATCACCAACTTTGTATATCTATAACTGTGTCCAGATATGTCTAGTATCCTTTTGAACAAAATGTATCATTCACTATTCTGGTTAAATCCTAGATAGTTTGTGGAGCATGAATCCAGATATCTTAAAAAGAAGCTAGACGATAAAATAATACAAACAATTCATCTTTACTGAGTCCCAGGGCAATAAAGACTACGATAAGCTTTAAATAGCTAGTATCTATGTAATATCTGTTTCAACAACCTTGTCTGAAAAGGCATAAAACACAGAATTATTACCATAGACCACGACTGAGGCTTACATGATAGGAAGTATAAGGGGTAAGCATTTATATCTGATTAGATATTCAAAGAGAATCCTCTTTGACAGTTCCCCATATGAAAATCCTAAAATGGTAACAGACACACATTGGGTAATGGTAGAACTTGGGTGGAAACTAATGCAAAGTTTAATTTATTTTTTTTACACATAATGGCATATGAAGAAACTCAAGCATAATGTACAATTAAAAAGGAAAGGAATATGTTCACTTTACCTGACTAGGAATTTGCCTGCCATGAAATACTGATGAAGGTGGGAAATCAGGTCTGTATGATGGCAATGAATGTATGTAGATTGAGTAAAGCTCATTCCCCTTGAAAAACCTCTCCCACAACGGCGCCAAAGGTATAGGCCCTCTAGTCAAGAACATGAACGCAATCTTACGCGTTCTATTAAAGGGGTATTCTTTGATTTGAGGAACAATTGAAGCTCGCCAGAACAACTGTGTGTCATTCATAGAATGCAACAGACTCGACGGAGGCCTAATCCAACTCTCCAAACTAAGTTGTTGAAAACAGGGCTGAAATCTTGATTGTACCATAGGAATTACATTCTGCATTACTGAATACCGAACCATATACATACTAAGCAATGAAAATACAATACCAATACCCAAAAACAACAACAGGAACTGAAGTAACCTTATTGATAAAGGCTTATACTGAGTTACCACCTTAGTAACAGAATCTTTACCCTCCTCCAATGACCCTTGACTCCCTACTCTTGACTTCATTTCTAATTCTACCACTAACAAAATCACTTCAAGAAAACTCAAGATTTTCTTTTTACCAAATTGCTTTACTTATCATTGATGTGTGGCTCACAACATTCTACTATTAAAAAGCAAAGGATTTTCAAGAATCACATCAACAAGTCGATTCAAACAAACAGTACAGGCAATAAAATTGCAACCCCAGATCAAGAAAATCCCAACAAAGGAAATGGATATATATTCCAAGATCACAAAAAGTTAAAAAAAAAAAATCAAATCCCAAGATTTGGGTACTGAATCAATACTATACCAAAAATGGTGAAACAGCTATCATGGGGGTGGAGCAAGAAAGTCTGAAATTGAACTTATCTTTTAATTGTACTTAATAAATGAGTGTATGGGCATGATTGAAGGAACAAATCTTGTTTATGAAGAATCCAGAGACCAAAAAAAAGTTTTTGAGTCTAAAAGAATAAAATTAGAATCTTGTTGTCACACCAAATCTGTTGGTGAAGTAGCTTTATAGCTTGTAGATGTCATCTTCTCCAGATGTCTAAATAATAGAGAAATTTTTAAGGTTTTTCCAGTAATCGAAGTTGTCTCTGTTGGTTGGGAAACTTTTTTATATATATGTGAGAGAAAAGGAATAGGTGTATGTTTTTTATTGTTGTTGGAACTTGGAAGAACCTAGATGTTTGCTTTATTAGATTTGTCTTATGTTTTTCCATTGAAAATAAATAAATAAAAATGAAATCACCATTTATTTAGTTTCCTTCTTTTTTTGGGTTTTTGTCATTTAAATATTTTTAAGATCCGAGGGTTGAGGATTGAACTTTTCTATCACTTGTTAATTTTTTTCCTTTTTTGGATAAACCATTTTTAAAATGCTTACTCCCTTGTTTCATAATTTTTTTTAACACTACTAGTTAAGCATACGTGTTTTATATATATGTATCGTGTTAAGTAACAAAAGTAATAAATATATGTAAAAAAAATAATGACATTGTTAATAAATGAGAAACTTAAAATCATAATATTTAAATCACTAAATATAAGCTCGATTGGGGGAATTTTTGGTCTGTATATTTTTCTATTAAATATTAAAGTATTTATGGTCTCAAATTAATGACTAATAAGAAGTTCTCAATAAATATCTGTATATTTTGTTCTTCAAATTTATTTTTAGAAAAAAAATTTACTTCCACTGACTTTAATTTTTTTCCAAAATAAAAGCATGTTTGAACATAGGCACAACCTCTAAAAATCTCAAGATTAGTTTTTCATTTCTCCTCTCACCATTTTTCTAAACAAATTTAAAATTACAATATTTAAATCACTAAGCATAAGCTTGATTGACATTTTTTTGTCTATATATTCATCTGTTAAATATTAAAAGTATTTATGGTATCAAAATTATGGTTATAAAAAATTATCAATAGTTATCTGCATTCAATGAATGCAAAATCTGATTTTCAAATTTATTTTTAGAAAAAGATTTACTTCCACTAACTTTAATTTTTTTCCAAAATAAAAGCATGTTTCAATTCAACATAGTCTGAAGCTCTAAAACTCTCAAGATTATTTCTCCATTTTTTATAGTTTTTATTTTTTCTAAACTTTTTATTTGGATTGATGACACGTGACATATATTTAATTTAATGGTAAAGATTTAGTTAATTAAAACAATCCTAATTATAAGTATTAAAATAATTAATTATTTTTGAAATTTTTACAGTCCCATAATTCTAATTGACATTGTATTTTTTCTTAAATATATATATTAATAATTCTTTCTTGCTTTGTATAAATTTCTTAAATATGTAGTTGAGAGTGATTAAACATTTAATTGTTTTGTCTTATTTACTCATAATAATATTATCAAATTAACTCATTGAGATTTTTTACTTATTTGAAATTCAAAGTTAAATAAAGTTATTCCTCTATTGATAAAAAGTAATAGAGAATTTTAGACTAATATCTTATTATCTTGATCTCAATAAGTAGGTCATTAAACAATGATCCAAATTCAGCAATTCACATGTTACTTGTATTTGATTTCTTTTATGTATAACTACTTATTGAAGTATTTATTTTAACCAATATTATATTAGTAAGTTATAATATATTTGATGTACAAGTACAAAACACTTGAATAAAAAGCTAGTAGCTAACTTTAAAAAATTGGCACAACATATCAACTGACTTCAAATCAACATTCATTAGTCATGTTTTCTAAAATTAGCATAAAATGACCATTTTACGCGTTTTGGGCTAATACATTTCTTAAATAAAAAAATAGAGAGTATAAAAATTAATATTTTTTTGAGAAAATTGTAAATAATAGCAAACTAATAACCTAAAATAAATGAAGTAGCTAGGGTTTGATTTAATTGTGCTCCATAGCAAACGTTAGCCAAAATTTGCCAGGCGCCTCTCTCCCAAAAATCTCGCTCGCCACTCTCCCTCTTCTCGCCTCTTTCGCTTTATACACAGAAGTGTATAAATTCTGTTTCTGTTTTGTATAAAGCGAGAGAAAATTATATATACACATGCAAAAACATATATCTTCGTGTTATACACTTAATTATACAATTTACAAACATTTTACTTCAATTCAATTGTAAACAAATGCAATTTTTATACAAATATTGCAGAGAAAAAGGCCAGCGAATTATACAATTGCAGTGAAATACAATTTTCTCTAGCTTTATACAACAGAAGTGTATATATTGTGTTTCTATTTTTGTATAAAGTGAGGGAAAAACATATATCTTCTTGCTATACACTTATAATTATGCAATATACATACATTTTAATTCGAGTCAATTGTATGCAAAGCAAATTTTATAAAAATATTGCAGCGCAATAGGCAGTTGCCCTATACAATTGTGCATTATACAATTGCAGTGAAATAGGATACCGAATTATACAATTGCAGCGAAATAGGCCAGCGAATTATACAATTTAGGCCAGCGAATTATACAATTGTATATGTATAGCGAATTATACAGTTTTATGTTTGTTATGGAGCGCAATTATGCAAACTTTGCTATAGCATACAAATATGAAATTTTTGTTTTTTATATGTGAAAGTTGCCCTATTTTTTCCCTTTGTAACGCTCCCTCTTATTTATTGTTCTAAAATCTTTCAAATATTTATTTCTTTCATATTTTGCTTTAAAAATTTCTCCATAGCATGTTTATCTTCTCCATATTTCACTGAAATGAGTTCGAGGTTGTAATTGTTTTTAAATTAATTTTAATTGAGTTTGCATACATATAATATGTATATCTGCTAATAAATTTACATAGCAAATTTGTATACATATGTTTGATCGTCATTAATTTATATTCACCTAATAAATTGATACACATTTACATTGTTATACCTGGTCCGTATTCACCTAATGTACCGGTATACATTCAATTATATTTTTTTATTGATTTGAAGTTGAGTTTGTATATATGTAAATGCATACACCTGCTGATAAACTCATCCAGCAAATTTGTATACATTATTTACGTTGATATTTCTATATTCACCTAATAAAATGATATACATGGTCCTTATTCACCTAATAAATTATATTTGGTTTGATATACATTAATTAATTTGTAGTCACCTCATAAATTGCATGTGTATAAAAAGATTCATGGTTGAATTTAAAAAATAATAATTTTAACTAATACCAACTGCATATCAAAGAGACAAAATAAAACACTGAAAATCTAATTTTAGAGAAACAAGATAATCGAATCCATAGTTTTAAGGATGTCTAATAAGAATAAAATAAAATAATTGAAATTCATAATTTTAAAAATATATATCAACAGTGGAAAAAATGTATCCCCAATTTTAGGGATATAAAAACTTAAAACAAGAAGAAAAAAAATTTATTCTCCTATTTTTTCCAAGCAAAATAAATGGATAAATGGTTTAGCTATAGATAGTGACCTTTTTGAGGGGCATAATACATAAATACACCCTTTAACTTAATTTATTTTTATATTTATGCCCTCCAATTTTGAGTATGCAAAAATAAATATTTAAATTTGTATAAAGTTAAACAAATAGACACATGTGTCCTACGTGTCACAATACATGTAGGACACAAATTTTCATGTAGGATGTCATGTAGGACGTTTGTGTCTATTTGTTCAATTTTACACAAATTTAAGTGTCTACTTTTGCACATCAAAAGTTAAAGGGTATAATTGTAAAATGAGGCCAAGTTAAAAGGTATATTTATGTATTATGCCTTTTTGGGGCTTAAAAATTGCTAAATATTACTGGGTTGAAAATTGTTTTCTACGCTTCATTTTATATGTGTTAATTTGATTTGACAAAACATTTTTAAGAATAAAGAAAAACTTTCAATAAAAACTTATTTGAAACAAGTGATAGATATTTATATGACTATAAATAATTTTATTAAGAATAAAAGAAATATTTTAAAATTAAATTACTATTTTAAATAAAAATATGATATTCTTTTTTTAATTAGTAAGAGGGAGTTGGCGCAAGGAGTATCTCCCTTGTCCCTAAATTCTAATTACTTGTTTATTTTTTCTTTTTTAGTTGTCTCGAATTACTTGTTTATTTTAATAAATTAAGAAAGAATAAATTTTTTTACCTATGACACCCTCAATTAATTACTTCAGAAAGGTAGAATTCTTTGAAAATTTTATTTTTTTAATTCATTCACTTCAAAATTAATAGGGATAAAATGATAAATTCACTATGTCAATAATTAATTTCTTAATAGATATGTCAATTTAAAAACAAAAGATTACGCGGTTAGGCAAACTTATACTACTTAATTATTCATTGTAACTATATTTTGCTATAATTATCTCTTGCGACTAACATTATACATTAATTACGTGAGTTGACTTTGAGTTTGTATAATTAGTCACGTTTGTATATAATTCACATAATATACAAATACATATGTATAACATACAATTATCTAACTGATATACATATATAATTTACCTCTCTCCTACTCCCTGTCCTCTCTCCTCTCTTTCCCAATCTCGTTTATCATATATACAAATACATATATATAATATACAATTATCTAATCAATATACATATACAATTCACCTCTCTCCACTCTTTGCCCTCTCTCCTAATATCGCTCGCCTCTCTCATCTCTATTACATGTAACTACGAATTGAAATTATCAAATTATAGTTATGTAGAGTAATTTTAAATAGTTATATATAAATGTTCCTCATAAGTAAAAATAACTTAAATACACAACTATAAGTTTAGTATTCTCTAATTTTCCCTTCTTTTTTTTAAATATTACATAATTCCCTTTTTTTTAAATTTTAGTAGAAGTTTAAAGATACATAGTCTTCTCTCTCCTATAACACACACTTCCCCATATCATGCCTATTTTTTCTCCACTAAAACACTCAATCTTCTGAATCACTTTTTGAATTTTGAATTATTAATTTTAGTTAAAAATATTTCACAACATTTAATATGAAATTTTGAATTTCAAAATTCAAAAAATTTGAAATTTCTGAAAATTGAATGCTTCTGCTCATGTGGTGCTTGAAAAAGACGTTTTCTCTCTCTCAATAAAATCTGGGTTTGATTGTGCCTTTGCCATGGGATTAGTACTTGTGCTTGATCAAATCCAAGTTGATGATTTTGCTAAAAATCGGGTCGATGCCGACCCAATTATCACAGACGATCCCAATTTTTCTTCTTAATTTTTCTCTATGAAAGAGTTTTAAATTATATATATTTGTTTATAGTTTTGAACTCTTTGAAAAATCAATCTGTTCCTTTTTGTCTTTAATGTTAAAAAAAGAATCCTACTAACTGAAAAATCAATCTGTTTTTTTTTGAAATTTTTTATCATGTATCAGTGATTAATTTCAATAACTGCGCCATCAAGTGTGCTTGCTGATACATTTTGAATCAGTGTGTATAGTGTTTTAGACGATGCATTGATACATGAAGTGTTTGCTGATACATTTTGAATCAGTGTGCTTGCTGATACATTTTGAATCATCAAGTGTGTATAGTGTTTTAGATGATGCATTGATACATTTTGAATCCATGAAGTGTGCTTGCTGATACATTTTGAATCCGTGTGTATAGTGTTTTAGACGATGCATTGATACATGAATTTGTTGTGTATCATAATGTTTTCTATGTATCATGCGGTTTTGAAAATTGTATTCAAAATAGATGATATAATCTTTGATTTTCAAAATTTGAAATTAATATTCAATTACGTGCTAATTTAAAGCTGATTAATGACCTGTTACCGTAACTTAAGCTATTTTAGTTAACAAGTTTAAATGTACCGTTTTTTTCCCATTTTTTTCTTAACAGTTTAAATTTACCATGTATCATTTACCATGTATCACTAGAGTTTAAAGTATCACGGCACAAAAATTTTAAGGGATTTTTAGTAAATACTAAATTTGTCGGGACAGAGTGTAATTATTGAATTACACTATGGGATTCCTTAAAATTTTACTAATTTTTTATCAAAGGAAAGAGGAACATGACAAATATGTTCAAGAGAATGAGTAAAGGAAGCATTTTTTTGTTTGGTAAAGATTCAGGTTTGGGCCTAATCAGACTAAGTTGAGTATTGAGAGAAACTTGAAGTGCAACAAGTTTGGCCCAATTATTCTATTCAACCCAAACTCAACTAATACCAATTTCCGTTCTAAAAGTTTCTAATTTTTGTATAAATCACAATACATAGTTTGTTATGCAATTTACACCTTATCCATTACTAGTATAGACAATCGTTTAATAATATGCTTTCATGTATTTGTCTTGTATCCTAATAATCTTGTATAAACCAATTACATTGGAATGAGAAAGGCATCAGATAATTTCCACATTTCAAGAAATCTTTCTTTCATGTTTCTTCATGGTATTAGATCAAAGATAGAGCTCACAGCCAAATCNTTACCATGTATCATTTACCATGTATCACTAGAGTTTAAAGTATCACGGCACAAAAATTTTAAGGAATTTTTAGTAAATATTAAATTTATCGGGACAGGGTGTAATTATTGAATTAGGATTCCTTAAATTTTTACTTAATAAAATGTAGTAGTAGATTTGTACCTATGTGTCAATTCGAGACAAAATCTATATGGCGTTCATCAGGCCCCAGAATCTGTCTTTGGGCTTTTAAGCAGAATACAAAGCCCAAGTAAGCGAACAACATATAAATATCTTGACCGGTTTCATTCAACACAGTTCGTCTTCCCAAATTCGAAGTATCTGCAGTCACAACAGGTAATTTCGGATTTTTCTTTGATTTTCTCCGAGATTATTGGTATGTACGATCAAATTGTTATTCGATCTGGAATTTAAGGTTTCAGGTTTAGTAAGATGGTCATGCTTAGATTTCTTCGGATTCTGTTTTAATTTTTTAATCAAACTCTCATGGATAGGGTGAAAATTCATATAGCCTACCAACTGAAATTATATTATCCCTGTTACTTGCCATTCTATGATGTTTACGTATACGTTATTTTGGCACAGCGGTGATCAATTGATACTCAATTTGGCATTTAGGGTTTCAAGCTGATTAAGATGGTTGTGTTTAGATTATTTTGCATTCTATCATGCTATTTTGGCACAAAATATTATTTAGTTTTTGTGTTTTATTTTAACCGCTGATAAAGGTTAGGAATTGATGGACGCTTTCCTTTTATTTTTCTTCTATTGATTTTGGATTGGATTGGTTTCCTTTTGGTCTCTTTTGGGGATTTAGTTTGCTCCAGAACTACAGATTTAGTCTTCTCATTGTGCTCAAGTGATAAGAAATAAAATGGAATTTCACTGAATCTAAACATGATTTTTTGGCAACTGTATGATATCTAAAACTTAAAACTCTACACTTATTGTTTGCCAAAACAAAGGGTCTCTAGATTTTCCAAAGACGCGAAGCTAATGAAGAAAAGGAAACAAAAAGGCAGGAGACAGAGAAAGGATAGAAAAAAGGGAAAGATGATGGAGATCACCAACAACACAGATGAAAGAGCAGTTAATGTGGACAGGATCTCTGAGTTGCCTGAACACATTTTACATCATATCCTTTGTCTTCTGCGCTGGCCAGCAGATTTAGCAAGAACTAGCATTTTGTCTAAGAAGTGGAAAGTCATTTGGGAGTCTTTCACGTCCTTTGATTTTGACCAGAGACACTTCCAATGTGTAAAAGCTGCTGATAAGTGGGATCATCTCCAACCTCTACCAGTGGAGAAACAGAGCTCAATTTTCAAACAGGAGTTTGAATCCCTGGGGTTTGTGGAGCTGCCTTTAATACAGAAGTTCATTCTGTTTGTCGAGAATACATTAGGAACCAGACTTAGACAGTTGCCAAGTATACAGAAGTTCAGGCTGCATGTCGTCTTTTCTGTTCACCTTCTGGCTCCCTTTATGAATCACTGGATAAGTGTTGCTACAGACAAAAATGTTAATGAGCTTGATATTCATGCAAAAATGGATGGCAATTTTTATGCCCTGCCTGAGCTTGTATTTGCTTCTAGGACAATAACTTCATTGAAGCTCTACGGATGTGAAGTGGGTGATTCTACTGCTATAAAGCTCCAAAATCTACGGGAGTTATCCATGAAAGCAATGCGTATCAATGAGAATATAGTCCATAATTTTGTACAGGCCTGCCCTTTGATCGAGGATATGCGACTGATCAATTGCTATGGTTTGAAATTCTTGCATGTTTCATCTCTGCCTAAACTAAATAAGTTTGAGGTACACGAGCGATCCAGCCTCAGGTCAGTCAAACTTGAGGCACCTGATCTTGAGACATTTTGGTTCCATGGGAAGAAATCTTCAAGGTGCAAACTAATCTTGGCTGGGTGCGGAAATCTTAAGAATTTGACTTTGAATCATTCACATATGGCAGATAAGACCTTTCATGAACTTATCTCCCACTTCCCATTACTTGAAAAACTGTTCCTGTTGGAATGCCGTACATTGCACAGAATTACAATCTTGAGTGACAAGCTGAAGACGCTCTCTCTGGTAAGGTGCCACAAACTAAAGGAAGCCAACATTGATGCACCAAATCTACTTTCATTTGAATATACTGGTGCTGAGTTGCCGTTTTCTTCCATGAATGCTTCACGGTTGCAAGAAGTGAAGCTTCACTTGAAATCCCAAAAACAGAAGTCAGTGCAGAAATTCATTGAAGGGTTTGATGGCAAAGGTTTCAAGTTGCTTCTTGCCTCCAAACAGGTTTCGAACTTCTTCTCAACAATGATCCTATATGGTTTTCCCGTATGTTCTATTTTTTGCTTATATATTCATGTTGCATTTATAGGGTGTGAATATATATGAGGAATTGAGAGGACTTCATCTTTCTTATTTTGAACCATACAAGATACAATTGACTAAATCAGCAAGAATGGTGGAAAATCTTCTCAACAGTCACTTGCGAGATTTTCATCCAAAAACTCTCATCTTAAAGACATCTCTCAGAAGTGACCTCCTCGTGGTAAGATGACTTGTCTTCATTTGATCCTTAAGTCGTATTTTCTGGTTCTTCAATGCTTTCAACTACTACAGTGGATTGGACTCAATTGTTATTTTTTGTGGAATACAGTTCATTCAGGAGAAGATATTGAACAAAGAGAAGACTCCTCCCAGCTGTTGTAAATATTACTCAAAGAAATGCTGGCGACATTATTTAGAAGGCGCTAAAATGTCTCTGCTTCCAGATGTGTCCTCTGCGGAGTATCCTAATACGATCTTGGAACTAAAATGGAGCGAAGCTGCAACTCTGCCGGAAGATGTAGACATATGAAGGATATAGACAGTAATACCTAGGACATATATGCATTTCCTGTACTTATCAAGTCATCTATTTGAACTAGAACCAGTTTTTGTTTTTTTTTAATCATTTTACTTTCAGACGAGCTCATCCGACCCAAACTGACCAAGTTCAAACTAAAGAACGTTTTTTTACGTGCGTGTATCTAAATAATTCGTCAACTCCATTTTCTGATGGTTGTTTTTTGCTTAAAATTTGGACCATTTTGGGATGGAAGTCTAGTGCAGTCTTGTAAATTTTATCAGCTCCCCTCCATATCAGAGAGGAACTATCTTAGAGAATTCATTGTACATATATCGGCCTTCTTTAGTGCTGGTTTTAAGTGAAGGAATATTTCCTCTACAGATAAAAAGAAGGTGCATTAGTGATTACTGGAACAAGTACTGCTACAGTGCTAACACTACTCTCTGTCTCTTTTGCCTTTGCCATACGCATCTGATTCTTATCCAAAAATCCCAACTATGATAAGATTTGCAGAGTTTCCACTACTGTCTATAGGTTAGGTGCAAAGCTAAGGTTCTGAAAAATGGTAAAAATCAGTATCAGATACGTCCAGCAATTACAATGGTTTCTCTCACTATATATACACTACAACGATAGGTTGGCTTCTACCACTATATAAAACCGGTTCTTTCTTGAAATCAACTTGATTAGGTTTTGGAATCATATCTTTGCATTTACGGTGATGGACTGGGTAAGTTATCAAATTTAAATTTGTGATTCGTTTCTGAATGTAAGCAGAGTTTCATTGTTTAGACGCTAGGCTGTAAGATTGATGAACTAATATCGTGCGGATAAACTGCATGTGGAGAAGGACGAAGGAAGCGAAATAAAGAAGAGGATCGTCATTGGATCATGGGGTGGTCATGGTGGAAGCCCTTGGGATGATGGTAGCTTCAATGGAGTTAGAGAAATTACCCTTGTCTATTCTCTTTGTATAGATTCCATCACTGTTGTCTATGACCAAAATGGCCAGCCTTATCAAGCAGAGAAGCATGGAGGAGTTGGAGGCAGTAGAACTGCGCAGGTGACACATTTTAGTACATACACTGACAATACCAAAAAAAAAAAAATCAAAATCTTTTTTGGCATCACTGTTGTTTTTTGGCATTTTGCGTCAAATCTTTTACTACTGCGAATCTTAATGCCTATAAGTGAATCTCAATTTCAGATTAAGCTGCAATTTCCAGAAGAATACCTAACGAGCGTTAGCGGCTATTATTCCCCGGTGGTGTATGGTGGTAGTCCTGTGATAAGGTCCCTCACTTTTAGCAGCAACAAACGAAAATTTGGACCATTTGGTGTTGAAGGAGGAACGCCATTTTCAATGCCAATGGAAGGTGGGCAGATTGTAGGCTTTAAAGGAAGAAGTGGATGGTATGTAGATGCTATTGGCTTTTATATAGCTAAAGTGAAGACAACTAGAGTCTTACAGAAGGCTAAACAAAGTCTAGTGAAACTTGCATCTTCTGTGTCTATGAACTACAGATCTGGAGATGAACCAAAAAAGTATTCTTATTTCTACAAACCAACTATTCCAAAAACTGAAGCATAAGGAACTGGACCTCGAGTCAGTCAACCTGATTCCAATTCGAGCAATCCAAAGAAGAAAATTTACAAGGAAAGATCTCCCTATGATTTATGAAAACTTGTGTTCATTCATAGTATGTAACTCAGCTATCTGTACTACAAAGAAAAACTAATATGGTTTTAACAACCATTTCTTGTTGACGTTTATGCTTTAGTGTTATATATATACTTTTATATACGCCTTTTTCCCCCTCATCTTAATTGATTCATGCAAATCTGCAACCTCCCATCAACAGAGATGCAAATACAAACCACTCTGGTATCATTACACAAAAATGTGAAAAAATACTTCAAAAATGCATAGATATCACGATCAGCCATGTTAAATGAAATTTGAAAATATTAGAACTTTGGAAAGTGGTAATTTTGAAACTTGATAATTATATTGTGTTTTTCATACACAATAAAACACCTGAACCACCTAAAGCATTCAAACTTTCACGGTAAGACATGTTTAGTCTCGATTCTTCCATTATTGGTTTGAATTAGTAAATCTCCACCCTCACCTCCTCTTCAACAGAGAAATGGAGAGTTTTGAACATATCTAAATCCAGAGGGAGCAGATGAGCAAATTTTTAAATTGAAACACACAAGCATCATCAATAAATCTTTAACCGATCAAAAAGTGTATTTATATCTCAGTAAACATATGTTCAGCAGTCGTGGTGTCTGATCTAGGGCCAAAACTGGCACAGGTATAACCTGCAATACCTCATTACAACATTTGAGAAATGTGCAAAATAATACTTCCACATTCAGCATAAAACAAAAGTTATCTTGACGTTGAATCTGTTTAAGAATGAGATGATGAATCTGTTTTCTCAGCCAAATAGTGCTCAAGCATATCTTCTTCTTCATCATCTGTTCACACACAGGAAAACATTAAAGATAAAAATAATCACGTCATTATGATCCACAATCAAATGAACAGAAGTAAAGCACACACAAGAAAAAGAAAATTGACCTTCAAAATCATCATCATCGAAATCAATATCATCCACGTCTTCATCAGATTCTTCAGCAGTAGCTGCTGCAGCTTTCTGTTGACAGAAGAAAAACCTATTTAACAACAGCACACATAGCCATACCATGAACCTACAACCTTCCCTAAGCAGCTTATGCAGTAACAGCACCTCATACCCAAATCAAATGAGCTACCACTACATATAGCAAACACTTGTGTATACTATCTTAACTGTTAGAATTAATGTATGGTCAGGGAACATTACTAGCAGCAGGCTAATCAGAAGGAAAAGGAACGGGGCCCAGAGCTACACTTTTATCATACAGGTATTCCTTTCTCTGAGCCCCATAACCCTTATCTCAGTAACACAAAAAGTTCTGACAACACAAAAGTAAAAGATAATAGAACAAATATCGAGATCATACTAAAAATCAGGTCAGAGGGTAGTCATTGCTGGCATCTTACATTTTTAATCCGGCTGAATGAAGAAAAACATCAATACATTGTTATCATGTCTTAAGACTAACAGTATATTTTAGCAAAGGGAATTGGACGTTTGTCTTTATATAACATTGCCTTCACATTTATTAAACACAAAAAAGGGAGACAGACTCCACTTAATGGAATAGTCTTATGGAACTCTGGTCAGTATCTGCAAAATTGAAACTATAGCTCGGTGTCCTCTTTAACACAAATCATTTTGATGGCCATTTTAAATTTTCAGTTTCCATTATAACATAATGCAATGCAGGCATCGATGAGAATAAAATAGCATGATTTCAAAATTAACTTAGAAATAACTACGCAATAGAATACATTACCCCACTGGCTCTTCCACTTTCAAACCATTGCCTCCCTGTGAGTTTCTTTTCCTTCGAAACAGAAAGTGCTGCATCTGGCATTAACCTGAACATTGATATATGGTTGCACATCATGAACAAAATAGCCTAATTTAGAGAAAAGGAAATGCACAAAAGTAGTTCACCAGCCACAAGTTTCTAAAGCAAAAATGTTGAAAGAAAAGGAGTTTAAGAGGTAACATAATATGGCAATAATCAACACATTCTGTCTATATACTCGTCGATACAACATTTCCTAATATCACCTGTTTAAAAGTCCCTGCACTCTACAAATAAGAAAAAGAATAAACATTTCACTCTAGCAACAAAGTGCCCCTAAAGTTGCCCATTGATGATTTGTTTTTACTGTATGCAGCTTCACTGGCATTTCAGAAAGAATAATGCTTCTAGTTTAGTGGATGAAGAAGACCCACTTCAGTGCTACAACCTTGGCCAAGAAGCAGATGCAAAAAACTTACTTGGCTCTTTCCAGAGCTAGTTCAGCTTCAAATCTTTCCCTCCATGCCAAGAATGTTTCAACGGTAACTGCTTCTCCGTGTGGAACAATTACCTGAAGTCAAATGAACAATAAGATTAAGTGATCAAGATTCAAGGCCAATCAATCAAAATAAACTACTTGACGATTTTCCAGTAGGTAGTTCAAAAGGGCACCACAGAATTGCTTATAAATATGTAGATGCAAGCTAAATCTGTAAGGTTTCCAGAAGAGGCTAAGTAACAAAAGTGAAGAATTGAAGTATTGGTCACCTCTGACTACCTTGACTGAGAGTCGAGAGACGGATATAACCATCATATCACTTTCATGGTCAAACTAGAAAAAGGCATAGCACTCACACTGTTGACAACTTCAGGAAATTTCAAGTACATCCCAGTATCTTGGCCAGGCTGGCCTTCTTAAGCCAAACCACAAACTATTTTTTTAGCTCAATTTCTGAAGTAACATTAGAAGAATATATGTTGGAGCCTCATCCAAGTACCATCAGGATAGAACAACCCCACCCCTCAAACCCCACCCTCGTTTCCCTTTTGAATTCGAGTGGATAAGTTATCAAAATCATACTAAAGCGACCAGGTCTTGTTCAGTGTTATCAAAGGCGCGCTTAATCCCGGAAGGAAGGAACAAAACATGTTGAGTGCTTTGCCTCACTTCATTGGCACGTCAGTGTCCTCATCAAGGCTATAAGACATTTTTTCCTTGCCAATGAGTGTAATCCTAAAAAGGCGACACCAAAATAATTCATATTTCACTGTAGCGTAATTCTTTTCTTTGTTCATATATTTGTTATTTTTTAATAATAATTCTTAGTCTTGGACTACATATACATATTTATTCGTGCTTTGTGCTTAAATCTCCAATTGACCTTAGAGCTTTCTTGTGCATTTTGCCTTTGATAGCACTGGTTTTGTCTACTCAATAGAAGTTGGGAAATCATGATTTATGTGTCAAAATCACTGAAATCTTCGATTTATGATTTTTCAAGTTAGCAGTTGATAAGGCTCATTTCACTTGCAATAACTCAATAAGAACAAAAAAAACTTACTTCCTCTTTTTTGGCTTCATCGTCTTCAACACCTTCGTCGGTCTCCTGAGCAAATCTTTCAGATAGCCAGTCTTTAGCTGATGAGACCAATGTATAGATCATAGCCATGCCAAGATTCTCAGCAGCCTGTGAATGCAAGCATTCATATAAGAAGCTAAGATATAAAAAATAAGTGCATGAAATTACAAAAGAGCAACACTAGTCAATTCTATAAATTATTCCACATCAGTAGCTAAATACTAAAGACAGGAAAGATAGAGAGAATAAGGCTTCTTTTTGGGCCCTTCAGGGTGAGGTCATAGCCACTACCACAATAATCAGCCAAATTTTCACTAGCAGAAGAAACAATATTACCCAGGAGCATATTGCATATGATCAGGGCTTGAAACATACCTCTTGTTCAAGCTTCTCTTTCAATATTTTCAGATCTCCAGAATGAATTCCTTTTAAACTAAAAAAACAAGAGAGAGATCATAGATGTATTGGTTGCACAAAGTTGCTTATATCACATCATAATAGTAAAGCAAAACTAAGATAGCTACTAGGCACCTCCTGTTATGCTGACATAAAAATGAGTTCATACTAACATCTGCTGTTAAGAATATTAGCAAAGAGAGCCCTTCTAAGAACACAACGATGGATCACTCACTTGATGGATTAAGTCTTGCTGGACCACATTAATATTTGAGTTTGTTATTTATTTAGTCTGTCCTACAGCTTGTCATCTTTGCGAGAAACAACATAAAGGACATGCATTTACGATATGTTGAACCGTGGGTAAAAGGTAAAGTCCATTTCCAATTACAAGCAACAAAAGAATTTAAGGACAATTCCCTTTGTAATGTAGGCATTGAAGAACAATGTATGAAAATATAGAAAATACTACAGGTCCTGGGATGGCATAACCTAGTGCAACGTTAAATTACCTTGAGACATTCAAAAGTGGAGGTTCATCCGGATATTTTTCTGTGTGAGAGAATATTAAAGCCAGTCGAACTGCACCAACAATTTGTACCAATCATTGTTAGCGGGAGTTCATTACTTGATGAAAAATAAGTAAAGAAGAGAGCTGCAGAGGAAATAACTGTGAAAATAGCAAAACCTGATGATTGTGTAAATTCTTCGTCCTCTTCCTGTACAAAAAGCAAAGTTGTAAGAAGTATGATAATAGTAATCAAAACAGCATAAATAAAACTGGTGAAAGAACCAATAAGATGCAAAGTTCATTTTCGCTAGCGCAACATAGACAAGGCCAAACAGAAGCTCAACTACTTATAAACAATTCCGGCTCTAGGCACTACTATGCTGGTCATATCATCAATTTTGAACAGCCAAGTAGTAAATGTTACCAAAATTTCTGCGTACCTGAGGAGAAATAGTAATTTGGAAGCATCGATTTGAAGTGTTTAGCCCACTTTCACTGGAGTGAATTTCTAACAGAACCATCATAACAAAGTTATCCAATAAGATTAGATAACAGAGCAAATAAGAAACGACTTATAAAGGACGGTTCTGAACCTTTGAATTCATCCATAAGAATTGCTTCCAATGCTTCGATTTCCATCTCTTGCTCCTGCACATAGTCTAGTCCAAAGTTCTAATAAGACAGATATAGTGATTGCAATAAATGAATTCCGCTCTATACACACCAATATATTCAAATTCTGTATAGCATATGCCTAGCACATATTCTCAGGATTTGTCACAAATTCAAATATGTAGCTTAAGTATTAAAATTAAATTTTGTTACTTTATATATATGAAAATGGTTCAATTAAGTGACTTCTAGATTTCTTCCGATTACATAGCTCATATACTAAAAATCCTCCTCCTATAAACCAACAGCTCAAACATCAAATGAAAAATAGGTCAAATAAGCTCAAATTTGTGCGAAAAATCAAATCTTTTAAGGAAATTACCTGTCATGATTGCTCTAGAATGAATTTCTCACTTTTTCTTGCTTCGCGATCACTCAAACAGCAGACAGAGACAGAGACAGACTCGAGAGAGCTGTAGAAAAAAAAAACCTAAAGAGCTCTATCACAAGAGAAGCAATGGAGAAGGCTACGACGTCGTATTGGAGTTTCACTCGCATGAATCTAGGGTAAAGGAACCTTACTAAATTCACAGTGATCGTGAGAAATCAGAGCCGTAGATCTCAAACACATTTAAAAGTCAAACTCTTTATAATTATCAAAGAATCCTTGGAGTTTCTTTACGTGACATCTGAGTTCATAAGGTTTGCAACGTTATAAATATCAACCCAAAATTGTCTGATATTTATGATTTAAAACTCAAAACCATCCTTGAATTTTTAGATGGAGCACTCATAGTTCCTCGTATTTATAATATACTTGTGTATTTTTATTTCTCCCTTAAATCTACACTTATTTTTTAATATTGATTTTGTTCATAGTTTTATGTATGGAATGCTTAATAGTTTATATATTTAGTATAAATAATAACTTCATGTAAAGAAAGTGGGAAAAACACCTTGTTCTATTTAATAAAAATATTATTGCGGCTAAATTAAAAATACATTATTTTGTTCAATAAAAATTATTATAGTTGAACTAAGAACACATAGACATATCTAAAGATGATAATTGGGCGGGATGGGGCGAGTTGAGTTTAACCCATAAATTTTTTCAGCCCGCCTTGGATAACAACTTTTTTCATTTTCAGTCCAACCCGCATAAACCTCCACACATGAACCCTCCAACATAAATTTTAAAAATATTTGCCTTTTTAAAAATTAAGTTTGATAATAAAAATAAAAATCTTAAAAATAAATATATTTTCTCATTAAGTTGTATTGATTAATAGATAATAACTTATTTTTCTTTTTAAATTTCAAATAGGAAGTATGTAAGAAAACGTATTAGTTTTTATTGAGTCATTTTCATTCACTATCTTGAATGTTTTAGTAGCATTAAATAGATTATCTTAATAAATAATGTTCTATAACTCTTATAACATGTCAAAATTTTAAAATTAAATTTGAATCCGCATAAAATCGCATAGACCGCAACCCACCATGCCCATAATGCATTAGGTTTTTAAATCACTTCAAACGGACTCACATCTCACTTGCTTCGCTCAATCTTAAAAACTGTCCTACCTACATGTAGCCATAAAATTGTCTTCGCTTCGCTCCATTGTCATTCCTAAACATATAATGTTATAAAAAATTAAATATTTATACTATTACATGTGAAAATCAACGAGATTCACCTCTACAAATATTTATTAGGTTCAACAACTTTTCTTTTATAGTAATTATTAGCTTCATATTCTATCATACAAGTTGAAAATCAACAAAAGTTAGATTTTAAAAAAGCATTTATTATTCTTATGAGATTTTACAGGGACATTAAATAGAAATGTAATAGAAAGACCTTAAAGTGTTACCTCATTTTTCAATTATTATTAGGATATTTGTTAATTAATTCAAATATATTAGAAATAAAATTTTCAAAATGAAGCAAAACATAAAAATTCTAAAAATAGACAAGTCATTTTAGTTTCAAAAGTAAATTCTTTAGATAGTCGTTCATGTCTGACTTAATTAGATAATTACTTTTATATTTTGAGAAAAATAGTCACGCGTACAAAAAAACTTTTTGAATTTTCGATAGAAAGAGATTTCCCTAATGAAAAAGCCTTTGATGCTACTCAATACCCCTTCTTTTTTCGAATATTTTTACGAATATACTTTTTTGAGATAAAATTGCATTTCGTGTTAAGAAAAGAATAATCTTACATAACCTTATTAAAAATAGAATAATATATTAAGAAAAATCAAAATAATTAAGTAATATTATAATTCTAAAAAAATAATGTTATTAGATAAATTTCTAAACACAAATGACTATCTTAAAAATGTATGGGAGTTTTGTTCTATTTGAGGCTCTAGGGGTTAAAAATTTCCACAAATTTAGGTAGGTTTTGCCCACAATAACCATCCTAGTGAGAGAATTAATTCTTTAAAATATAGAGGTCAACCAATTAATCAATGCTTTAGTTGAGGGTTAAAGTTAACAATTTACTTATTTCACGTGACAAGTTATTGCAATTATGACAAAATAGAGGGACACGTTTTCTTTGATCAAGGATTCAAAAGAAAGGGCCCACTAACAAGTAGACAAAACAGAGGTGTAGATATCTTATTGTACTACCTGTCGTGCTGAATCACTACACTTATTTTCCAAAAAAAAAAACAAATATTAGTATAATATATTATTTTAAAGAAGAAAAAAAAAACCCTCTCTCTCCCTCTCCCTCTCCTTCTGTGTGAGCGTGCGAGTGAAGACGGTTCTCTCTCTCTTCTCTGTTTTGGAAGAGAAAATAAAAAAGATACTAAAAAGGAAAAGGGTACGTTCGATCCATTTTTATTTGTTCGTGCAGAGAGAAGATACTATTTTCTACTTCATTTGTTCATCAAGTTTCTCCTTCTATGCGGCGACCACTTCATTCTCTGGTTAGTTCATGTATATATGTATGTATGTTTTTCTCTGAAACTAAAATCTCAATGTGTACCAGAGTGAAAGAAGAAGAAATAATGGAGGTGGGTTTTGTTTTTTTTTTATAAAAAAAAGGGTAAGTGTCATATTTATAACTGAAGATTTTTTCCAGCTAGATCTATTTATCTCTGGCATAAACCCTTCAATCGGTTTTGTTCTGTTTTTTTTTAACTCATTCATTTGTTTTTTTTTTTGCGGTGGTGTTTTAATGTTTTAGATACCTGGGTTTTTGTGTTGCATGTGAGAGTTCAATTCTTTCTGAAAAAAATTCTGTTGATTTTTTTTTTTTGTGTTATGTGGTTTAAAGGGTCATGTGCATTTTTGTGATGATAGGTAAAGAGGTGATTTTTGTGGGGCTTTGGGCATGCTTAGGAATGCTGTGGATTGACTGAATTTTGGAGATTTTTTCCCTTGTTTTGTAACCCGGTAATCTCGGGTGGCTTTGAAGGAGATGGGGAGTTCTGGTGAGTCTGTTGTCAAAGCCATTGATGCGTCGGTTGGGGGGCTGGTGTGGGTCCGGAGGCGGAATGGGTCATGGTGGCCTGGTCGGATTTTGGGCTCAGATGAGTTACCTCAGAGTTGCTCTGTTTCACCAAGATTAGGGACCCCCGTTAAGCTACTTGGAAGAGAGGATGCCAGTGTGTAAGTTTCTGTTCCTTCTGTTTGTATATTCATCTCTGAGCTACTTTGCCTTTTTATATTTATTTATTTATGGTTTATTTTAACGGCAGCCGTTTAAGTATGAGAATTTAAGTAATTTGTTTGGCACTTTCTTTGGTGGTTTCTGGAGGCGTGAACATATTTATGAATTAGTTCTCCTTCTAATGGTTTTCTTTCAAGGGTTAAACCGTGGTCCTTTTTCCTCTAGTTTTTGCTTTAATCCAAATCATTGTTCCCACTCCTACACTTGTCAAATATGGATTAAAAAGAGATTAGATACTTCTGTGCTGTTTTATATGCTTAGAATTTGGATAGGATTTGATAAATTAGCTTAGAAGCAGCAACTAGACAAAATGAAAGTAAAATTTGTTTTGTAGAGTCAAGTGAAGGAAAGGAGTTCACTGAGTGTATGATTCAATCTTTTGTGGCTGCTAAGATTCCCGTACTCACGAGTTACTATAGTTTTCGGCTTAAAGTGTCAGTTTTGAACATAAATTTAGATTTAGTGTGTCAGTTCACTTCCCACCTATAGCAGAACTAAGCAAATGGCACTCATTGCCGTATTGTGAAACAATAAACTGTGGTAGCTTACTTCTGACAATTGAAACATGAAAAACCTGCTGAATTAACTTGTAGTGTTAAAGTATTAGCTCTTCATTTATACTTTTTGTAATACTAGAGTTCTGATCCTCAAATTCTGAGTTCCCTATATATATATATATATATGTATATATATACACACACACACACACACATTTTAGGATAATATGAGTTGTCTTGAAGAATGGGTCAGCAATGCAATCTATTCAGTCTGCTTCTATTACTTACGGTTTTAGTATCTCCATTAAGCTTTTTTATGGTATTTTCTTTGTCATGAAATGTTCTATACTGCTTGTGCCATTTATGCAGTATGTACAGCAGTTTCTGGCTTTGAAAATTTAATGTAGGCAGTGAGATCACATTTTAGGTGTTTATTGGCATTTGTCGAGTAACAATGCTGTTTTTTACTTTTTCTAGTGTTGTAAGCATTTTGTCATATATGTGTGGCTTGCAGGATTTTGTTTTGGCAACATGGGAAATGTTCCTTCTATTGATAAAGTTGATTTATCAAGCTAGCTAAGGTTACTATGATCCTAATTGTGGTTCTTGCCCAGTGGCATCAAGGACAGAAGTCATTTGGAGCTCCTTTTTAATCTATTCCACTCCGAATCCAGTTTTACATGTTCCTGGCAAATTAATGCCAGTTCAAGTGGCTCAAAGTTCTTTTAGGGCACTAAAAGCATCTTAGTACTTTTTCTGTAATTGCACCAGCTTCTCCCGTTATGGAGACATTACTTCCTTGCTAATCTTTTGGTCTGCAAAACAAATAAAAAGGAGAGATCAGTTCCCTTGCTATCATTTAGCCTGCTAATGCTTCAACACTCGGACTTGTGGTGTTCTGTTTTCACAATCCTATGTCTTTTACTTTGTCTAACCCAGTTTTTGTCAACGGAATTGTATTTTTCTTGCTCTTCCCATTTTAAAGAGTACCAACTGTTGAAGTGAACATTTTCTTTTTTCTTTTTAGCTTGACTCTTGATGAAGTGTCTAATAGTTGCTGCTGTTTCAGGGACTGGTACAATCTTGAAAAATCTAAGCGGGTGAAAGCCTTCCGTTGTGGGGAATATGATGAATGTATTGAGAAAGCTAAGGCTTCTGCTGCTAACTCCTCAAAAAAGGCTGTCAAATATGCTCGAAGAGAGGATGCCATTATTCATGCTCTAGAGATTGAAAGTGCTCGTCTCGGGAAAGACCATCCGGATTTTTTCTCAAGAAAAGAGAAAGAAGGTGGAGAGCATCATACCATGGAAGAATCACATACTTCTTCTAATCCTCTTGAAGATGGTAAAGAGTTAGTTGAAGAACTGAATAGTTCCGAAAATAATTCCAATTCGGCTCAAGAACTGTCTCAATCTGGTGTATCATTTGAGGCGCCAAATCTTACAATTGCATCTGAGGATCAACCTGTGTGTGGGACGCGGAGGAGAACACCAAACGACTCAGAGGATGATGGAACTGAGGGAAGTAAACGCATGAAAGGACTTGATGACCTGGGGACGGGTGTCGTGTCATCTCTGAAAAGGAAGCGATCTCAGGTGGCACATGTTCATGATTTCTTAAAGAAGAAGAGCCGTCGCCGTCCCTTGACAAAGGTTTTGGAGAGTACAACAATGGTGTCTGTTCCTATCACATGTGAACAACTTCCCAGTCCAACTGGCTCTACTCTTGCAGGGGTATCTGAAAGCAAAGTTTTTGCGTTACAATCTAACGAGTCTGGGAAAAGTTTTCCTACAGTACTGAATGACACAGACATTATCTCAGAGAATGGGAAGCCATTGGACGTATTTGGCCACACTAATGATTCTTCCCTTGTTAAGCACGAACAGAAAGAGAATGGAATTTCGAGTATTTTGGGGTTGCCTGAGAATGGTTCTTCTGACAGGTTGTTTGATGTGCCCTTAGTTGCAGAAGAGAAGCAATCTGCAGGTATTTATGTGCATTAACAGATACTTCTTTGCATTCATGGTTTATAATCTACATAGTAGTAGCAGTGTTATTAAAACTAATTTAAGGTGCGTTTAAGTACTCATTAAAGCCAGGTTGTGTGTTTGACCTCACTTAGGTGGTGCTAAGTATTTAAGGCGTGCACCTCATCACCAACGGGTCTATCTTTAAGTGAACAGTACTAAATATAAATATATTTGACAACTGATTAGATCAATTGTTAAAAAACATTATGCTTAAGTTTCAGTGATTAGGAATAAAGAATGAGTTTAGTATAAGAAAACCTTCTTAAGAAACACAAATAATTTTTTAACTTGAACATCATGTTTTTAACATCATCTTATTTGCTAGTTATAATTGTTTCTGATCTTTTATCCAAATATTACTGTTTATGTTTGTAGTTTTTTTTGTTGCATTAACCCCACACACATTCTTCACTAGTACCTTTCTCCATTTAAGCTCAAAGCCCCACACTTAAATTCCCTTTGGGCTAAAAGCCCCATCAGTGTTGGAACTTCTCTGCGCTTTTTGCTGACTATACTGCACTGTAAGAAGACCCAAGGATCTGGAGCAATCACAATTAATGTTGTCTTTGTAGTTCTCGTTGCACATGTCCCACTAGTGCAGGCACTGAAAATGGTAACAAAAGCTAGCCTTAGAGGCCTTTTTTTTAATCTGTTAGTCGAAGATCCCTCATAGATTTTCCCTTGGAAGTGGATAAACTCTGCATAATATGGTGTAGAAGAGCATACATGCAACATGATTTCCATTTCTCTTCAGTTATGGAGGACCTAAACTAATGTGTTCTATGTCATATGGAAGCCCTCACATATTGGTCTTAGGCATTAGACACAACTTAGTTTAATTAATTTGAAGTGGTAGTTTTGGTGAATCTTTCCTCTTTAACTTTGCAATTGGTTTTGCATTAAGTAAGTATTAATTAGAGACTAGAGTAGGTGACTCTTTATAATTCAATTTTCTTCTCTACTGGATGTTGGGGTTTGTGGCTGAGTTTGGCAGATTAATTAGTAGAGGCACCAATTTTAATCTTATGGGTTCCACACGGATGACACTGTCATTTTTATGCACTCACCTTATATGCCAGCCATATGCATTCTGCCCATCTTGAACTTCTGAGCTTTCTCTCTAGAAAAACTTCTCAACTCTGATTGTTTCAATAAAGAACTTATTTCTGTGGAACTGTTCAAAAAAAAAAAGTTCTGTGAATTTGTGTAGAACGTTTTATGTGTGTCAACTTGTCATTGTACTTCCCTTTCTACATGGGTTGTCTTCAATTTCTTTTCTTATCTATGTTATGAGTTTCGAATAGTTCTTTTGCCAATGATTTCTGAAGCAATTTTATTAAAAACGCTTCTCTTTTCCTGTTTATCGTTCCTCTTCTGATTTTATATTTCTGAATTTCACATGGTTGCAGTTCTTTTGGCTGATTTATGCTGATATTTTTATTTCTCCAAACAGGCTTGTCTCCTATAGTATCTTGCACATCTCAGAAAGCTCAAGGTGGTGTAGGGGCACAGTCTAGCCAGGGCAGCCAAGTTGAAGCTATGTCGTTTGGGAGTGAGGAGCTTAATGACTCAGGCTCCACTAGTTCTGGTAGTGAAGATTTTCATTGTTTCAGCCAACAGAGGATGGTGAAAGGAACATCAAAATGGCAGTTGAAAGGAAAGAGGAATTCGAGGCACACATGTAAGATTAAAAAGAAAGATTCTGGACAATGCAGAGATTTGAAAGATGCACTAAATGTATATTTGGTTGCTATAGATCATGATTCCTTCCCTCTTTCTCCAGGTCGGAAAGTAGACAACTATCCTTTGAAGTCAAGACCAGTTACGGAAATTCAAGTGGATGAGTTGCGAGGTTGGAGCAGGAATGTTTCTCTTAGAGAAGCTCAAATGAAGGGGCCAACTGCAGACCTGCTTACTCCACAGAGGTTGCTACCGTATCGTCAGTCTCGATTTACAGTTAACCCCAAATATGAGTCATCAGATTTCTCTCTTAGGCACCACATTGCTGATTCCTCACTGTATGATGTTAATCTTGAGGTCAAAGCGAGCTATCGTCCACAGCATGTTCCATATATCTCCCTAATGAGCAAATTGAATGGTCAGCCTATCATAGGTCACCCCCTCACAGTTGAAGTTTTGGATGATGGCTTTTGTGATAATCTGCTACTCAGTGGATCTGAGCACTATAGTAGCAGCTATGACTTAGACGAGGATCATGGTGAGAACAGCTCAGTTTTGCATAGTGCAAATATTGTTTATGAATCCAAGCCGAGTTCTGCGGGTAGGATTTCGACTAAGCATCGTATGTTGAAACCTCGCAGTTCACCAGCAAAGTCGCCCAAGACACGGAAAAATGGCCTTCTTTCAAAGAAGATTAGAAAATTGTCTTCTTTAACCGGTTCTCACCAGCAAAATAGAGAGAAGAAACCTGTAGTAGAGAAGCTTAAAGGACCTGCGGTAGCTTGTGTCCCCTTGAAAATAGTGTTCAGTAGGATAAGTGAAGCATTAAATAACTCAATACGACCTGCCCAGCGTTCTCTTGTACCAAGCATTGGTTGAATAATGTTCCATTGATCAGAATAATCAGAGTTAGTGAACTATGAGAGAATTTGTTTAGGAATTCTGATTTGTAGCAGCCCAGTCTGGATTCCGGAGTTGAATCATTTCTGTACAATAACAGGGTGTGATCACTGGCGTTGAGGAACTTTGCTGATCGGCTGCTTTGTTGGTGTATATAATGTAACATTAGCTGAGGTGTAAAGATGGTATTCTGATATTAGGATTGGTTCAATTCTTCAACTTTGATTGTTGATAACTTGAAGTTTTCATATAATTATGGTAGTCGGTGCATTTTACAATTTTCCCCTTCCCTTTTTCTGTATTTTGAGATGTTGACAACTGAAAGGCTTGATTTGAAAATGAAAAGCGCGGAGCTTTAAGCATATGAGATCCGAGCTGATGAATTTTCATATTCTCATCTCAAGGATGGTCTTGTTATGTCAGTCTGAATCTGCGTTTAGAAGGGATATCTTTGGTGTATGTTACAGCAAAATTGAGTTCAGGTTTGGACAAACTGAAACTTGTCAAAGATTATGAGTCAGTAGATTTACTTGTGTCACTATTTGCATGGAATAATGTTAGTAAATGTCTAGCTGCATGATTGTTGATTGCATCGCAGTTACAAATAAGAAATGAGTACTGATATTGAGAACCAGGTTGATGACTAAATTAGCTGAAGGTTCCTAAAAAAAAAGAAGAAAATGTGTCGTGGTTGGAATGTATTGTATTGGCACTCTTGGTTAAAAAAAAGAAAAAAAGTTGGAGCAAAGGCTTTGGGCGTTTAGAGTTTCACTAAATGTTGTAATTGAAGCTGCTCGATAGTTGTGTTGATAAAAAGTACATGTATCTCGTGAATTTAGTTAAAACAAGTGTAAGATCATAAGCTTATTGAAGCATCTCATTCGAAAACACTCTTACTCATAAAGTTCATCATTAAAGTGCTTTTTGCATACTTGTAACAAAATCACTGTGGTGCGGAGTATAAGTTCAACAGCAAATTAAGCCCAAACAAACAAAAAACGGTTTCATCTAATGATTGTTTATTCGAAGAGAGCGTTCATTGATAAGGCATAAAACAGGCAAAAAATAAATGGTTTTTTCCATAAAGAAGAAAAAAGAGGAACATATTCTCACTTCACTATTTCGTAACTGAATTAGATCAGTTTAATATTTTAAAATATTTAATAACTATACGAAAGTATAAATTATTTTTTCACAATGTTAATATGATAAAGAAGTACATTATAAAATATTTGATAATTTTGCAATTAGTCGAAAAAAATAATAATGTTGAGGCTAAAATATTTTCGTTCTTAAGCGTATACATGTGAGAGGAAAGTGGACAAAAGATGGGCAATTCGGTAAATTAATAGGGCCAATTCGCCACATTCCTTGCCTAGGGTTTTAGAATACCCATATATATAAGAAAATGTAGCACACTTTTGCAACCTTACTCTCTCAGCATCCTCCTCTTCCCGCCGTCGGAGCAAACCCTAGGAATCATTTGCAATGACAACAGTTCCAGGGCAACTAGTATGGGAGATCGTGAAGAAGAACAACTCCTTTTTAGTGAAGGAGTTCGGTAATGGTACCGCTGGCGTCGTCTTCAGCAAAGAGCCTAACAATCTCTACAACCTTCACTCCTACAAGCACTCTGGTTAGCCTCTATGCCATTGACATTTCTCTTTTGCTCTTAGAAACCTTAGATCGAGATTTTGAACCATTGACATTATCAGTTGGTATTGTTATTACTTATCGTGATTGGGTGTATTTGGTTCAATTTTGTGGAGTACATGCAATTATTATTTTGCTTTACGTGATTAGACTTTCACTATTCGATTGTGAAGTTTAACATGCGATTTTCATGCAAGATATTAATGTTGATATTTATTTAAAGTGTATACATACGGTTTTTCTATTGAACTCGAGTTCTGTTATGTTAGGGGAGCTTACGTATTGAAGTGTAGAAGGTTTGCTTAGCGTAGATTTCTGAGTTGGTTTGTTGTTTGAGAAACTTTAATTTGGCATGGATTTGATAACGGTTAAGTCATTTTGTTTTATGCTTTTTTTATGATTCTTTAGGCCTAGCAAACAAGAAAACTGTGACTATCCAGCCTGAGGGCAAAGATAAATCTGTGTTACTTGCTACATCGAAAACCAAGAAGCAAAACAAGCCTTCAAGGTTGCTGAACAAGTCTGTGATGAAGAAGGAATTCAGCAGAATGGCCAAGGCTGTAACAAACCAGGTTTGAATTTTGATTCACTTCTGTTCACTAATTTACTGGAGTATTTCCTGCAATTGTTTTCTTTAACTAAATTATGCTTACTTTGCATCTTGGCAATGTTTGTAATCAAATTTAAAGTGGGTAGCTTATCTGCTAAGGTGCCTACATAAAATTTTTAAACAAATATTTGTTTGGATGCCCGGTGATTTAGTCATTAAGGTTGACCCTAAAATCTTATCCACCATCCCTTAGCTTAATGAACAAGCTATTCTTTAATTAGGGAATCGAAAACCAATTTCCTATTTAAAGAACAGTTTGTTCATAGGGAATTGAAAATCAATTCCCTATTTAAAGAATAGTTGGCTCATTAGGTTAAAGGGTGGTGGATAAGATTTTAGGGGTAATTTTCAGATATTTAGTGTTTAGAAATTTATTTTAGTGTTTATAATTTTCCGGTGACAAGTTCACCAGAGTTCCGCTGGTTTCCCGTGAGTCCCCCACCAAAGATTCCATCTTACCTTTTTCTCTTTAACTGCCCATTTCCGACAACAACCCAACGCTCACCCATTTCCTCTCCAAAACCCCGCCTCTTTCCTAGTTTTCTTCACTACTAAGCAGCTACAAAATACACCCAAACGGCCAGCGACTAAATAGCTACCAGAAACTCCACTTAGAGCAGCCATCCAACCACCAAACCACAAAGAAACCAGCTCCAACAAAGCACGCAGCCACCAAGACCCTTTTTCCAGCAAACACCATCCCCTAAACCCGCATGAAACAACTATTGAAAAGCTCCATCTTCTCCAGACCACCACATCACTGACCAACAGACCATTAAGTTATCAAGGCTGAGCGTTGATGATGAATAATTTTGCCTTGTTCCTATCCAATTATGATAATATTTGCTCATTTCAAATACCCTCTCAAGTGTAAAATTTTAGTTATTTATCTAGAACATGCCATTGTCCTTTAATCGTGAGCCTCTACACTAGTGAAATACTACAAGCAGTTGGTAAGAACGAACTTTTGTTGAAGTGGTAGTTGGTTGTTAGCTAAGAAAATTAGTTCTTTTTTATAGTGCTAAAATTGTTATTTTGGTTAATTGAAGTGATTATAGTCCAAACCTACTTTAATTATCCATATGTGGAATAATGTGGTGGTAATTTATTTGTAACATCTCTCAGGAATCATGTTGACTGATTTGCCATTCTTCTCACCATATGACTTCTCTTTTTTTCTTTGGAGATGCTTGAAGATGTGTCTATGCTTTTCTTAATATTAGATTGCTGATTGTCTTGTCTAATATGCTAGTTGGTATTAAGCAAACTGCCTTTTTCTAAATCGCAACTTCTGTTGTCTCAACTTTGTATTGTCACATTATTGTAAGAATGTACTCTAATGACTTCTCTGTACAGGTTGGAGACAACTACTACAGGCCAGATCTGAAGAAGGCAGCCCTTGCAAGGTTGAGTGCTGTTCACAGGAGTCTCAAGGTCACCAAGTCAGGTGCCAAGAAGAGGAACCGACAGGCTTAAGAGTTCATGCTAGGAAATGCTACAGTGTATGACTTGTAATGCATGGTTTTCTCCAGTACCAAAGTTTTGTGTTCGACTTTATCTTTGTTTCTTTCTGAATTAGCTATTGGCAAGGGCAATATCTCTATTTTTGAGTTTAAAAATGACCTCCTTTATCAGAGCATTAAAAGATTATCTACATTAATTTGTGGTCTTAGATTGGATCTTTATCTGCTTATTCCATTTTAATTTTATACATGTGCTTAAAATTGCAAAAGTTGCAGGCGTTTTACTTGTATGATTTAGTAGGAAGTTGAGAAATTTCCAATTGATTTGCGTTGTTGAGTTACTTCTGATGCCCTTGATAAAGTGAGTTGTGGCTTCTATGGCAAACTAGACTCTGAGGATCTTGAATTGGGAGGGGCTTGGCATTATTCAAACTAATTAAGCCTACTAGCTTCAAAATTTAATTTTCATCCGGCCAAAGTGTTTGAGATTTGATGGTTGTTTCTCTATATTGCTTTTTCTTGCTGCTGAGGGTATGGTACTTCTTCTATTTCAATTTATTTGACTTAATTTTTTTTTTAATCAGATAAATTTTTATATTAAATAATAATTTATCTTTAAAATATCTATTTTACTCTTGATGAAATAATTTATATTAATACAATCTTTTATCATTCAATTTTGGACCACAGAACTTTTTCTTATTTTTTATATTCCAAGTCAAAAACCTCGTAACATAAAATGGGACTGAGGGAATATTCAAATAGAAATGTACTGGTGATATCAATATTTATTTTTAGCTTATAGATCATGAAATTAGAATTTATTGAATCTATAAACACAGATTCTGTTGCATTTTTGTTGGCTGAAGCAAAAAATTATCTTCATGAACTGAGAGTTAGTGGTCCTCTTGTTTTATGTCTTTTTTCCTCACATGATTGGTAGGTTATCGGAAGAAAGTTGAAAGTTTCCTACCGAACGTGCAGAGAACTTGGTATTAGTTAATAGAGTTCAATTAGTTCCGGCAATTCAAGGTTGGTAATAACTATTCCTCGCAGAAAGAAGAGAAAAAAAAAGAACACAAGAAGCTTAGTAATTTATGGCTTTCCACTTGAGAATAATGAACACCAATTTAACACGCTTTAACGGAACTGGATAATTGACAAGTAGCACAAACCCCCTGCAGAATATTTTGAAAAGTCTATTGTAGACTACTGTTCCTTGCTACATACGCTTGGAAACCTCTGGTTTCATTTCTCTTTGGTATAAATAAAACAGACTAACCCTCAATTAAAAAACAAACATCTTCATTCTGGGGCATCAGTTGATGGAATCCCATAGAAGCAGCTGCTTCATGCAGCAAAGGGAAGCAAATTATGAAGAGCAATGAAGCTGCAGCAAAGCGTCGACGGTTCAACAGCTGCTTATCCTTCATGGAAATCTCAATTGATCCTGGAATGAAGTCGCTGAAACATCTGGATTCTAAGAAGTTCAAGGAAGAAATCAAGAAATGGGCTAAAAGCGTGGTCTCTTATGCTCGTCAAGTCAGTGACCGTTTTGGGAGCTCTCGTCGTTGATTCAACAGTGAGATATCAACATCTCTTTAAGCAAATCGGCAGAGAACTGTTTGAGAAAATAGAAGTGCATGCACATCAATGGAAAAAGAATAACAGCTGTGTCATACATCCTGCAGAAACAAAGAACGGACTGCCACATACTATCATGAACTCAATTCTGTTTTGAGTTTGATAGTTGTGATTATTTATTTCACTGTACATAATTTGCTCAATAAAAACATGGACTCAATTCTGTAGCATCTTTTTCAAAATTTTCTTTTTTTCTATTTCTGATTATATTCTCCAGGCATGCGTTGGAGAGGTTGTTTTTATTTCTGTTTGTTGTCTTTTCTTATTTTTGACTAATTTTGTCTCCGGATCCACAAAGTATGGTAAAGTCTGAGTACCCTCTACCCTCCCCAGCTTACCTATGTTATTTTATTGGGTATGCTGTTCTAGTATCACTGAGCATGAATACCCATGGAGGTGATTACGAACATTATTAACGAATACTAGGAAATGGTACCTAATCTAGCTGCTTAATCAAATACAAACTTATTTACTTTCAAGGAAGAAAACTGCACTTTACACTGGCTAGCCAAACAAGCACGGGTTCACTAAGATGAAACTCACTCGTTGCAAAGTTTTACACAGCTCAAAGTCTTCGTATATGCTCCGACATCTACCTTCAAATTTTGCTTTGAGGAATGAAGGCGAGACTGTAGTGTGGATAGGAGGAATTTGTCACTCTTTAAGTCCTTCAACATGTCACTATTCATCTTTTTTTAATTCATGCATCTTTTCACCAGAAATGCTCCTTAAAAGCTGTCTGGAGCACATATCATGTACATGAGTTGCGTTCTTCATCCTATTAGCTTTTATCCACGCTGGCTCCTATTCAAGATGTGGGAAATGAGCAACGCTCGTTAGTTACAATGGTAAATGTATTCTCTGAGATTGATAAAGCTACTAGAAGTCATACCTCAGGAACAATGCGTGAGAACAAAAATTTTAAGAGCAGAAGTACATGTTCCATGATGAGAATTGCAGCAATTCCAGGCGATATTTTCCATTTTCCCTCATGATCATATAGGCATACGAGGAGAATGCAGTTTGTACATATTGACATGACAATCAGAAACTGAATTTCAAGAGATTAAGACATTGCAAGAACAAGCTGTTAGCAAGCAAGAGTTTGTATAATTGGGTTCAGCTAAAGGAAAGGGCAGCACATACCTGAAATATGTTTAGCCAAGCTCCAATTGTTGCATCAGGACGTGGAATGGGCCTTCTTAACATGGCAAGCAATTTCAATGCATCTGTTCTTATCTCTGTTATGTTGTTCTGCAAAAGCAAAATTGAATTTGGCTCAGTATTGCTCTCATTAAAACAAAAGAAATAGTAAACGATATTAAAAGAGGGAGGGGCCATGTATATTATGTACCAAAGTAGCAAAGGCAAAACCAAGAGGAAATGCACAAGCAAACATCATGATCATGCCAAATTGCAACGCCAATTCCAAAAAATCTGCAATTATTAAGAGTTCCAATTAGCTACAGGTATGTTAAAACAATTGAGCAGTTGTAATAATTCAAACAGGGACATGTTATTAAAGGTGTTCAATAAATTTAAATTTATGTAGGATCTTTAAAAAGAATATGAAGTATGGATTACCATCGAAAAGTCCGTCTTCAAGCTCCTCTCCAATACTAGCAGAATAATCAGGTTTAAGGTACTCTTTTTCTACTCTAGACATGTATTGGGTCTTTTCCGAGGATGTTCCTTTCTCACGTTTTCTCTTGTTTCTTCACATTAAGAGATATATATCAGATGGACCATAAAGTAAAAAAACAAATAATAAACCAGAGTACATTAGCTTTTCAATTAAATCCTGTGCAGACCAGCCGAAATGAAGGAAATGCCTTACCCCACAGCTCTATATTTCTTTAAGCTGTATTTTAAGTATGGTAGAGAGTTCTCCAACATATTCTCCAGCACCTGTGAACAGTAACCATATATTAATAAAGATTTAGATGGCATATATGAAAGAAATCAGAAACAATCCCATCTACCTCTGATATAATTAGACGTTGAATGAGAACTTGGCGAAGTGTCATTATGTTGCGGTGCAATAAAGCATGATAGAAGATTCCAATGTAGGATTGCATGAAGTAAAGGCCAAAGACCTGCACAAGACGACAAATTCTCAATTAGGGGCTAAAAGTCTGGACAAAAGAGAGAGAAACAAAACTTCTCATAACCACCTTGTAAACCCAACTGTCAGCTCTCCGTTCTATGTTTTTGTTGTTCTCATATTTTACGAGCTTCACTGATATCTTTCCACCAATTTTGTTGAAGTACTGAATAATAAAGAGGTATACAGCTGTCAGACAAAACCTGTAAGAAGCAGAAAGCATTTTATATTTATATGTGGCAAACTGAAGTGAATTTAAGAGCAGAAAAGGCTGTGTTAATATTAACTGTGAAGTCCGCAAAGATTTTGAAATGGATAGGCAAGAAAATTGGAATTATTTGGAAGACAACTACTTGCTTGGGGTAAAGACCAACATTTTGAGAATGCAATCTGCATACTAAGATATCTAAACCCCGGAAGGTGAATATAATAGAAAGTTAAAAAAATATTGGCAGGTTATTTTATGAAATTAAACTGCATGATGGCATGACATAAGAATTTCAATGGCAAAGAAAAAATACTACTTAGACATTCCAAAGCTGGTAGAATTCTCGGTTCTAATAGAACATGAAGTAAAGTAGGACATCGAATAAATGAAATAAAGGAGTAACAATCAAAATTAAATTTAGCAATATTGGCATCTCTCCAATAGTATCAAAAGCTAGGTAATACATCAATAAACATGATGTGAAATACGCCGCTGAACTGGGATACTTAAAAGTAATGCATCCTAGATTATTTACATTAAGATGAATGCGAACCAGAGGATCTTGACGTGGAAACTTAACCATCAACGTGAAGATATTTCAGACACTGGGATGATATTAGGACTTCAGACATAATATAGTATGTTTTTCCTTTCTTATTTTATAAGCAAAAAATGATACAAGTTGGTAAATATAGGTATCACATGTAGTTATGGACAAAGTCCTTTAATGTCATAGGTAGAAGAATATAAAGTTGCTTACTTCGATGCGTCAGACCTCAAAACCTCATAGACATGAGCAAAAGCCAACTCAAAAGGTAACTGGAGACATATAATGCTCAGTATAATCATGGCATCATTTCTGAATCTCATGAAATGACCAAGCCATTCCTCTCTTTGGAATGCTTCTTTTCCTCTTGGTTTATCAGTTTTGTCAGCTCCCTGTTTCTTCATGAGCTCCACAGGGGACTGAAACTGATACCATTCACCTTCCAAGTATTTAGATTCATTGTCTACAGCTGGATAATTCATCTGCCACCTGCACTCCAGGTAGTGAAATACAAATGAAAAGATGCCAATCCAAATAACTTATAAAAAGATGTGAAACAACCGGAATAATCATGTAGAATGTGTCACCTGACAAGAAGCGCTGAGTTTTTACGTTTCCAAAATTGGAAAAATAACACAGCCCAACAAATTATGCTTATGAAGAAAGCAGAAAGGACAAACAACTGCAATGACCTGGAGAATATATAAGAGCTTGTTCAAAATCAGAACTAAAACAAACTTTGACAGTAAAAACGAACAGAAAGTGCGATGGACCTACCCAAAATCCACTAACTGCACTGTAACTCCAAATGCAGCTGGGAAGAGCATCCATCTTGTGTACATCCCAAGAAATGCAAAATAGGAAGCTATCTATTGTTGACATTATGTATTGGGTGTTAAGCAAGTAGAAAATGTGACTGGTAGAGAACATTGACACAAATAGCAGTGGATCATAACATGGTTAGAGAATGGCAAAAGACTCGTCCAAAAACTTCACCTTCGTTCCATAATAGTTACAAATATCATCTATAGGTTGCACAGTGAAGTCCCACCAGTTCAATGCCCAACTTCTTAGAAGCTGCTTCCTCTTTGTTTCATCTGCAAAGTAATTTTAATCTTCTTTGGATGTTTCTAGACCACTGTTAACTTGAACATATCAGAGAAAACATACCATGCACAGGAAACACTTCTTTAACAATGCCCATAGACTCTAATGTCCGCAAAAGAGGTTTTCCTGGTTCCCAGTGCACCTCATTTCCATCAGACTTTAATATAACTGTTGAGGTGCTTGTGTTCACCTGCAATTTTGGACTCAGCAAACATGAACTTGAAATATGGGGAGAAATACATTGAGAGATATTACAGAACTAAAGAATTTTTATATACCAGCAATTAAGATACAGACGACAATTTTTTGGAATAAATTAAGACATATCAGATTTATTTGTGATGAAGGAAAAGGAAATAATAGTTGCAAACATGGGACAATTAAAGAGCACCGGAAAAGACTGACTTCAGACTTGCCTAATCTGATATGGACAATCAAATGAAGGTGGTAATAAACTTATGCATCCATTAGGACAAGTAACCACAAGATCTAGAGTAGGCTAGGATTCCAGTTAACTCACAATCCCATATATTATGTGACGGTAGCAACAATAGCGCTCAAACCAACTAAACAAGGAGCCATCTGGCTGCCTTTCATATGCTTCAACCTCATCCCAGTGAAACTGCAAATCCACTCCTGAAACCAAAATTGTGTGCTCAGAAATAAGCAAAAGCCTGCAATTTTTTGGATAGGTGCATCAGCCAGTAATTACTCAGATCATACATAAAAATGAGCAACTAGAGATAAATCTACTGAGGAAACAATTTAATGATTATCACCGATATGAGTCCGTTTCTTCAACTGCAACTCTGCTGCAGCCTGGCCAAGAGTTTTTAATGGCGCTCCCAACTGGAAAGAAGAGCTTAAGATCATGTAATTTCATATGCTGAATTCAGAACAAACCAGCAAGAAGGAGATGTCTTTTGAGTGACCAGACCTATTTTGTTACATGAAGTCATGAACCAAGTGTGTGTGTATATATATATATATCGTGCCCATAACAGTATTCAATAATTAAAGAAAAATTTAATCATAGAAAAGGGACAGCCCACATAGATGTGTACACATACATAGACATTGGTAAATTATTTGTTTCTGTGTGGCTCCCTCTTTTTTTGGTTAACCGTGGTGTGCGGGCCAACTTGCACTCACTTCAACTAATTCTACTGGATATTTGTTAGTAACTATGTCCACCGAGGCTAGGTAATATAAGAAGAAATCACCTAGTGTTGTTTGCCTGTCTCAGCTGGAATTTGATAGCTCATGATTCTTAACCCATTTCGTTGACCAATAGGCCACACCCTTGGGTGCCCATATGTGACTCTTCAAGCATTGCCTATCTTGCTAAAGGTAAAGAACCTAACATGTTATATGCTATCGTTCAAACTTTTTAAAGTAAAGAATACACTAGCTCGTGACAATTGAGAATGTTTGTTCTCCGTATCAAGGTCCAAAATTCAGTTCTAAACTTTTGGGGTTCTTTATATCTCCACAAGGAAAGACATTATGCCTACCACCTTAATCGATGTGAGCCAAGCTTAATACTAATGGCCGGTGCTGTTCTTACAAGCTTGCTTATCATTTCTGTTGCCACTAAGAAGACGAATACACTGCAAAATTACTACCAAAACTGGAGCATATCAGCAGGGAAGCTGCAATCTATTTCAGTTCTCACCCATGAATCCTCCATCCATTCAGGGATATCCAATATACGAATTGTTTATTGTTACACACAAAACTAATATCATACCCAGTAATAATCCCACGAGTGGGTCTGGGGAGGGTAGGAGGTACAAAAACCTTACCTCTGCCTTTGTGGGGGTAGAGAGGCTGTGTCCAATACATCGTGAGCTCAAAAGAAAAGAAAAACAAAGCATGTTTGCTAATAAGAAAGTGACTTCGTAAAGGGAAAAAAGAAATGCAGGAAGATTCATTTGGGTTTACACGTTGGTTATCTAGAATTATGAAAACTAAAACAAAATGTAAGCTAAACAATGCTGATTTCTCTAGTGCTACTATTCAAACAAAAACAAAAATCAAACTAGAAATTTACTAGTGAAGCACGATCTCCTGTAAAGCTAAGCGCAACCGTAACGTTAACCAGAGTATATAACAGCTGAATATAGAAGAAGAAAGTTGAAACGCACCCTGAGGAATTCATTCTGAAGGCCAATAACTCTGTCAACAATCAACCCCGTTTTTCGAAATTCATCAACGAGAACCTCAACACAATCATCAGTCTCATCTCCATCCTTATTATTTCCTAAACTCTTCGGTACCACCACGCCTATTTCAAAGGCGACAGTTTCCAAATCCTCTGCACCAATATTCTCATTCATTTCCCCAAAAAACTCCAACAAGGGAAAACGTGAATCCCCGCTGAAGCTAATGGTACATGCAATTAATGGAAGTTATCGAATTAGGGCGTGAAAATTATGATGAAGATGGCTAGATAAGCGTTTTGTAGCAGAGAGAAAATGGCGGAGAAATACAGGAAGAGAAGAAGCAGGGGGCGAAAGGTGACACATAAGCTGAAAGGTGAAGAGTAGTGGCAGAACACGTGGAGTGGGCGTTTTGTTGTTTTGTGTAACCGTTTTTAGGTGCCTTTCAGCATGAAACAGGTCAAGTTTCAGGCACAATAATCAATGCTCCATCGATCACGGTGACCCTTTTTTCGTCTTTTTGAGCAAATTTAACCCGTTTCATGTAACCCATATTCACTCAATTAAGTACGTGTATACTTATTTTAAAAGTGTTTTTATATTGTATACTTATTTTATTTTTTTTATATAGTAATTTTTAGGTGTTTGGATAAAATTAAAAAATATTTAAAAGCAGTTAATTTAAAATTAAAATAATAAAAATGAGTTAAAAAGTCACAAGTTAGAAATCTTAATTTATTATTTTTGGCTTATAAGTGTTCGTTTGCATTGATTTATTTTAAGTGTTTTTAAAGTGAAATAGTTTTTAAACAGTTTTGAAGTGTTTGAATAAAGCTAAAAAGTACTTTTAGACACTTATTTAAATTCAAAATAACAAAAAATAAGTCAAAAATTATAAGTTAGATATCCTAACTAATGACTTACTTTTATCATTAATCAGAATTCATACAAACCCAAAGTTAATAGCAAAAGTCAATCCAAACAGACTCTAAAATAGATTTTGGAGCTAAGTAGAGTATATTAATCCCTTCTTTTTAAAGTAGATTAATACAAACAGTAAAACTCACTTGTCTAACAAAGTCATTTGATTATAGATTAGAAAGTGAATTTTCATGTACTTTTTATAATTTTATCCTTGCTAGTGAACTAATATTATATTTAAGAGAGTATTGGATGAGATTTAACCAAGATAATATATATATGACTAAGATTATTCACGTCTTTTTTATCTAATAATATGAAGAAAAAAAAAACTTTTTAACAGACATATTGTAGTCTGTAAACTTATTTGAGTAGAATTGTACTTGGTAAATCCAAGTAGTTTTTCTGACATAAAAAATTATAAAAAAAAAGAGATCGATGTGTGAATTGTTGGACGTGCAACTTTATTATTTATTTATTTTGTTTGTTGTATTGTATTTAATAAACAAATTGGAGCTTAACAAAAATTTATTTGCATATTTAAAATTTAAATTTGAGACTTCAAGTAAAAATATAGAAATTTCAACCGTTCCATTGTAACTCAAGTCAATTTTGTTTGAACAAAATGATGTAATTATAGTTCATCTGTTTTTTGAGGGGTAACAAAATTGGCAGTATTTGTATAATATATATATATATAGCAACTGGTGACCTCCATGCTTTCTCTCTTATCTCCAGAACAAGTTGCTACTGGGAATAATGATGGCAGAGGAATTATCAACAAAAGCTGCTGTTGCGTTTAAAATTTATTTACTTTAGTAGTGTTGATTTCATTTGCAGAATATTTTTTCGTATTTAAGGCAAATGGAATTCATTCCTGTATACTAGAAATTATTGTCTTTTTTTATCTTTTTTGGTACTGTATGTCTTATTATCGTGTATAATCCGTATATAGAATTATTTGATCAAACTCCTAGTCATACTTTATAGCTTTTAAAATTGTTGAGAAGACATTACAAATGATAAGCGTGTTTATATACACAAATCACATTCAGAATTGGATTATCACTAGTGACTATTTATAGTTGTAAATTGTAATTATCAACCATTGTTATTGCCCATAAGCCACTAGTCATATAACGTCATTATAATTATTCATTACTAATTATTATTATTATCCGTCGACACCATAATTACTATTGACAATCGTATAATTTATATTTTTAGTTATATATTATTAGATTATTTAGTACTTTGTTGAGTTTCATATTTGTTAGTTTTCAATTGACAGAAATTGTATACATTCAAAGTGTTCAAAGAAATACATGACTTTGGTTATTTTGCATTCAATCTTAATTTAACTTCTTTAGTATCATTTATTATTTTATCATAATACATAAAAGTAATTATATATTTTTCCCTAACTCTTAAAAAGTTAAAGTTGCAAAGCCATGAAAATTTATTTACTTTTTTTAATTATTTTTATTTAAAGAATAGAGAGCAAGTCAATAAACTCTAGAAAAGCATTAAGGATATATACATGAATAATATGCGGCCATTTATTAAGTCATTGAAAAAAAATGCTTCCATTAACAACAATGAAAATATGACAATTAGTTGAATTCTAGATCAATTTATTCGTATGATCTTGCTACTGCTTAAAAATCATCATTATTATAAAGTATGTTCGTAAAAAAAAGTACTATAAATATTAAAGATTAGCCGATACACCTCCTAATAATCTCTTACAATTGCTAATCCATTACTGAATCAGTGTGATTAGGAATTAATGTATTTAAAATGAATATTCAATAGGTCAAAAAAAAATATTAGTCTGATCCATCCGATAAAGCAACCCTAAGTAACACTCGGAAGAAATACCAACATCACTTATAAATTAAAATAAATTATATTAAAAGGAAATACCAACATGAGAAAAAAAGGTGAAGACTTGTACAACGGTCGACTCATCGCTTGGGCCCACCACTGCGTGTTTCGGTGATCTAACGATTGTGATTGAATTAAAAGACTCTACAATTCTTTCTGACCGTAGATTGGTTATTACTCGGAAAGCGAGTTGCATATACAAATTCGGTATGCAAGTAATTTCCAGGAAAATATCCGTCTTCAAACCCTAATAAAATACCAAGAGGAGAAGAAATGATCATTTGAAGGTGAAAAATCACCAAATTGTATCGATAATTCACAAATTCGAAAGAGTTTATCGCCAGATCTAGATCCATGGGGAACACAGAGAAATTGATGAACCAGATCATGGAGCTCAAGTTCACATCGAAGAGTCTTCAACGCCAAGCCCGGAAATGTGAAAAGGACGAAAAATCCGAGAAGCTTAAGGTGAAAAAAGCGATTGAGAAAGGGAATATGGACGGCGCTAGGATTTACGCCGAGAATGCAATCCGCAAGCGCAGCGAGCAGATGAATTATCTCCGTTTGTCCTCGCGTCTCGACGCCGTTGTGGCTCGACTCGATACTCAGGCAAAAATGAGCACAATCAGCAAGTCTATGGGTAATATCGTCAAATCACTAGAGTCCTCTCTCAATACCGGTAATCTCCAGAAGATGTCCGAGACGATGGACCAGTTCGAGCGCCAGTTTGTTAATATGGAAGTTCAAGCTGAGTTTATGGAGAGTTCAATGGCTGGAAGTACCTCGCTGTCGACTCCGGAAGACCAGGTTAACAGTCTCATGCACCAGGTGGCCGATGACTACGGCCTTGAGGTCTCTGTGGGGCTTCCACAAGCAGCTGGCCATGCTATTCCTACTAAGGACAGTGAGAAGGTCGACGAGGACGATCTAACCAGGCGCCTTGCCGAGCTGAAGGCGCGTGGATGATTGAGAAACTAAAGATTTTCCTGTTAATAATGAGGCTGCGCAATTGGTATATTGTGACATAGTATGTGGAGTTATCTCTATTTCATTCTGAAAACTGAACGTCTTTAATGTACATTTTAACTCTCTTGAGTCTTGTGTTGGTGGAGTTCTTTTGCTGTTCTTAATGGTTTACATAGTTTTTGCTTTATACTTTAATGTGCATGTTGGTAATGTATCCATTGTCTGGTCGTGTTGTTCTTTGACTTGATGTATCGATTATCTGTTCATAACCTTTGATCGGATTGCACTGTTGTTACCTGTGAAGACAAAGCTGTCCAGTTGATGTAGTTGATCTGTATGGATAGGAGGATTGGAATTAGAATAGAATCATGCTCAGTTAAAAGAAACTAAATGTGGGGACTCTTCTTATTGGAGAGGGGGGTATAGGTATATAGGGGAATAGGAATGGTTGCTTTGTTCTATACAAGCTTGATATTTGTTGTGTCAACCTAATCTTCAAACATTTTAAACTTGTTATAGCATTTCTTCGTGCGTGAACAATTGGGAAGTCTGGGTAACCAAATCTCCTGTTCGTGGACTTTAACTTTATGACATGCTTAGTCTTTGTGATGATTTTTTGAATAGAAAAAACAATGAGTACTGTGGAACTGGATGTCATATCTGATACTGAATGGATCGAGTTCACTTTTTTTTCTGCCAGAGAAAGCATCATTACTGGTAAGAAGCTGCAGAAGTGTTGAATGCTTAGCTTTGTTTCATTGTAGCGTTTTTAAAATGTTGATGATCTGATTGGGGATGGAGGGTGTTGGATATTGTATTCACAAGTTTGTACTCAGCCAAAATTCGTGGTTAAGTTCAACTACACACCAATTTGACGTGCTCTCATAGCTCTTGTTAGCTGACTGTATCATATTATTCTTAATATAACAAATTAGATAGTCGTATGTTGCAGTGTAATAATCATCCACCTTATTAGTGTAAGTCCATGAGAGAGTGTAGTGGATAACATATTTCACACACATTTTTCATTGGACAAGTCCTCCATAAGTGCAAAAATATTTGGATTAACAGAGCTGATTTTGCTTGGTCATTCTTACTATTTCGATTGAAATTTGCAGATAGATTTTTGTTAATTTTACTAGTTAGAGTATGTGTGCGAGAGAGAGAGAGAGAGGAGAAAATCATCTGTATTCTGTAATCTATTCCCCATGTGTGACTAGTGTCATCTAGGAAAATAGCCTTTGAGTGATAATATAATTGCTGTTGGAGGAGGTGCTGTCTTGGTGGAGAAAGCATCTTCCAAGCTACTGGCTTTCCATGCTCGAGCTTCAGTAATAATACTGGATATGTTTTTAAGTGTCGAGGCAGAAAATTGTTCAATTCTGCGTAGACTTCACCAGGTATGAACCAGAGATGTGTACAGTGAAACTTTTGGTGCAGTAAGCCGCACCAGTGTCGGGTGAGCAAAGCTTAGTAATGGCTTAGATTTCCTACTTGTCAGTGTGCATTTTATGTGCTTTTGTGATAAGAGAGATGATATTTATGTGCTTGTGTGTTTTGAGTAATAGAGGCTCTTGATGGGAAGTTCGTAGTGAGGAAAAAATTCTGGCGAACTTAATAGTAACATCATGTCCTCTTGCCTTACATTATGTGGAGCTGCCTGTATTTGATCATTCATAATTAGAGAATTGTACTTTTGCAATTCTTATAGTTAATTTACTAGTTGAGTTGTATTATGCTGATGAGTGCTAACTGCTAATAACAACAGGTGGAAGTGCTGTCTATGCGCGGAAAGCACCTTCACAAGCTCATGCTTTTCCTTGCTAAGTTCAGTTCAGTAATTGATCTCGATGTTTGAGGTAGAAAGTTGTTGACATTGCTCTTCTGTTTAATAGCTAAGGATAAAGGAGAAATGAGATTGTGTCCTTTTGTTCTGCTGTGTTGTGTTTTGATACGCGGTAGTTTATAGCTGAAGTGGTTATATGGATATTTGCTGCACCAACGGTGTGGCGTGCTATAAAATCATAAGGTCTCAAGTCTCAACTATGAGGCAAAATTATTATGTCCAAGCTTCGGGTATGCTGGTTGGAGTAAACATTAGGTATGTTATTATCGTACATCGAGTTTTAGGCCTCCACTCGCAGGTTTTAAGATCACAAACATTTTTTCCTCCAACGTCTCATCATATTGTACATCAATATCCTACAAACTACACCCATGAGAAACTTTCTGATCACCAAGAGATATGGAAATCGTGCCCCTTCATATTAAAATTAAATTGGCAGGCATTGAACAATTTTTGATTTTTTTTTTCCCACGAATATGATCTCATAGATTTTGAGCATAAAAACATTTTATAACTCAAAAGTCTCCACACCAACAACGCTCAGAAGTACAGCTACAAGTAAATAGAGAAAATTTAACAGGAATTCTCATGTTTTTATTCCCTATTGGCCATGGGGAAAGGACAATCCACTTTCATATAAGGCCATTGGAAAGGCCAGGCTGCTTGTATATTTGAATTCTTCCTTGTCAGCGGCAAGCCACAATGTAGTAAACAGATGACATCAGAAGAATGTTCTTGCCAACTTTCAACCATACCACGTCTGAACTTGTTCAATAAAAGTAGCCAAGAACTTGTCCACCCACATTTTGCCGCTGAGCTTCTTCGTGATCCAAAACTCCGTTTGGTGTTGTAATTACAACATATCCCCACTGCAAGAAGAGGAATAGACCAATACCTTAATAGGAAATTTTAAAAAAGATAATAATAATAAGTTCTTGGTCATAAGTAAGAAAAGGTAGTGAAAAGAACCAGACTTGGATAGTTGGATGTTAAAGCAAATGATCGTTGAAGGTTTTCAAGAGAATGTCTAAAGCAAGATTCCACATAAAAGCATTTAAGGTAACAGGTATACATGTTTTTTAACAAGGTTGAAAGGTCAATAACACATTTAACTGCAGCAATGGATGACTTCTCCAAGCGTATGCTTTCATTATCTTCACATAAAATTGTGTTTTAGACAGAAAAATAAATCTAAATGGAACTTTGGAAAAAATTATGTTGACAGACAATAATAATGGAAGGAAGATAAAGAAGAAAGACTGAAAATCAAAGATATTTAACAGTAAACTATTGTAACTTGAGGACTCCTTGTGGCTATAGTACTCTTGGACAATAGTGGTATAAACTCAGGTAGCATGTCTACATGATGGCTTTTTCTGGTCAAAGATGCTTCCTTCTGCTTCATTGTCCCAGATAGAAAGATGGCTCATAATGGTTCTTCTTGGACACAAAATGATATAATGGTTGGTGTCTGGAAACAGAAAGATGGATGAGAATAATTATTTCAGACGGAAAAAAGAGAGTAAGGAGGTTGGTGTGAAAGTGGAGACAAATGACAATTTTGGATATTCTTTCCACATATCTTGGTATAGCAAGAACTCAAAAGAAAGCGCAAAAATAATGAATGGGTATGGTAAATGGATAAATATACAGTAGGAGCAGGTTTTGAAAATGCAGAGGACAATATATTCAGAAACTGGAAAACAACAAGTGAAAATTAATGCGGAAGAGGAAGTTGTTGATCTATTGGTTGCACAAATTTGGTCGACAGTAAGTGCAGCAGGGAGTATAAACTGGCACAGACCCACCTCAAGATACAGTATGCAAAAGAGCTTCATGATAAAACAGGTTGTGCAACACAACCACAGTTTGACTGCAAATATTTTTAGTACATTATTGACACTTCGACAGATCTAGGAGGGTAAGCGGGAAAGACTCTTTGCCATATCTCACAAGTTCACATTTATGGATAACTATTTCATTCACAAGATATTTTATATGTATTTTATTACCCAGTGGAACTGCAAAGTTGTGTTCCCTTCCTATAATAAAGATTTGTTGAATATGTATTTTATGTCTACCTGTAACAGCAAAGTACCAAACTTCCTTCAGGTAATGAGAATCAGCCATATTAGTATGACAACTAATACCCAGACCCTTGCAACAGGTAAGCTTTCATGGACATATGGAAGCATTACATTTCCATTTACAGTATGCAAACATTTCATGTAAAAAGTCAGAATCAGGGAGCAAAAACCTATAAGTACCTAAAGACTGTAAATAGCACATTCGGCAGCATTCTCTGTTTGCACTAAAAAATATGATCAAAATAAGATTTCATTGTCTATGATATATATCCACATACGTAAAATATTTAAAACGAACATGATAAGCTGTCAGTGCAGTACTTGCTAGTTAGGGACGCTGCTGTTGCATCTCAAGATGAATATCCTCTTGTCTAGGCCGGACAGCCATCATGGGAGGTGTACTCCAGAAGAAGTGTTTAAGATGGGAAATTGATAGAATAGAAAGATCACAAATTTAAAAGCTACTTTGGAATTGGAGAGGAAGATAAAATGATACTGAAAGGATCCCCCCTCAAGGAGCTTTCTGCGAAGTCCCACACCAATTTTATGCTTAGTAGAGGTTGTGGATCATCTTTTTGACATTGTAGATTAGTGTTGGGCTTGGGGGCTATGGTCTTCTCCATTCTCAATGTACATGATATATATCCACATACGTAAGATATTTAAAACGAACATGATAAGCTGTCAGTGCAGTACTTGCTAGTTAGGGACGCTGCTGTTGCATCTCAAGATGAATATCCTCTTGTCCAGGCCGGACAGCCATCATGGGAGGTGTACTCCAGAAGAAGTGTTTAAGATGGGAAATTGATAGAATAGAAAGATCACAAATTTTAAAGCTACTTTGGAATTGGAGAGGAAGATAAAATGATACTGAAAGGATCCCCCCTCAAGGAGCTTTCTGCGAAGTCCCACACCAATTTTATGCTTAGTAGAGGTTGTGGATCATCTTTTTGACATTATAGATTAGTGTTGGGCTTGGGGGCTATGATCTTCTCCATTCTCAATGTCCAATAGGTACAATACCTTAAAATACCTCTAGAAATAGCAAGAAACATTCTCACCTAGAAAAAAATCTACTCTGCTAGGAAAAAGTTACAATTATGCTTCCGTGGTACATGTATTTTCCAAAAAATTAAGAACATCAGAATGTAATAGGATAAATATGAACGAGAGAAATAATAGAGCAAACTAATTCTTCTGATAAAGTCGTTAGGGGAAGAGAAATGCAAGTCATGTTAAACATAAAGGAAATTAGGATTATAATCCAAGAACTTAACATAGTCAAACAGAGGATAAACTAAAAGCAGAGCGGAGCAGATTAGCATTTAGTGAACAATGCAAATCAAACAGAGAACAGAGAGAAGATATGAAATAAGATTTATTAAATATGAAGTACTTTATATGAAGCAAAACCTAGAATGGCACAACTCAAAATTTGATAAATAATGATGTAGCTCATGTTTGATGGCTTTTTTTTGTAACTGGTAAGAAAACAAAGTCCTACTCAGGGAGATGACACAAACCTAACGTGTTGGTAGCGTGCATATCTTATAATTCTCAATTATTACAGCAATCATGACGTAACATTACAATTTTCCAATGATCAATTACTTCACAAAAATATAAGAACAAAAAATCCCAACAAGATGAATTTGAAACATGAGAAATTATAGAGCAAAAATCATCATCTGTTATTAGGGAAAAGACATGTAAGTCGAATGAAACCAAAAAGAAATGCAGGACAATGCTAAAATACTTAGGGGGGATTCCAAGTCCGAACACATTCAAACGCCAGATTCAAATTCAAACAGAGAAGACATGAAACAGGAATTACATTATATGATGCAAAATTCAAAACTCAATGAACAATGATGCAGTTCATGTTTGATAGCTTTCTTATTATTGATGAGAGTTAGGCTTAGGCAGCATGGAGAAAAAAAGATTCAAACCTGACGTGTAGGAAGGGTGCGTGTTTTATAATCCTCAAGAGTTGCCGCCTTGATATCCTGTCTATAGGTGAGAGCTCGACAATCATTGATCCTTCCAAGCAATTCAACAGATATCTTACCAACTCTATGAGGATCATGTACTTGAAAGTCTTTAATATAACCTGAGAATGTAGTTACAATGTAAGCAGCCCAACATATTCTATGATTTTTATAGGCTTTATTCGATTAAAAAACATGATTTCTCTCATATTGGAAGGAAGGATCTTAAATAGGAGATTTGAAGGGCAACACAATGACAGCTCGTAGAATGATCAATAATACAATAAAATACATATTCAGTGAACATTCAAAAGCAGATTTGTCTAAACAAACGAATTTCAGATTTACCATTGGCCTATAGATTTCAGCAGATACATTTCGATTCAGAATTCTATACCAAACAAAATCTAAGTCAAAATTTATTGAAGATTTTAGAGCTCAAAAACTAGGAGAACCGTTGATAATTACCTCGATACTTCATGATTTGGAGGAAATTAGCGATAACATTAGAGACAGGTTTTAGCTCAGCAGAAGCAAATCCTCTCTTTTCTGCATTCACGATAGTCCTCAATGCATCGTTCAATATTCTCCTCCCCATTTTTACTTTACTGTTTCTTCTCCGGCGACTGTAAAATCTCCTTTCAACTCCTTAAACCCTCGCACAAAATCTTTCATTCGGCCATTTTCAAATCGGTAAGACCCGAAACACTACTGATGAAAAATTGATTGGGCCGTAATGGAAATGGGCTAATATATAAACCTACTGGATCGCTCATTCTCGAAATGGTCCATCTAGATTTTTAGTTTCCCATTTTTTTGAATATTCTCGTCTCTTATCTGATTTCATTTTAGTTAAACAGTACTGTTTTCATTAAAATTTTGTGTTACGATAATGACAATACATACACTAAGTTATATGAATACAAGAGATAATATAAATAAGGGATTATACAGCATGATTGTTGCATGTTCAATATTGTAAGCTTAATATGAAATAATATGTTAAGAAATACTACAAATTGCATTATAACAAGTATTTTTAAAGGTAAGTATTTCTTTTAAAAGTATACTTGCAAATTTAGTTGTTTGTTTTACGTTTTAAAATTAAAATCGAATCAAATCAATTTATCGGCTTTCATTGAACACCTAGATGAGATTTTGTCCTTGGTGAGATAGATGTGCATTTAGACGAAAAATAAAAGAAAGAAGATATATGTATCTGTTCTTGTTAAGTTCAATGATATTAATACTCTACAGTTTTTCTTTTCTTGTAATATGAAAAGCAAGACGGAACATTTTCGTTTATTATGCACAATAGTTTGTATCAAAATTTGGTAAAGGATCATGAACATCACTATGAAGACAAAACTATGGAGAACTTGCCCTTGGGGCGATTATACAATCACAAGTCAACACTTCGAAAAAAGATTTACACAAAAATGTACTGGGCAACAATCCCCTCTAAAGAATGGAAAAAGGGAAACCAAAATTAGGCACTCTACAAGTCTATTTACGCCCAGGAAACTGTGACTCCAAATCTTCTAGTAACAAGCTTCACCCTGTTTGCGTTGCATTTTCTGCTGGCTTCTCCAGCAAACTACAATTCCTGAGCACTCTGGTTCCCAACAGAGGAAAGATGAGCTAGAACTTAGAAGTCAATCTTTCTGGTTACCGGTCTCTGGCATATGAAACAGCAAAGTCTTTGATCATCTGCTTCAAATGCTGCACAACAAGTTGAAGCATTCAGAAATTGTACAGGAAAAGAAGAAAACCAGGACAAGAAAGAAAGAACAACTTGGAAGTGAAGCAATAAGGTTCAAAAGTGATGGTCCGATGAAGTACCTTCAATTCCTCATGAAGCACAATAAATATTTTCTTCAATCTTACATGTCTCTGCAGTTTTCGAATCGTAATTCAATGAGTCAGAGATCCCAAAGAAAATACAATATCAATATATCACCTAAGGCACATGGGGAAGTGGACATATACATCTGACAAACCAGCTAAAGGAGTTAAATGAAAGAGTAAAGGGTTATCCAAATGAACGGGACTACATAAACAAATGTGTCTCCAGAGTGAATTGAAACTAGTTAGACCATGAAGCATAAAAGGTTATCCAAGTTAACAGTACTACCCAAAAAATGTGTCTCCAGAGTGCATTAAAAGTATTCCGACCACTAGGCTATCTGTTATCCAGAAATAGCTTGCAGAAAAGGATCTTAACACTTGCATCCAAAAGCATCGAGAAAAATGCAGGGGAGGATTTTTGAACTAGTGCACTAGTGCTGGTTTGACATTAAGAGACATAATAGACAACCCATATAGGAAATTGTTGGGAGTATAGTTTCCAACTGCTTATCCATGATTACAAAAACATATTGAGAGGAAACTTACTGGTCCACATTTGCGATAAGAATCTTTTAACTGTCCCAACATGTCAGAGAATCTTTTTGTGTCTCTTCCTTTAGAAACATCAAGCTCCTTCCCGAGTTTAATGAACTCATTCCTAAATAATTGATTCCAATCTTTATTAGAAAAACTAAAACTGGAAATTAACTGTTTGAAAGAGGTGTTTGTTAAACAAGTCTAAAAGAAATAATCTCCATGGAACTTTGAGAAATCAGCATATTTTTCTGTTCTTGCAACAAACCTGTAGGACTCCAATATTTTGTTTATTGAGCAATAACTATCATACTTTTCCCGATACTCCTGTACATACTCTTCATACCTGAAACAAGGAAAACCTGACATGAGTAACATCAAGAATAAAGGTCTTTAGCAAAAAAAAAGATGATAGTGAAGTGAAGTACACAAAACATTAATTACATCAACACAACATGATCTACATTTTTTAAAGTGATAGTTTAAAGAACAAAGGTCTCAAAATAATGAAGATGATCTGAATTCTGAAGTATCCAATGTATTTAATACTCTTGCTTTATCAGTAAAAGGGTGACTTTGTATTAATAGTAACAAATGCATTTACTACTTGAACCCTAGATGTGTGTACTCTCTCTTTTTTCAGCGAAGGTTCCAAAAAAAAGCTTTCAACAATGAACACCACTTGAAGTATCCAATGCATTTGACACTAGAACAATACTTTTTTTTTTGAGACGGTAACAATACTAGAACACTACATTTGTGTACCCTATTATATGTATTAATCTAAATGCAAGGAGTATGCCTGTATGTTTCGGGAAACCCAAAAATGTTTACTCCACGAGAGAAGTAAATGTTAGAAAACTTACTGGGCAAAATTCTCTATTGGTCCTTTCAGTTCTGGTTCCTCCTTTTCATACTTGGAGTATGAACTCATCTCATCAGGAGAACACTCTTGCATCCTTTGATGACCTTCACAGCTCCCCAGCAAAGAAGCATCCTTATGCCTATCATTGATCTCGGCAGCCAAACTGGACTTTTGCCCCTTGTTCTGCTTGACCGATGGAGGAAGTACACTCTGTTTTAGATCATGTTGTTCTCGTGCACCACCAGACGATTTTCTGCGGTTGTCTGCATGGACCTCCTGACCAGTCCCTAAGCTCCCTTCTTCTTCAATTTGCCTACTACTATGCACGTCCACTGGTTGATTATACTGGGACCCAATATCGTTCTGATAAATTCTAGGACGGTGCTGTTGAGGCTGAGGTTGTGCAACCTTTTGGTGAGATCTTGATAAATCCTCAGTGTGCCATTCAGGGGTCCTCCTCTTAGATAAGCCATCCGGAGTGCCAGAATGCACAGAGCTCAACTGGAGAGGAGATGATCTTCTAAAGTCTGCAACAGTCTTATCAACAGTTCTTCCTTTACTCGACTCAAAATTCCAATAATCTGAACTTGATGGTCTATTCTCTCCTTTAAATGAATTTTTCCTCTCAACCTGCTTTTTCAAACCAACTGTTTCCTGTGTTGGAGGCTCCCGAAGTTCTCCCAACTCCAAGTCTGAGAGCTCTCTATGAAGCATGTGCCCACGCCCATTAATGAAAGAAGATTTCCCCATATTACCCATAATATCCTTTGGAGAATTTCCTGGCAGCGGGCTATCATACTTATTTAGGTTTGAATCAACTGATGTTCTATGCTGGTCCCCAACACCATCTTTCAGACTTTTTCTTTCCCTTTTATCACTAACAATGCCGTATTCATCTTGAGCATATTTACTAACCTTGTCTCTCTGTAAGGGGAATCCTTCATTCATTTGAAGGCTTCTTTCAGTGTACTTAGCAGTATGCCCTGAGCTTTCACCTTGTTTAATTGGCCTCTCAGAACCAGTGGGAGTTTTGCCCCTTGCAGAGAAATCAACAGATCTTCGGTCTGGCTGCAAAAATTCAGAAGCAGACTTTCGAGACATGGCCTGATTGTTTTGTGAACCAAAATCTCCAGCAGCATCTCTGGAAGTTCTGTCTTCCATCTGCATATGAAGGCCCTGATAAGGCCCTTCTAAAGGCTTATCAGGAGATAAGTGTGAACTCTCCACAAAAGTAGAGTTCCTACCCCCAGAACTTTGTTGCTGAATAGGATTTTGAGTTTTTACTCTCTTATGCTTGTCACCTTTATCAACTGAGTGTTTTTCATCACGCACTCTTTTATTTTTACTTTTTTGAGATTTTTGGACGCTATTAGACAGCTCATCCCTGAAGCTATCCTTGTCAATGCTTCCAATTTCACTAGAATGGTTTTGGTAACTAACATTTTCTGCATCACGAGGAAGCTTGCCCATTTGGACCTCACGTTGTTTATGCGCATGCCAATCAGCTGACAAAGGTCTGATCTCTTGAACAGATTTTTCATCATCTCTAGTAGGACCTAAGTCAGGAATAACATCCATTTCAGCTACTTGGCCACCGTCAGGCAAGTCCTTCTCAATATCCACAATATCAGCTACATTAAGATCTTCAATCTCACCCACCTCAAATTGACCTGGCTCAAAGTCCAAAGTTCCACATTGAAGCTGTTCAGAAGCTTGCAGTTTATGATTTGTCTCTTTGTCATCATCACTCATGATATCAACATCCTCATCAGATGCCTCCTTACTGTTAGAAGAAGCATCACTTTCACTGTCACTGCTACTCCCACTGGCCACGCTTTTACTTCGGCTTCTACTCTGACTTCCACTATCGCTTCCACTATCACTGCTCTCACTATCACTAGAGCTAGAGCTAGAACTATTAGCCTGCCCTTCACTTCGATCAGGTGAAAGATGGAGGATATCAATGTTTTCAATGGCATCAGATGCTTCTTGAGGTTTAGAATCACTCACTGCCCCCTCTTCCAACTCACCACTATCAGTTTTTGGAAATAAGACTGGCTGCGGAGCAGGTAGTTGATCAAATTTATGAGGGGCAGATGATGGCTGACAATGATCTTCAGGAGAACTGTTAGGAGAAACAAACATCAAAGCAAAGGAAATTTTCAGTCAACACAGAACCAAGCATTTCAATCAATGCGCAAATCCTTTCAGAAAATGATTCTCTATCAAGGACATAGTAGAGCTAGTACTATGGTACACGGCAGCACCAACATAGAAGATATACGTTAGAATTATGTTAGCATAAGTTTAGTCTACCAACAGTTCACACATGAAATATTTAAAGAAATCAGAAATTGGATTACTTTAGCTTATCTAGTAATTATGTTTTCCTATTTCACTGTAGCAGTTATTAGCAGTAATAAGGTTATTCCTTCACTTTCTCATTTCAACAGTAGTCAGAAGTTATTTCCTTGTTTTTAGGTGGGTGGTTAATCCACCAGTGGTGTATTTAAAGTTCGTTGAATTCAGTGGAAAGATAAGCAGAAAACTGTTCCAGCTTTTGAGTACTTTAAATAGAGAGATTGCAGGTTCTCTCTTAACAAACAGCATCATGGGTCATAGAAAGAAAGCATCTGATTTCATCTTGCAAAGTTTCATAGCTAGAGACATTTCAGGGGCTGTATGATATAGATATGATCTCTGTGTGTTAGCATCATACCATTTAAATTAGAAATCAAAAGGGTGAATTCAGAAGTACACTTTAACCTTTGTAACATCAAAAACATGTATTTGCTTGCTCCTTGATTGTTTTAGCTCAAAATGGAGGGAAAACATTGTGGTCTTTTTGTTTAATAGTATCATTTCACTTTGTTTAGCATCGTTTCACAAACGTTTTCTATGCTTTTCTCTGGTCGAAAGTCTCTTGCTCCTAGAGGTGTACTTATGGAGACTTCAATTTAACTATGCGTGCTAAATGTAGATCAGCTTTGTCTCTGACAGATACTAGTTGGATTTAAATTGAAGAGACGAAAAACAAAACAACAAACAGCCTGAAGAAACTTGTACCTTCCACATTCAAGGGCAGGTTTCGGGAAACTTTCTATATCCACTTCCGGTTTCAAGAAGTATCTTCCTGGAGCTTGGTATATCGCAATCTGCAACCACAAGTTAATGCGTAAAACATTATAACTATAATATCACCGAAATGCCTTCACTTCTCTTTGCTTTTTCAACAGAATTACAGCAAAGCATGTACCATTTACCTTTTTTATAATGGGCTCAATTTGTTTGGCTGAGTTCGGGAGCTTGTCTCCAACAGCTTTTTCCAGTGCCTAAGAACCCAGAAGATATTTCAAAGGCAAGAAATAAAAAGCTGATGTGGTACAGAGATATACTTCGAATTTACGAAGTACTCCATGTTAAAAAAGGAGCATAACCCAAAGGGAAAAGGATCTCTTTGTTCTAAACTTACACTCCACGTCCTTCCAGATAGCTAGCTAAATTAACAAAAGGTCCAATTCAGTTAACATGCTTACCTTAAGACTAATCCCCTTGGACTGGTTCTCTATAAGTAGAGAAATCAACATGCTACGCAGATCAGTAGACGTTGTGCCTGTATGACTTTTACGTCCTACTTTATCTTGTACAGAACTTGTGATCCCCTTGCCAGGAATTTCTTTGTCAGAGCTAGTAGCTTTAGTTATTGTTTGAGTGGGTATCATATCGTCCACAACAATTTGGCCCTTCAAGAGATTGACATTGCCAAATGGAGATGCTGGAGCACCAGATGGTTCAGGTGGAGATGATAAAGGAGAAGCAGAAGGCTTTCCCTTTGAATTTGTTGTTAAAGACAAGCCAGATTTGTAGGCAGATCCGTAAGATCCCCCTACATGTAATTCATAAAGTTCAATGAAAAGATAGGAAACATAGCACCACCAAAACAATGAAATTATATTCAATAAGTCCCCTCTTTCCAACACCTGGACATGAAATATACTGACTGGACTGCGAGCGGAAAACATAAGAAACCTCTACATGTCAGCTCCGAAATTACCTGGAGGTGGCTCTGCCTTCCGTTTTTTCAAAAGAGGCTCTTTCTTTTGCTTGAAATTCATCTTCCGTGGATTAGCTGATAGAGACATATTAGAAATTAAACATACATAGTCATTATAGATCATCCATCTAGAGAACTGATGTTCTCCACAGTATCTGTTCAATAAACATAACACGCTCTCATTTTGTTTCTGCATTTCTGGTGCAATGAATTTTTTGTAGAACCGAGTCAATATAGAGTTTTTGGAATCATTGTAAGTAGATAATCTTTAGTATTCGCTACATCATTTGTAAGTCACGCTTTCCAGCACAATCTGTACTGATAAATACATTGTTACCATTATAAAAAAAATAACACTCTCCAGAAGACGAGCATACACATCATCTGCTTGACCATAGTGTTTAAGCTGCTGTTTTCATACGGTACTAACATTGTTTCTTCTTATCAGCCATTGTTTCACTGATGTGATTAACATCTGAATCCACACAAACTAAACATAAACATCAAAGAGAAGTTTAATGTTATAGCCACAACAAGTAGCATGAGCACTTCTACCACACCAAGAATGACTGCCAATATGCCACTTATTAGGACCTCATATTTCTTTCCTCACTCACATTTAATTCACATTGATTATACCAAGTTGGTGTGAAAAATATGTATAAAGCGAACTCAACAACAGTTCTCAAACAAGTTATCCCAATCATCTAACTTAAGGTCCCACAAGAATTCTTTCCCTACAGCATAAAAAGCACAAGAAAAGAAAAAGATACCCTTATTATACTAATATCTCTTTCACGACTATGGAACGATCTCCTTCTTCTTTCATTCCATGTAAGCTAAAAAAATACATAACAATTATCAGACCCTTCATAATAGAACACCATCAAAACTTTCTTCTCGTCCCCTCAATTTTCCTCTTCCGCTAGTAAATAAAATTGTAAAATGGGATACCAGAAGCCTTCCTCTCTCCTATACTAATGCACACCCATCATTCTTCTGAGACTTTTGCACTGTAGCTTTATCCTCCAATAGATACCAGAAGCATTTATACTTCAGGTTTATACTTCATCCAATTCGCAGAAGAAATTATCAACTAAGAACAATCTACAAGGCCTTTTCTTTGGGCTTTTGAGAAGGTAAAAAGTTCATTCCATAAATGTACAAGAATATGATTGACTCCTAAGTACAACTTAAGAGTAATCTACCAAACCTTAGCCAGGGTAAATTAGAAAAGTGATTATCAAATGCTTCATTTCAATGTTCAAGATGATGCATACCTTCAATTGTAGCTATTGCCCTCGGCTGACCCTTCATAGATGGATTGGCATGGTCCAAAACAATGGCTCTGTTTTAGAAATGCAATAATATCACTCTACATGAAGAAGAGAATACAAATACCAGTAAGATGTAAACAACAGTAAAATCTTCCTTATTTCACTAGTCATCCCTCTGTTTCAATTTGTTTGGTCTATTTTGACTTAGCGCGGAGTATAAGAATGTAAAGAAGACTTGAATCTTATGGTCTAAAATTAAAGACATGTCAAATGTACCAAAATGTCCTTTAATCTTGTAGTCTTAAACAAGTCATGTGGGAAGCTGAAATTAAAGAATTGCTAAAACAGGAAATGGTCATTCTTTTTTAAATGACAAAAAGGGAAAGTAGGCCAAACAAATTGAAACGGAGGGAGTATGGAACTATTCCAAACGATCGGAAAAGCCTTAATATTTTTACGCGGCATTTCACTATCAAAAGTAATATATTAAAGGCTCACTTGAGGCACGCATAAGCCCTCAAGCTAGGTAAGAAACAGGTTAAGCACTACGTCTCGCTTATGCCACATTTTAGATCAGGTACCGAGGTGATATGACGTATGTCTCGTCACCATAGGCTTCTTCTTAAAGTGAGCAACACCAAACAATAATTATTTCCTTTATCCATATAATTTTTTCTGTTTATAGTATATCGTTCTCGAATTTTAGTGTCTATATTTTTCATTTCTGTCTTAAAGCTCCAGGAAACATCAGCACCTTTTCTTTCTACTTTTTGCCTTTGATAAAACTGCTCGAGAATCTGAATGTGGATTTATCACTACAAAAGTTTAACTGCAGGTTAGAGATAGGAATGTTGTTACTACTTACTCCTAGTGTAGTGGTTTAAATTTCAGTTAACTACACATTAGCAAGCTATTTAACAAAATTTAAGACAGGATCTCCCTCTCGTCAAGTAAATAAAAGTCTAGCAGCAAAATACTTAAAATTTCATCCTCATTAAGCCCTTCTCTTCCCCTTTCCCCACCCAAAAAAGTAAAAAGCACTCAACTTTATATATCTGAACATCAACAAAATGAGCACAATAATGTGGAAAAAATTCATATATCATCTAGAGTTAGTAAATCCTTATCCAAAAAAAATAAAAAGAGTTACGCACTAAACATACTTTCGTGATTTAAGCTTCTTCTCAGCTTCTTCTGTCCGCATTTTAACATGGTTTGTAAATGATTCATCCAGAACACGTTGCACATTTAATTTTCGCCAAGCACCACCTGACTCGACAAGCAAACCATTTCCATCTTCACCACTTTGACGTTCTTCATAAATATCACATAGATCTCCCGGTTCACGCGAACATGTGAATCTGAAGTCTTTTCTACCAACATTAATGACCTGATACAAGTTGTCTGAATCACATCAAATTATACTTAACCATTATAACAGTAATGTCCAGCATAAGTTTAAAATCAATTTAATGGATGTAAAAGTTCTTAATGAGGCACTCATACATATAACTCGATAAGGAGCATACCTAAAAATGACACAGCAAGTTTTTGATACTAAAGCTTATGTTAGAGAAGGAACAAACATAAGTGACGCTCGATGCAAGTTATTGACTTATGGTATAAAATTATGGTGTTGTAGTATAAAATCTAGGAACGATAATCACTAAAATATACTCCCAGTCTATTCATTTTAGACGAACAAATACATGATGACAAATTAGAAGGATAGATCAGAAAACACTGGACGCTTAATGTTGTCAGTACTTTGATATGGACCCCTAAAGAAGCACATTTCCCATTTCAAAGGCTTTTAAATTATATTGTCCAAACTTGGTTATTCTGTTTCTTTATTTTCCTCTTCTGTTAAATAGGAAATCTAATAAAGAAAGCACATAAATGATGTAAGGACGCATAGCTTTCAAACAAAAGGAAAACTACAACTACAGCGGCGGCAAAGCGAGGAATTGATATAAGTTCAAGAAAATAATAGGATAGCATAGTTGGGATATCAACGTGTAACGTAAGCAACTTTAGAATCCCTTTTACTACTACACGGGAATTTTCCTTTTTGTAATAGGGGATTCAATGTTTATATATAACCAAAAAATATATTTTCTCCTTTTAACACAGTATAATTTTTCGATGACGGGTCCAATTGACCATTCTGCCCATGCTTTGAAGTCTTCTTGTTCGGATAAAGAGGTAATCTACAAGTCTTATCCTTGCAGATAGACATAGATATCAACTTGCCGCAGTTGCTAGAGGTTTAAAATGCTAAAAAAAAATTTCTTGCAGATCTGCAGTATAATGTTTGTGTTCCATGTTCATGTCAAGGAGACCTAAGAAAGAATAACTCGACTTCGACATAGAAGCCCATCTTCTTTACCATTTAGAGGTAAAGGTTCGGAAGGAAAAGGCCAAAACCGAGGGATCCGAATCTGACCTAAATGAAAATGACATGAAAAGTCTTCTTCAAAACCTAGCATTAAGGGCGTTACGAAAGCAAGGACTTTCCTTTAGCTACAGGCCCAAACAAAAGAGATTAGCTACTTGATTCCTTCATGTCGGGAGGAGGAGGAGAAGATAAGGACAGCTTTATTTCTTCCATTCCCATGGCAAAGTTTAAGCCGAAAATAAACAAATGTTTGTTTGCAATCTCCCATGTTCTCCCTTGCATTAGAAGTGGTATCCAGTTAAGCACATGTTCAACAAAACCAACTTATAGGTAAGGCCCGAAAAAAAATTAGAAAGCCATCTAACTACAAACAAATATGTTGCACACAGATCTGTAAAACAAGTTATTCATTTCTTTTCATTGTTGTTACAGCCCTCTGAATCTAAAATCTCTCCGTGCAGTAGCATCCATGAGGTTAAAGTTCAATTCAAGCTCTTTACCTAGATATCAGACTCAAACGATTAATAAAAACAAACAAAAAACTCACATTTCCATCGGAATTAGCATTGGCATCAAACTTGATCCTGGCTGCACCGCCCTCAGTTTCCAGTCGCTTGATCTCCTCCACTAGGTCTGGCGCCAGCCGAATAATCATAGCATAATTCAAACGATTTCCAGTAACGAGGCTAAAAGTCTCCTCAACTCCATTCGAGGGAGCAGAGGAGGTAGGACCGGAGGCCATATTGCGGTTGCGCGGTGCCGCAGCTCCACTACCAACTGGAAGCCTACCTGCAGGCGAAGGAGATGCCCTGTGGAAAGGCGGTGGTTGGAACGGTGACTGCATATTGCGCTTCCCGACGCCGCCGCCACGGCCGGCGCCTCCGCCGCCACGGCCTAGCTTCCCGGAACCTCCATACATTACGTTCGGGTCCTGAATGGTAAGTGGCGAGTGGAATTGTCGGAAGAAGGAATCGGAACTTGAGATACAGAGAATACCCAGCGAAAGGGGGAGCCGTCGACGAAATTCACTAATTTGGGTTTACCGGTTTTGTTTTTTAACGTGGGCCCATGGTTCTCTTACTCGAATTTACATTTAGATAAAATCGATAACTCGTTTCAAATTGAGAACCATATAAGGGAAACAACTGGTCATAGGCCTATTTGAAAAGACACTTTACAGTTTATATTTTATTGAGAACTTTTGGATATAGTCACTCAAAAATAATTTAACTATGTTTCATATTTTTAGTTTATTAAATATAATCTGTAGTTATACGTTATAGGAAGGAGAATAGCAATAAGATTGGGAGAGGGAGGAGAGTAGTAAGCGAGAATGGAAGAGGAAAGAGAGAAGCGAGCAAGAGAGAGCATAGAGTGGAAGATGAGTGAATTGTATATGTATACATATGTATTTGTATATCTAGCGGTCAACATTAGGAGAGGGAGGAGAGGAGCGATCGAGAGAGGGCAATAATTTATAATTTTGTACAATTCACATCTTGTAAAATTTGTGAGTACGTTTGTATAATTCGCGTATTTTTATACAATTGAGCAATATAAACTCTGAAATTATACAAATATTATTAAAGAAAAAACTATATAACAAATTGACGCAAACATAAACAAATGATTCTTAAACAATTATACAAATTATATTATATAAGATCCGAAAACTACACGTTTATACAAACTTAAAAAAGTTATACACAAAAAAATTGAATGTATACGCTGATAAAACTGAAAAATCAAAGGTATCGGATATATAAATATAAATCATCGTATACAAATATACAAATTCAACGAAGAATTGTTATTTGCGGAATTTACAGATGTAGCAAATTATACAAACGTGACTAATTATACAAATTGAATGTAGTCCATGTAATTAATAGCTAATATTAGTTGTTAGTGATAATTATTAAACTATAGCTATAATGACTAATTACGCGATATTTTTTTTTATAACGTAGTGTAAGCCTGCTTAACCTATATTACTAGATATTTGAACATATTTATCTTGACAAAAAGTAATTACAGTTCTCAATTTTGTAATTTTGATATACATCATTGTAGGTGACTTGTAATATTCCTTATAAGTAATGGTATGATCCAATTTACTTTTTAATATTTATAAAATGTGTATAATCATAATACAGATCAAGAAATATATTCAAAAAATGAAATTTGCGGAATATAATGTTAGTTCTATACTTGAGTTTCCTATTAAGAAAATATATGTGGCAATGAAGGTTACATATCAAAAAAAAAAAAATCAATGAAGCAGAACCAAATCTAATTATGAAGGATCACAAATAGAGAATCATATATGAACAACAATGTTTCCTTTGTGATGCATGAACGGAAATAACTGATCATCTATTTTATGAATGTCTTTACAGTACAAAATTTGATCTAGTTTGCTTGTGTGAATAGTGCTTCAAGACAAGCTATGTCATGGCGAGAATTAAGAACTTGAATGGGCATGCACAAATGTCAAGAGCAGGAGCTTTAGCAGCCAAATACAAGATGTGTCTAGGAGCAGTTGTGTACCATGTTTGGATAGAGAGAAATCAAAGAACTTATCAAGCCAAGAGTATAACATTCTGGTCAATAACAAGGAGGATCCTACAAAAGGTATCTGCCGTTGAGGACTCTATCCCTTTAAATATGGAAAAATTACGCGATAAACCAAACTTATATTATTTAATTACTGATCATAACTATAGTTTGCTATAATTACCACTCACGACTAACATTATATATTAATTATGTGGGCTGACTTCGAGATTGTATAATTAGTCACATTTGTATATGTATAGTTTGCCAGAATATACAAATATATATGTATAATATAAAATTATCTAATCAATATACACATACAATTCACCTCTCTCGCCCGCCTCTCTCCTCCCTCTCCCAATCTCGCTCGCCTCTCTCTCTCTCTCTCTCTCTCAATGTGGCTTGCTTTTTATACAAAAGCATATGTATAATATACAATATCTAACTAATATACATTTACAATTCACCTCTCTCCCACTCTCTACCCTCTCTCGCTCGTCTCTCTCCAATTCTCTACCCTTTCTCGCTCGTCTCTCTCCCAGTCTCGCTCGCCTATCTCCTCCCTATAACATGTAGCTACTAATTGTAATTATCAACTATATCTATTGAAAGTAATTAGATTGTTTTTAGTGGCTATATTGCAATAAGACAGGAAGCGTTGAACTTTTATCCTTAAGACTCCTAGGCATGGTAATTGACTATGGTTTTTTATGTCGTCGGAGATAGTTTTTTGCGTATTAGTTTATTGTCATGTCAGAGTAGTTCTTAAATTGTACAAGAAAAATTACGCAACAAAGCAGATTTATACTATTTAATTACTCATCATAGTTATAGTTTGCTATAATTACCACTCGCGACTAACATTATACATTAATTACGTGGGCTGACTTCGAGTTTGTATAATTAGTCACGTTTGTCTATGTATAATTCCCCAGAATATACAAATACATATGTATAATATACAATTTTTAACCTATATACATATACAATTCACCTCTCTCTACTATGTCCTTTCTCGCTCGCCTCTCTCCTCCCTCTCCCAATCTCGCTCGCATCTCTCCTCCCTCTCCCAATCTCGCTTGCCATTTATGCAAATGCATATGTATAATATACAGTTATATACAATTATATACATATACAAATCACCTCTTTCCCACTCTCTGCCCTCTCTCGATTGCCTCTCTCCCCCTCTCTCAATCTCGCTCGCATCTCTCCTCCCTCTTCCAGCCTCACTCTCCTCTCTCCTCCCTCTCCCAATCTCTCTTGCCATATATATAAAAACATATGCATGTATAATATACAAGGGTGTCAAAAATGAACTTAATCATATATAACCCACCCAGAATTTTAAGGGTTGAGCTCAAGGTAATTTTGAATTGGGCTCAATCTCAACTCATTCAAGCTTAACCCATTTGAAGAGAATTCTCAATTGAGCCCAACTCAATCTCCAATTTCAACCCGTTTTTTTTTATTTAGGTCTGTTTTGATATTAAAGGTATAAATTGTTATCTATTTAACATCTTCTGGGATTTATCTATCTATTTGTTAGTTTTTTAACAAAAAATTCTTAAGCGGAAATTCAAATTGTGATTGTAAAAGTTAATTATAAATATGTTAAATTATTGAAATTAATCTGGTCAAATTGGGCGGGTCAAGACCCAATCCGTTTTTAGCCCATTTGAGCTCAACCCATTCGAGCCCAAATTAAAATTGGGCGGGTCAAGACCCAACCTATTTTAATATTTTCAATTTCAACCCAACCCGCCATTTGACACCCCTAATAATATACAATTATTAAACTAATATACATATACAATTCAATTTTCTCCCACTCTTTTCCCCCCTCTGTCGCCTCTTTCCTCTCTCTCCCAGTATCGCTCTTCTCTCTCCTCCACATAACATATAGCTACAAATTGTACATATCAAACTATAGCTATGAAGAGTAATTAATTATTTTTACGTGGAGAGTAAACTTTTATCATTAGACTCCTAGGCATGGTAATTGACTATGGTTTTTCATGTCGTCAGAGATAGTCTTTTACGTATTATTTCACTGTTATGTCAGAGTAATTCTTAAATTGTACAAGCATAACTATCATCTTAGAAAAACGGGCGTGATTCTATTTCCAATTTTCAACTTTTTCTTGTTTCTCTTTAATTTCTGTAATTTTTTTTCTTCTACCGTTACACTTAATGTTACTAGTTTATGTTTTATTATTTCTTGTTTCAAGGGATAACGAGTTCCCACCATTATTTCTTATATTTCTTGTTGCAAGGGATAATGAGTTATTATCCCTTTGATTTTCAAACTCTGATTTTACTGTTGTAACTTTGTAAGTTGTAATTTACATTTTATTACAACAAAAAGTTCAGTTTAAATCCATTTTTGCGTTTTTCATTCGACATACTTCTAGAATTTTAATAGTATGTGTTTTTCCATGTATCCCAAAAGTTTTACTTTTGTTTTCTATTTTTGTAAAATGTTTGATTTGATTTGAAGATATAATTGTATATAATAACAAATTAATAATTTAAAATAAATGGAGTCGTTACTGTTTGATTTAATTGTACTCTACAGTAAACGTTTGCCAACGTTTGCCAGTCGCCTCTCTCTCTAAACTCTCACTCGCCACTCTCTCTGCTTGCCTCTCTCGCTTTATACAACAGAAGTATATAAATTGTGTTTCTGTTTTGTATAAAGCGAGAGAAAATTGTATATATACATGCAAAAACACATATCTTCGTGTTATACACTTAATTATACAATTTACAAACATTTTACTTCGATTAAATTGTATACAAATACAAATTTTATACAAATATTGCAGTGAAAAAGACCAGCGAATTATACAATTGCAGTGAAATACAATTTTCTCTCGCTTTATACAACAGAAGTGTATAAATTATTTTTCTGTTTTATATAAAGCGAGAAAAAAACATAGATCTTCTTCCTATACACTTATAATTATACAATATACAAACATTTTTACTTCGATTCAATTGTATGCAAAACAAATTTTATACACATATTGCAGCGAAATAGGCCAGCGAATTATACAATTGTGCATTATACAATTGTGCATTATACAATTGCAGTGAAATAGACCAGTGAATTATACAATTGCAGCAAAATAGGCCAGCGAATTATACAATTTGGGCCAAAGAATCATATAATTATATATGTATAGCGAGGCCAACGAATTATACAATTTAGGCCAGCGAATCATACAGTTGTATATGTATAGCGAATTATACAGTTATATATTTGCTATGGAGCGCAATTATGCAAATTTTGCTATATCATATAAATATGAATTTTTTGTTTGCTATACGTTAAAGTTGCCCATATCTGAAACCGCAAAGCGCAGCCTAATAGCTCCGAAAAGCTTTGGACGAAAATTCAAATATTTCCATACCATCGTGCCATTTTCAAAAATCGAGAAAAACAAAATCAGCACTCTTTCAAAGGAGCCATGAAAGAAGCATTTCCCAGTAATGGTGTACGGAAAGTTGCTTCCACTCTAACCGTTCTCACTGCCATATCGGCATATCCTCCTCCAAGTAAGACAAATTCGAACACAAGAAAATATCATTTCAAATTTTATTTTCTATTTTCAGTTATAGAGTTATTATTGATCAGTGATCAGCTTGTGTGATTCTGAGGTGTATTTCAGAAGCAATAGCATTATTGAAACATCGGATGAGATATCACTGAGTAATTCAGCTTCCGAGTCGAATTCGAAAAGCAAATCGTTAGCGTCCTCGATTTTGACCTCTTGAATGCTCATTCGTAGACAATAGATTGCAATCTCGTCGAATGAATAGGATTGCTGCGTTTCGTGACCAGATAATGAAGCTTAAGGTGATATTTTAATATCTTTATTTTTACGCTGCTATTGTCATTTTGCTTGGTCAAACTCCTCTATGACTAGTTTGCATAATCTAAAGTTGAAAATCATATGGCAATTTGTTGTGATTTATGAATCTCTGCTATTTCTCCAAAAACAACTGAAAATGCTTTGGTAAAGTTGGTGCATTCTGTTGCAGTGTCTGAGAAAATGTTTTGACAAATTTGAATTTGCAATCTGGTTGGTTTAGTAAAATAATCTTCTCTTTCTTTATTTTTATAGAGATTGGCTACAGCACCACAGATATGGTCTACTGCCCGAGCCACTTCATGTGGGTTATTTCTGTTAAGTTTGACAAGATTCAAAATGGATTAATGAGAAGATATGATAGTTAGGAGTATAATTCTTAATTGGTAGAAATAGCACCTTTTGTAGGTGAAATTTAGGTGAACCATAAATTGATTTCACAAGGTAAATTTTGACATTTTGACATATTGTGATGTCATGGATGACATCAATAGGAATAATTCACTCCTATAAATAAATAGCTCCTAATTCATTTGTAATACACCTCTAACTTGCCTTCTCATCTCCTAAGACATTTGTTCTTCTTTCTATCTTGTAGTATTTCACTTGTACTCTTTTGGAGTGAAATAAATATTGGTTGGTTGTGTCCGAGGACTAGGCAAAAGAAAACAAAAGTTTGCCGAACCTCATTAATTCCTGGCATTCTTTTTGTTGTTGTCGCATTTATTATTTATTAGCTACATTTAGATATAGCAATTGTGATTCCATCGCTCTCTATATATTCGGCTTTCACAACAATTTCACATAGCTTATGCCAATGCCTCAGTTATATTACAAAACAAACTGAAAAGATTATACGTTGAACTATGTCGGGATCCTTCGAATAGGGTGAGGGAAGCAGCTGCAGTAAAAATTGGAACATTTGCTGCGACTATTGAGCAACCGCATACACAAAAAGATTGGTATCTTGTGTTTCGAGCAATATTATTTGAGAATAATATGTTTCAAGAAATTACTTTTTTTCATTTTAAGAAATTACATGTTTTTTATTTTTGAAAGTAGTTTATTTTCATTTAAAGTTTTTATTCATTTCAATTCCATGTAGAAGAATTTTTTTCTAGTTCTGCTTCTCTTTGGTTCTTTTTTGTACAGAGTGGATTTCAACTAAATTAGTGTGAATGAGCTTGATGTTGGTTGTAAAACTTGTTACGAGTGATTTCAGAAAATAGTTTATTTTTGTTTGAAGCTTTTAATTTCATGTAGAAGAATTTCTTTCTAGTTCTGCTTCTTTGGTTCTTTTTTGTACAGAGCGAAATATTATAGTGGATAAGGAAACCAGTACAATTGACTGATCAGTTCTTATGTAATGCCCTTTTCAGTTCACATTGGTTTGTAGAGCTAAATAGGGGGTTTCAACTAAAATTAGTGTGAATGACCTTGCTGTTGGTTCTCTTTTAGATGAACATTTTGTTGGGATATCAGCTGTGAAGGGGGATGTTCAGCTCCAAGGAAGCTATTGGAGCCACAAGAATTGGTAGTTGAGCATGCTCAAGTAGCTCACTAAACATTGAATGGATTTGAGGGCATGCATTTTAGTGTACTTTGGTGAAATCTTATATTTATTATCATCCATTTTAATAGGATGAATATTGGGGAGTTTTTCCTATGATACCAGAAGATCTAAATGAACGGTATAACGTAGTTGGACCATATGCTACCAGGTAGTAAATTTGGTGCTTCCCAAGTTCCCCAAACATTTTTTGGTGCAATGTTTTTCTTTTGTGAAAATTACAGGATGGATTTGGTTTCTGTCTTTTTCTGGCTACTTTGTGATGATGATGATGAAGTCCGAAGAGTTGCTGCTGGTCAGCTCAACCTGTTTTGCCAAATATTGAGTCCAGAATTTCTTTTCAAGAAAATACTTTCTCATGTCATGGTATAAACTCATACATGCTCTTTGTTTCTAATTTATTTCCGTTCCTTCGTTTAGTAATCTATTATCACATTTTTCTTTGTCTCAGGTATTCTCGTTACCAAATCCACATCAGTATGATGTTTCAGTTAGGTGAACTATTTGGTGTATAGTTTAGGAAAGGTATAATACTTGATGTACTCCTTGTTGCAAACAGTGGGAAAATTCCCAGCTTTCTGTACCTTTGCAAGACTAATAGCTTCCTAGATATCTTAAATACAATATATTAAACTTATGTTTCTTTTATATAGATATGCTTGGGTATGCACAGAGAACAATTAGCTTTGAGTTAGGCACTGGATTGCTTGATGTCTTGTTGAAGAACAAGACTCAAATATGCTGAGCACAAGTCGGAGCAAAGTAACAGAAAACAAATCGAGCATATTATTCTTATGGATAAGTTTACGTTTCTGGTGGTGTCCATGTTGTTGTCTCTATGTGACAACAACGAAAGTTTGCTCAGTATGATCTCCAGCAAAGTTGTCTGTCCAGAGTTATTCAAGGTTCTAGCGAGGACGGAGCGCTTTGTAGTCCAAGGTGATGTTGTCACTTCAGATGTTTTGATGGCTGAAAAGCAAGTAGTCCCTGCTGATGTTGTGAAGGCATTGCATAAGTTCCTCATCAAAGTCATACATTTGATGTGAATGATAAATTTGTTGTGAAGGCATTTATTCACATGTGTTCTATTCAACCTGAATCTTAAGCAAAATTTGTTGTGAAGGCATTTATTCACATGTTCTATTCAACCTGAATCTTAAGCAAAACTAGTATTGGGCTGTCTAATTCTTGGGTGTGTCACGTACCTAGAGAATTTACTAAGACTCCGTAACAAAGACTTAGAAAGGGTAAAAGACTCCGTAACAAAGACTTAGAAAGGGTAAAAGAGAACTTTAGAAGAAGGGCTTGTATTACTACTTTGCTTGATTGTTGGATGGATGATTTACAAATGAGAGACCCTCCTATTTATACTACATCCTAAGGGCCTAAGTGTAAATAAAATTTACGCTACAAGTCCTTCTAATAACTACACTTTAGTCCATATTCTAGAGAATTCTACATTTTCTAGAATATGCTAAACTCTTCCAAAAAGATCTAAAGTGTTTTAGAGAATTCTAGGGAATTCTCTAGTCTTCTCCACAAAACTAAAAGGTTCTAGAGCTCTCTGTGAACATCTTCAAGACTCTAGATCCTTCTCCCCCATTCGGACGTGAAATCTGGCTGGAATTGTGGCGGGACGTCACAACTGTCTGAAAAAAATTGGGTCATATATAATCAATTTTACAAAAATATTAGTGAAACTTGAATAAATTTGACTATCAAAATAATAAATCTAAATTAGTAATTAAAATAAAAAAGTTATAAAAAATAATACATGTTTGAGGAGGATTAAATATACCCATATGAAATTATATTTTTTAGAATAATTAAACTAAAGTTAATTTTTTCACTTTCGTTAGAAAAATATATGTGAATGAATAATAGCTTATAAGTTATTGTTTTTGAAGAAATGTTGAATACTACTTGTAGAAAAAATAAACTTTTCATGAAAACTTAAGGAATTATTATAAGAAATTTGACATATTTAGAGTACTATATGTTGAAAAATAATTTAAAATAAGAATAATTATATTATCAATTAAAAACTAGAAAAAGTCAGTTATATAAAAGTTTTTAATAATTGAAATTTAAATTTTTTTGATTTAGACCATTAATATGCTTGAGCCGCTCCTGCCATAATTATATATTGTATATGAGCTATGTAGTAGACAAAGAAGAGTTAAAGAAACTTAAATTCAAAATATGTAAAAAAGGCCTACTACCAACAAATCCTAATTAAATACAATTAACTAAATAGCATAAATATCAAATTCTAATTTCTAAACTAATTAGAAATTCTAGCTTTTGCAATATATCACACATAATGAAAAACTTATATATTCAGATGACTTTTATTTTAAGTAATTTTTGTAATATAAAAAAATAGGGATAAAATGTAATTTAAATTTTATATTATGAGATTTATGTAACTTATACAATAATATATATCCTAAACTATTAAGTAATCATATTTTTGATTTATTTTCTAGGAGAAGAAATGTAATTCGTTAATTTCTATTTGGGATTCAGAAATATTACTCCTTTTTTTTTAAAAAAAAAAAATAATTATTATTATTATTATTATTATTATTATTATTATTATTATTATTATTATGTACAAGAAACCTAATCCTAAAAAGAGAGAATTATAAGTATTCATATATCTCTTTTTTTTAATTCGCACCATATTCTTTCCTTTTTATTGATTTTTCTATCATATTATTAATTACAAAACAACTAAAAGCAAAATAGGAATATTGCAAATAAGCGTAATCTTAGTAGAAGTAAATAAGTTTCAAATATAGTATGGATAGGTAAAAATCTCTAAACGCTATGTAGAGGTGTCAAAAATAAACCAAACATAAGTAACTTGCTCAATTCACCCAGAATTTTAAGCGTTGGGCTCAAGATATCTGAATTGGACTCAATCTCAACTCATTCAAGTTTAACTCATTTGAAGGAAATTTCTAATTGAGCCAAATTCAATCTCTAATTTCAACCCGTTTTAACACTTTTTATTAAGATATGTTCCTATATTGAAGGTATGAATTATTATCTATTTAACATCTTTTCGGATTTATCTATCCATTTGTAACTTTTTTAACAAAAAATACTTGAGCGGAAATTCAAATTGTGAGTATAAAAGTTAAATATCGATATGTTAAATTATTAAGATTAATTGAATTAAATTGGGCAGGTCAAGACCTAACCCGTTTTTTAGCCCATTTGAGCAAAAGTAAACTTGGGCGGGTCAAGACCCAATCCGATTTCTATTCAACCCATTGTAATATTTCTAATTTCAACTCAACCCGCCCATTTAACACCCTAACGCCGTGAGTGCTACAAAACATTTAAAAAAAGGTATATGGTTTTATATTATTTTTGAAAGTGACGAACAATTTGATGAGTTCCCCCACATTTGAAATAGAAAACAATAAATTGGTATGGTATAAAAACAAAGTCAGAAATCTGCAAATTGGGTTGGCAAACAAAGACCCAACACGGCTAATCTCTTAAGGGGTTGAAATCAGGGCTTCAATTGCTTATTGCAGACCATTAGGTAATGCATTCATTATGACTATTTATGCTTGAAATTCCATTTCTTTATTGAGTGAGAGGGTTTAGAGCCAGTTAAGCCAATAGCATATCTAACAAAAACTTCAAAAACATCAGTTAAATCAGTAAATCATTAATTAGCATACCTCCTCTGAATAGTCTAGATGGATCCTAGTTTTTATTACTATTAATTTGAATTAATCATATCATATTATAAGACGATAAATGTTATCTATATCTATACGACTCTATCAATATGCACACTTGAAATTTTACAAACATTGTACAATTTGAGTTTGAAATAGAGGATAGTGAAGTACTGTGGATGTTTGGCATTGTAAAAATGACCTTTCTTACCACCCCATTGATCATCAAACCATTTAATTACAATTGATTCAGTATAAACAGTCGATATTTCATACCATCTAATTGTAACATGTATGTGGCCCCCAAATTCATGTTTCTGTTAAGAGAAAGTTGCTAAATTTTAGCTCAAAGTGACTGAAAAGGCCCACTCATGTGGGTTGGTTCAACATGGAAAATCATAAATCCATAGAGTGGTCCTGCTCCATCTCAATTGCACGTTATGGGTTGCGGGCCTATGTTATACATCTCAAAAATTCTTATCAAATTGCTTAGTTTGGAAATATTAATAGTTGTTGTTAATCATTTCTGACAACTAGATTGATTGATTTATCCCCAACCACTCCTTTGGGGTGTTAGATCAAATGGGGACTGGGGTGTGCTATATTTAGATGAGTTAAATGGATCCTAATCAATAAATATGTCTATAATTGTCTAGTAGTTTCTGGAATTACGATTATTGACTCAATTAAAACTACGTAAGTCATAATCATCTTGCTCAACTTAAAAATTTATTACGTTTTGTATTGGTTAATTTGTACTATATATGCGGCCAAATTAGGTCTTGAATTTATACATAGGTTAACTTGATTGTAACAAGCTTATATTATGATGAGCTAAATGTGATACCTTAATAACAAGCCTTCTTATTTTAAAAAGATTGATTTATGTTTATGAGTTTCGATGATTCTTGGTTTGGCATTGAACCCCAACTCGTATACATTGTTGTTCTCCTCGTAATATATGTAACCCCATACATAATTAGTAAATTTTCCAACTTATGTAGGGATTTCAGGATAAAATTATTGAGTTTTTATTTGGAATCGTAGAATAAATTATGTATTTGCTTCTTCTTTTTTCTTTCATTTTTTTGTTGTTGGTTGTATAGAAGCATACAAGTGTATGCATCATTTGAAACATTGACCATGGTACTCAAGAGACATGTCCAACCACTTCAAGAAGGGGGGAGAAGGAGATCTAATAAATTATTTGTTAGTTGTTACAAACAAAATACACTAAAAAGGAGAGGCAAAAAAGATAAGATAAAATATGGAGTTAAGGCAAAATTTGAGATCTTGTCTAGCCCTTCTAAGACATTGTAACAAGTCTAGAACTCAAAAATAAGCATTAAATTTGGTGTCTATAATGCCTTTCACCATACCCCATCGCATCATCCAGCAAATCAATTTTATCAATAATCCAAAAAAGAAATGAAAAATAGTCTACTTAAATATTTGGGTCGGCAGAAGAAGATGACAACTGACAAGTATCTCGTGGAATAATACGATATATCTACCTCTTAAAAATAATCGAATTACGCACAAATGACTCACACTAGGCTCACCAATTCATTCAATATTTAGAATTTACATCATGAGCAAGATAAGTTGTATCAATTCTTGTATCATTATTCTCTGTATTTGTTTTGAAGAGTATATACATGTGAACAACACACGAATTTTCAATCCAATTGAATTACATTTATCACTTCAAAAAGTCTTGTTATGTTCCCTTATGACAACCATTTGCTCAGATAATTGGTGACATTTCACAAAAAGTCCAATCCCTCTACTGTAGAAGAATTTGCTTGCATATAGTAGCAACGACTCTTGGGGATTAGAGTTGTTTTACAAGAAAATTGTACGAACTTCATAACTAACAAAATTTTATTAAAATCCATCGCGTGATAGAATTGAGAATGAACTTTGTTGTTTAACTACATAATTTATCCATCGTTACGTTTTATTTTTGTAATTGTGTGTGAACGTCAAAAAGAAAAGGAATGCTTGTAATGTCCAACTCCAGTTATCAAAATACTCGATTTGATTTTACATTGAACTCAATGTTTTGATATCGAATATAAAAAAATATTGACAAGTAATTAATTCTGAATTCATAATTTCAAAATATAATAAATTTAGTAGCAAAAACCAAGATGTAAGAAAATGGGAAAATTCTCATTATTTACCATTTTCCCTTTGATAAAACACACATAAAGTATTAAACATGTTTAATATTGCATTACCTAATAGAAAATGAGTATTGCAACCATGTGCATTTGAAAACATTGCTCATACACCACATTTTTTTCAGAAGTAAATTATGTACTAATACCTTAATTACCTACTATTCAAACCTCACTCGTAGAATTATACTAGATATGTTATTTTTGTTGTATTGCTACAAGAGTGCAATCAACAACAACACTCTCAAAAGAATGTTAAAAAAAAAAAAAGTTTAAAAAGTTAAATACTTAGTAAAGTAGTTAAATACCTTCTATTAAATACTACTTTATTGGAAATTTGAACCTGGAGTGAAAATTGCAAGATCAGGCCAACCATTGTTACCACCATTCCAACAATTATTAGATTCTCCACCATTTTGAACACCCAAATATGAAGTATTCCCATTTTGATGGTTAGAGCCCGAACCCGAACTCGAAATTGGGTTACCCAACTGTAAAGTGGACCCATTATTATTATTATTCGGATTCAAAGCTTCGAGAAAATTCCCAAATTGCGGCTCGCTTGACGCTAACAGTGAGCTGAACGGACCAGTACTAGTAGTCATCACATCAAAAGATGGAATTGCAGGTATACCGAATGGCTCTGGTTTTGGATTTGTGGATGAAGAAGATGATGTTAATGGAGGAGTTGCAGGGGATGAAGTTGTAGTTGATGAACTTTTCTTACTCGATGATGATGAAGATCGTTTTGTGCTTTTACGAGAACCTCCACCAACAGGTATGTTACGAAGAGTACCGCCTTTAGTCCAATACCTTCTACAGCTTTTGCAATAGTGGCGTGGCTGAGAAAGGTTATAATTGTTGTAGTAGCAGAATTTTGTGTTTGGTGAATCACATCTAGGGCATTTCAGGTGTTCCTGCTCTGGAAATTGAGGCTTAATTTGTGAATAAATTGATGGGTCTTGCATAATTTTCAGCTTAAAAATAGTAGAAATGAAATCAAATTTGTTGTTCTGAGAAGTGGCGAAAGGAAACTAAAAAGAGGACAAAAAGGAATAGATATTAATCAAACCAAAACAACAGCAAGAACTTTATAAGCCACAAAGATGGCTATTAAAATTTTCTGAATATATGAAAACCAGATTTGTATACCTCCAATTTTCCACCAAATTAGTGACTTCAGTAACCAAATTCTGATTTGAAATCTTTCAAAAAATCGAGAAAAAAGAGGAGAAAGGGTATAAATAGATTTTGAAGTTTTTGAATGAATGATGTGTATTGATCTGCAGAATTACGCGTGAGAGTCGTCACCAAATATACTAAACGCAGAGAGAAAGAAGACTTAAGAAGAGAGAAGCAGAGTTTCCTCTCTCTTTCTTATGCTCTTTTTAAGCTTATGGAAATGGAATTTGTCAGATAAATACTTCTTCATTCTTTAGAGATAAAAGAGAACTAAATCAAATTCAATCAAAAATAACAATAAGTAAAATATTTAATATAGGAAAATTCACATTTTTTCGATCTATTTGACACTATTTTGTGGGCACAGTACATTTTGATATTTTTTTAAAAGTAGTGTCACATAAATCTAAAAGTGATAAAAAATTATTTATAAAATAAATTTAGGAGATAATAGAACTTTAGTATAGTATAAGTGTGTGTGTGAGATTTCGAATATAGATTAAGGATACTCATGTATTTTTCCTTTATGATAAGGTGTATTATATTGGAGTTTTGTTAAATTAAAAAAATTGAAAATTATTTTGCTAAAATAATGTTATGGAAGCTAGAAAAACATAACAATAGAAAGTAAAAGAACGACAAATAATAATACATTATATAAATAAAATAAGAAATTATGAAACTACTAATTTAGTAATACAACCAAAAAACAATAGTGAAAAGAGATATAGAGATTCATAAAATCAACTTTATAGACAGTAACACTTTATTCTTTATATAAAATTTTCTGATACAAATTTAAATTCGATTAAATTATAATATAAATTTAATTGGATGTCAACATAAATATTCGATATCAAAGAAAATAGACAACTTAAAAAATGGAATTTTTTGTGGTCCAGTTTCAAAGCAGTATTTAGTGAAGTCTCACTCAAGCTGATTATGGAGATTGGCTAAATGCTAAAGAGGATCTAGTAAAATGACACACTGCCATTCATTTTTTTAAAGAATTTTCAAGTTGGTGGGAAGAAAAAATAAAAAATAATCTAAATGATTTAAAATAGTCTGTTTTATTTGGTTAAAAATGATTTAAAATAGTTAGTACTTTCTTTGAAGCCTTGGCTGCTCTAGGGAGGAAAAGAATTAAATAAAACAGCCAAAAGCTATTATAATAATATTGTTAAATCATCAATGTAATTAGTGTTATTTAATTCAAACAAGGAGACAAACGTCAATTCTCGTCTTTATAAATGTTCACTAACCTTACATCAAATTAAATAAATACCTCTTGTTTATTCTATTTAATTGAAGTGTTTTTCATTTAAATATTACAATAGGTAGATGTGATTTCAATTATTCACCATTTTCTCTTTTTTTATCTTAAAACTAAAATTCTTTTTTTAAAAAAAAAAAAAAAAGTCGCAGAATCAAACGTCACTAGCACAAAAAAAAAGTTCCTCGAAACAATGTGATATATATTACCTCTACTATATAAATAATGTGGACGTTTTCTTCGTTTCAGTTTTTGTAATAAAATTAATTTCAAAAGTTAAATAAATTATTTTAGTTAAAATATATTTTCATGCATTGTAAATATTTTAAATTATAAATTATCGTATTTTATAATATTTTTTACGTAATTTTTTGAAATATGAATCTAATTTTGAAAAATTTATGTTTAGAATTACGATCAAAATTTAAATTAAAGCTTAACATTTTAATGTTATTCATTTATTTTGTTAAAATTTCGACAAAACCAAATTATTCGTTTGTAGGAAATAACAATTGGAGGGGGATTTAACTTTAATGGCATGTTTGGCAAAAGACTTTAGCATTATTTTGTCGTGTTAGACAACTATTAAGGAATGTCTTAGTCAAAAAAAGATACTATGAACTTGACTCCGCATCCCTAAAATAATCCGCGTGATGACTTTTCTTCTCATGTTCCTATTCTTAACTTATTACTCCTTCGATCCCGATCCCGTTTAAGAATTTTAAGATGAATGATTGATATTTATATGTTTATAAATTATTTTATTAAAGATAAAATGAGGATTTTAAAGTTAAATTACTTTTCTTTTTGTCTTAATCTATGTAATATATTTCATTTTTCGAGTGTCAAACAGTTTAAGTTTGACCGAGAATTTGTTCACAAAATTTTCAATTTTTTAAAAATAATATATATATATATATATACTACTTAAAAAGTAATATTATAACTCGATGTAATTAATGATTCTAAATATGTAAAAAATATATAAAAATTTTACGATAAAAATAAATTTGCTTAGGTCTCAAAATTTAAAATATGTCATATAAATTGAGACAGTGGGATACTAAATAAGAAATGTGTCATTTTCCATTAAAGAATATTTTCTTCTTGTTGTGAACCTTACGCAATGTCAAATTAATGAAATGAATTTCAGGCGTTTAATCGAAATGGATTATAAATGTTCAAAAGAAACTTATCAACAAGGCATTTTAAAGAGAAAAAATAAGCACTTTTTATTATTTCCAAGCAAATCAAGACATATAAATTGCAACAAAGTTGGAATAAATATTATTTATTTTATTATAATTTATATGATATAATTTGAATTTTAAAAATCGAACAGAAAAACATATTAATAATAATTCAAAATATGTAAAAAAATTATCGTAAAAATAGACAAGTTGAATCTCTATAAAAATAAAATAAAGATATTATTTTCAAAAAAAAAGGAAAAAAAGCGGAAATATCAGAAATACAAACACGATTTCGGCTCGGCTGCAAGTAAAAATAAAGCTGATTATTTATCAAGGAAGCCGACCGCCAAGTCGGCAACAGTAACAGAGCAGCCAAAGCTTGCGTGCAAACAAAGCAGAAATAAGACAATAGAGCATCATGATGATATTCATCTTAGCCGTTGGATTATTATTGTTGGAGGAATCAGGACCGTACATTTGTGAGCCAGATAAACGGAATCGTAGCGTTGAGTGGTCGAAAAGCCACGAGCCAATCTCGCCGGAGACACGTGGCGGAGCCCCCCATGATGATGTTGGAGCACTAATATGAGAGAAATGTGAATTATTGCAACAACACTTCTATTGCGGACTATACCACGATCAACGTGAAAAGTTCAAAAAAATAAAAAATTGATTTACTAAAGCTTTTATTACGTGTAAAATTTTAGAAACAGCAAAGAAAAGAAAAATATTTTTACGACTTTCTGATTACAGATAATAACTTTTACTTATTACTCCAAAGCTCTTATTCAAAAGTTAAATACGTCTTTTTATTTGTTTATTTGTTAATTAAGTCTGTCCATAATTATATTTTTATCGTTATCAAATATGAATGTTATCCCAGATCAAATTGAAATTACTCGTGTCCCCGTTTAGACCCACCTAAACTAATTAAATCCTAACTGATTAAACCTCAAACCCAACTTCACAAGCTGAAGGATTGCGTTAATTTCAAGTAAAAGGCCCTAACTTCATTTTAATTTTGAAGAATTTGTTAAACTTTGTAAAATTTCTAGATAAATTTTCGATAACTATTTGTTTCTTCAATATAAAGTCAATTAATGTGACACACATAAATATAAATTAAAATGTAGAAAATACATCTAATCGATGTGCAGAAGGAAGTGAGATATGGGACAGCGTTACTGTTGTCAAAACCCGCGTAAAACACGGCTGATCAGTTAGCGTGGCCTTCCCTTGGGCATTATGAACACATAGGGCCCAAAGCCATTAAGTCATAACCATGACTATTCCATTTAATGATTTTGCTTACTACGATTTGACTCCCTATACGTATTAAATTCATGTTCATTGTGTCACTAGCACATTTTAACTTACAAAATCATCATCACGATACGTCAACGATATATCGATAAGACACAACAAATATGAATCAAAGTATTTAGTGATCAATTGACACTAAACTAAGGTGTATACATATGCACTTTCAAAGTCCGAATGTTATTTGTCATCTGAGATCAAATATAATTGTATATTTATGCATTATGTTTTTTTAATTTTTGTTACCCACCCTTCACACAAGTCAAATTTTTAGTCTAGCATTTAAAGTGTGATGAAAATTTCTTAAAGCCGTGTAACACCCCCTTAATGACAATCCTGAGCGCTCGACTGGCTCAGAGTGTATTCCATCACCATCCACTTAATTTGTTATCATATGAATGCAATTAATAAAAATTCCATTAAGAACTAATCATGGTTATTGTAAGACCCACCATTTAGCAATGAGTGTTATCATGTGAAACTCTGCTTCTCTTTCAATTTCCCCAGAGTGTGAATTCGATCGATCTTTTTTTTTTCTTCGGCGATAGCTAAGTTATTAACAGTAACATCCACCATTTAGCAATGGCAAAAAATAGCGCAAGTCAATGAAAAACAAAAGTGGCTAAACAGACAACAAGACATGACTTCTGCAGTTTTAGTGCATTCGAGTAAAACTAGACCTATCACTTTTGTCACACGAGAACAGTGTAACTGTATTGTATTACTTATTTGAAACGGGAGAAATGTAGGAAGTCTTGATCAAGAAAATCAATAGACAGTTAAACAGTTTTTGACATGTTATTATCAGAAATATATACTAGATAAAAAAATAATTGTTATACTACACATCACACGAGTTATATAATATTGACAAACTACATAAGAGATCAAATTGCAGCTATTACCACTATGCTGCTCCTTCTTTTAGCCCAACACTACAAAGGTAGACTTTATTCACAGCATGCCCTAACTTACTTTCTTTCACACACAACAGCGAATATACTCGTTAACAAAGACGGCTCTTCTTTTAAGAATAAAAATAAAAAAATCAATTCTTTGTTGAATTTCTTGATAAACATTTATTTGTCTAGAAAGGATCTCTCTTTTGTCTCAATTTTTGCGATGATATTTAACTAAAAAGAAAACAAAATCTTTTAAAATTTGAGCTCTAAAATAAATTAATCTCTCATCTTGTTGACTGTACAAGTAAAAATAGACATCGAGCAAGTATGTACTAAACATGAAAATCATCCTTTGGACGACGAAAACGAAGTATCACATCGAAGGACAAAAATAGAAACTCAAAAAGAATATTTACCTAAAGGACGAGAGTAGCTATAGCGAAATATGCAGACCGACGATGACAAATTTTACACGTCAAATATGCGACACAGCAATTTGTTGGCATGAATTTCAGTTCATACGCACAACAAAGACAATTCGAACACCAATATATGATTCGTACATACAGTTGAAAGCAATGTGTAGCAGCAAAAATAACGTATGATATGATCAAGCAACACAAATATCAATTATACTGTTCCATCACAACAGTATTATCTGGAATCTAATGAGTAGTAGAATGTTAAAACACTGAAAATTCTGTAAGGAGTGACAAGCTTAACAGTGCCAACTTCACTTCCAAAAAGCAAAAAATACAAGTGAACAAATGTCAGTGCCCTTCAACTTGTTTTACAGAAAAAATTTACTTTAGTTAATAATCTATAACAAAAGGCACACTGATTTATCCTACAAAAAATAATGCTATCCAACAAAATAAGCTAAGCGCCCTGCAAGTTAGCAGCAGCTCCTTCCCCACCATTTTCAGTAAAAACTACATTTACCTTAAAACCTAGTGGCATTTTTTCTGCTTGTAGGAGAACTAAGGCATTCTTTCTCTACTCCGACCCAATATAATAACAAATTCAAAAGACTGAAGCAGTAAACGAGAAGAAGAGGATAAGAACACGAGGTCATCAGTATGCTGATAAAGACAAAGTTGGTTTGTTTGGAGTTTTTCATCCACTTCTGGACCATGCATGTTACAGGTTGGCGAGGCACCTGGAAGTGAAACGGTAGAACCTCAAGCTGCTTCTGAAGAAAACGTTTCTTAAAAAAGCAACCTGAAAAAATGCTATCCAAGAAACTACATTCCTCCTGTTTACACTTATGCATAATACATATACAAGCTGTTTGCAGCGGCACAGGCAATTGAATTTTCAGTTGGATGCCACGCTAGATGGAGCAACTTCGTTGTGAAATCAAATGAATTTCCATTTGCATCAACACCTGGACTTTCTGAACCTGTAATGCAAATAAATGTCATCCAGTATATTTCGTCATGCTGATGTATATTTCCGGCAATAAGAGAAGTGTAAACATGACTTATTGTCGAGTGCATATATGAATATGTATGCATACCTCTCCTGACAACACGTGTTATGCTACTGCTCAGGGACCTGGAAGGTCTTGAAGGAGTCTGTACTTGTCTTCTGGTGGAGCACAATCAATGTCAGTCAGACCAAGACAAACAACATTTATATCCAAATCTATTCACATGAAGAAGATAAGATATACGTACCTCATGGGGTTTTTGCTAGCTTCCAGTGTAGTTGCTTCAGTAGTGCCCGCAGCACAACCAAAGACACGGAAAAGATTACTGAAATCATAATAATAATAATATTTTTTAAAAACAAACAAACCAGAAGTGAACTAATAAAAGAAATCCAAATAGATGACAGACTACACACCTATAAGAACCAGTAGCTACTCGCAGCCCATCACCACTAAGGCAACACTCGAACTTGTCAAAGATGGAGTCATTCTCATATAAATCACATAGCTGTGTATCAAAAAAAAATATATATGATCAGCTAAGAGACATGACAAATATAGACAAGTAACATCTTGATCCAGATGGTAATTCACCTTTGGTCTCAAATATTCATGAACCTGGAAGGTTGACACTGGACCAGAATCCATATTTATGTCCCATAGCTGAAAAAAGAAATGTAAGCTCAGTAACAAGGACACACTCTTGTCCATATAAAAATGGAAAACATACAAGCATGAAAGACCAGTGGTCCTCCTAACAATAGCTGAACCAGGGATGACCCAGCTTGAAAACAAGAAGCAACAACTATACTTGTAATAGGAATTCCTGGTCTAGGTCTCTACTAAAATTATATGTAGTTTAGCAACAACACATAAGCATCAAATATTATTATTAATTTACGATTATGCTATAATTATCGTAGTCTTCATTTTTATTACTACTATTATTACTTCTACTCTGGTTATTTATACTATTTTTGCTATAGGAAAACGATTTTCGTGAGCGGAGGGTCTGTCGGAAACACTTCTCTACCCCCACAAAGGTAGGGGTAAGGTTTGTCTGTGTACACCCCCGATCACACTGGGTGTGTTGTTATTGTTGTACGTAAGCATCAAACATTGGAGGAAGTGTTTCACATAGAACTAGACAAAGATAATACAGCTAAAGTTGAGCAGAATCTTAACAAACTTGCTTAAGATAAAGGTGGAGTGGTTCCTATTACAGAACTGAAACCAACAATTAAACTCTAATCAAATTCTTCCAGTCAATCAATCATCTCTGAGATCCAGATTCACCCTGCCGGCCATAAAAGTGTTCAATCTTGAAACTACTGCTAAAATGTCATTTAAACTTTAAAAGAGAGTGGTTTAAACTAAACCATCTGTGCGATGGAGTTTGCCAATCATTCCCTTCCTTTTTCGCTGGCTAAGTCTTCGAGAAAACCTCATGCAGCAGATATATTCAACTGCAGCTTGTAATATGTCTGCTCATATTTAAATGGAAATGTTTCACCTTTCATTCTACCTACCAACAACGATAAGCTAACTGATATAGAAACTAATTCTCACATGAATTATTTAGCTAAAAAATGCAAAATGACACAATATTGAAAGCAATAATATGCATACATCAATCCATCAAACCTCAATTCCAAATTCAAAAGAGCGGGGAGGAAGGGGGGCTAAAGCCACTATTTGAATCCGATTAAAAATTGTCTTCAAAAGCGCATATAAAAGGAAAAAAGGAACCCAATGTTCAACTGCAAAATATTTAAAAAGTAGAGCTCAGGCAACTTTGAAAATTTCTAATTAGGAAAGAAATAAGAAACAAGATGCTTCTACCACATTGAACTAAGAGATATTGAAATAGAAGATGACAAGATGTTTCTACCAAGATTTGTTCAGAAAAATCTGGCAAACTTTTATTCATCAGTCATAGAATTAACCTCTCAGGAAACCACAACTAGCGTTAAAAAAAAATTATGAATGCAAAAGTTTGCCAAAAGGGAATATAAGGATCAAAGGTGAAATACCGCCATCAACTAATACAAATAACAGTAAAAACTTGGGAAGCACCACCAACATGAACCACATTCAATGCATCTAGAATCTCATAAATATTCTTTTCCAGAGTAATTGTACGAGGACTTTAAGTGCACTTGTGAGTATTCCATATCATATAACAAGTTCAATACAATATCAACTTAAGTAAACCAACCTTTAGGGTCATATAGTCACGGCTGAGTATGTATCTTCCATCCTTAGAAAATTTAATATCAGAAATTGAAGCAATTATCTCTGTGAAAAAAGATCTTGAACCCGGTGCTTCTTGCTCCTCAAACCTGCATAACAAGGAACCAGTATTTTTAATCGATAAAGCTATCAGGAAATAATTTAAATAAATAACTATGCCTGCAAAAGTAGCTCTATTCCAGAACATTTTAATCCATCTTTTATATCATCACATGTAAAGAAGAAAAAAATCCACATGCATTGAAAATTAGAAATAAGGGAAAAAAGGGTGGAACTTACAACTGAGAATGTGAGTCGCACAAAGCTGACTGCCGCAGATCTACGAGACGAATCGACCCTTTTGAACTACTATAAGCTAACGTATTACAATGAGTAGGATGAAATTCTGCTGAAGTTATCACCTCTGCAATAAATATAACACAAGGCACTTCCAAAAATTAAATTTTGTGACCTAGTTGAGGTTCTCACAACAAAGGAACTCAGGAAAAACTTACCAGTCAGATCTTCCATATTTGTTGGCTTGACATCAACAATATTGAAACTCTGATTGCTTATTTCCAAGTTCCAAAGGTTGATCCGGAGATCATCAGCAGATATAAATGTTTCACCGTCACTGAGTTGAAAAGAAGAATGCCGGACAAATTACCATGAGCTCTCGTAAACCAGAAAAAACAATATGGCAAAGCAGAATTGCAAGAGCAGTATACTCACCTGTTATTTGAAATAGAGTTGATGTGATAGTCATGTGCATGAGCATACACTCTTCTGCACCTAGCAACAAGGCTGGTCTCATTACTTGTTACCTATAATAAACATAGCAAAGATTTTATTCAGGAGTAACAATGAGGACATCATGTCAAGATTGAAAAGGCAACAACTATCTTGGGGAGAGGAGATGTGGCAAAGCACCACAATTCTTCTAACAATCAAGAGAAAATTGAAGGCACAGAAAACATTTCAGTTCCAATGATCCAAGTATGAGGATTTGAAGATAAAACAATGTCTGTATCCATATCATGCAAGAGAAACCAAAGCCATTTACAAAAGCACATAAACACATGAACATAGGTTGTCCTGACTAGTATATGTTAAAATTTCACCCACCATCAGACCTTGGGTGCACAATTAACTATGTTAAGAATACAAGTACCTATTTCTGAGACTACAGACAAAACTAGAACTAGAAGAAACTAGAAAGAACAGTCTTCTCAGTAACCAGGAGTCCAGAAACACCATGTACATTGTTCTCTGTTACTTTTTATTATTTATTTTTTTTGTACAAGGAATAAGAAGTAACTTGATACTACCTAACAATATCTTTATGACATTGCTCGCATTTCCATTTCCATAAAACCTTAAAGTACGATCACAGACATTAAATAACATGCTTGGCTGATAAATAAAATGTAATGCACATAGACATATTTGACATTCCATAAACAACTGAACATACAGGGCATATAAAGCTTAAGTACAACTACCACAGGTAAACGTAATGAAGAAAAGCCCCCAGGTGGAAACGACAAATCATTGCTCAAGCAATTCAAAGATCTATCTGCATAACCCCCATTAGCACGACATTGCTTTGGACTGGAAGAAACACTAGAGCTGGCCACACTGCCATTTCCAACAGCTCTAGAAGGATCAATATTCATATCAGATATCTTCTTAACTTTCTTCTCTTGGACCTGAATCAGCAAAAGAAGAAAAGAACACTCAGCACCTTGATAAGGAATCCACAAAAATAATAGCCAAAGAGAAGTGGCTTCATAGTGCAACATAAGTCAACTCTCAACTAGTACACATCTCAACAACAATCAGAATAGCTCTCCACCACAATTGAAATTAACAATCAATATTGCTCATCAATGCAACAGCAAAAATGTATCTTGAGTCGTACAGAAGAATATTAAACTTAGCACTTTACATTCAACTAAGTTACCTTCCAATACTTAATGGTTTTGTCGTTGGTGGATAGAAGGAAGAGGGCACCATTAGACGATTGGCACCAACGGATCTTGTTGATTTTCTCCTCAATTTCCAAACTCTTCAGATAATCAAACTGAACAGAAAGATGTGATGGAAAAAGTTAAAATACTATTTGAAGCAAGAAAATAAGGAAAGCAAAGCAAATGAAGAATGAGAAATGGCAGCAAGAGGCAATTCAACCCTACACAGTTGCATCTGGACAGGAAAGTGGTACATGAGAACCAGATCACTAACAATCTCCTAACTCTTTCATCACACCAAAAAGGAAGAACAAAGAACTGGCAGATACCTCAGGCTCATGGCTTTGAAATTCTGTCTTGTAACGGAACTCTGGATGCCGACTCACTGAATAGTCCATTCTCTCTAGCTCTCTCCGACTTCCAATATTCTAAATAAAAACAATGCAAAAGAAGAGACATGATCAGCGGAAACAACCTCCAATTTTTAATAGATCTTCTGAACTGCATTGTGAAGAAACCCACCTCTTTTGTATCAGTCCTTTCAAATAATACAACCCTACCACCACGATCTCCAGTAGCAAGATGGTCACCAGTTTTATCGAACTCAATTGCGGAGATGATATCAACTACAACAACAATGATGAGAAAATACATCATGATACTCAAAAAAGTAAGTGCAGTGAACATCAAAGAGAGAAAGCAAAGCATATAAATCCCCATGCAACTGGAAATGGTACGTCTGCATTATCCTGGCACTTCAAATAAATTTACAAAACAAATTTGATTTTAAAATTTTGTTTCTAAATTAAGCTCATCTGCAGATCCTATCATGGTCCAACAGTTAACTATGCAACAATTTTAGATAATACGAATTGCCACTGTTACTAGTCAAACCATGTCATACAACATGGAGCACCAGATGAGTTATTCATGAGTATCATGGAAAGAAACAATTGAATGTTTGATAGCACCAACATGTGTGCAAAATCAAAATCAGCCAAGCTAAACAAGAAGCTGTACATATAGGAAAAGTGTAGCTTGTGAATCTGAACTAGGGAATAGATGTGAATAAAATAGTGAAATTGATGCAGCCATGGCTTTGGAAGTTCAGAGATCATCGCAACATGACCAAAAGGATCTTCGTGCTGACAAAACTAAATGCATCCACATTGACTATACACGTTCATCAATAAGAAGAAAAACACAAGTCTGAAAATAAATTCCATGTGCTTGGACTTCGGACACCATGTGTGTTGGTATTAGGCAAACAGGTACTTGAGACTTCTGAAACAACATGTGTTCGTATTAGGAAAGGAAAGCTCCAATGATCAAAAGATCACTAGTAAATGGCATATGAAATTGCCTGTAGAGGCGATGAAAGAGACATGTGTAGGCATTAGGAAATGAAAACTCCAATGACCAAAAGACTAATACTCAGTGCATCCTACATTCTGCAGCGGACAGACTGCATATTTCAGACAAATAAAACATGAGATAGAAGTAAAAGAAAGAGATGCAAGAGCAGAAGGAGCTTGTCTGTGGTATAAACTAAAAAAAGAATGGACTTTGATGCACACCATGAATCATGATTTAGGAAAAGAAAGTTTCATGGCTAAGGATGCTGAATCAAAGAAAAATCCATATTCAGTTTCATTCTTAAAACTAAATTCCTACGCAAATTAGGTAAAATGACATAATACAACTCCCCATTACCTTCCGGTGCATATACTCTTCATGATGGTAGATACTTGAGTAGCTAGATACAAAGCCACAACAAATTTCAAATCCTTTTATTGAAGGTCATGCAACTTACTACTCTCACATCAGAACAATCTTAATGGGGAAGCTAAAGAAAAGGGTAGCATCTACAAAGTGTTACAAGCATTCAGCCTAGATCGACTTTGGTTAGACTTTCACCTCAACCTAGTTTACAAAAGGACAACCAAACCTATAGTAATCTACATTGAGTTACTTACTGAAACATAAAGATCGGAACGACCAACTCCACAAGGCATTGCATATACTTCATCTTGAAACCAAGATAGCACATTGGGACTACCTTATGGGAGCCTTAAATATATATATATAGACATTTCGTACGACAAATTGAAGTACTTTATGAGAAATTAACAACATTTTACTGAGCTGCAGCAAAATAGACATCAATAAAATCTCACATCCCATTAGCAACATCAAATCTTCTGACATTTTAGGTGATGGGAGGCATTTATTCTTGAGACGTTTTACCTGACATATCTCTATTTATACATACTTCCATACTCCATTTGAAATGAGGCAGTTGCCCAACATCATACCTTAAAGATCAAAAGCTTAGTGCATGGAGCTAAAAGAATGTCCGATGACTGCCTCAATACTAACCATACATGATTGCATGTGCAGTTACACCACAGCATCATGATTTACATTTGCGCATACATAAAATTCCAACACTCCAAAGCACCAAAGGAACAAGTGAAGACAGCAGCTACCACCCTTTAACATGACGCTTGCATCAAAAGTCAAAAACCTACACTTCATACTTCATAGTCCTCTACTAAATTAAGAACAATGACAGACTACACTCGAAAAAACAATCATCTAGATCTGGACACGAGTTAAAACAAAATCTAAGTAACAACAAACTTGTTAAGAGTTCAGTAGATACTGTTCTCAATTGGCTAAAATCTCCATCACTCCATCAAACCCGGTGATCGAAAACTCACAGATTTAATAACCTTTCAGTATGGTACAACCGCATAACCGATCAAAACCCTAATTTGAACACTGACACCGAACCAACCATGGATCCAAATGTAAAAGCGGTATAAGTGAAATAAAAATTCTGAAAAAAAAATAATAAATTAATTACCTTCCTGAACTTCTTCTCCGGCCGTACGTTCACCAAATACCTGAGAAAATTTCCACTCAAGCGGCGGTGGTGGACCCGCCGGAGCTGCCGCGACATCTCCACCATCACCACCGTTCATTTTTCTAATAATTTTTTTCCTTTCAACAGCCGAAAAAAAAAACGAAAACGAATCAAATCGACAGAATTAAGAAGAAGAAAATCAATCACTTCATGAAAAGCGATCGGTTTTTTAGGTTTGGCAAATGGTAAAGTTCATAGAAAAATGAATGTCGGATTCAGATTCAAGCATTACAAATTCGTAAACATTATCAAAAAGAGCACATGCCCCTCTTTCAATTCCAGATTCTCAAATTATTATTTTTTATTTTTTCTGTGATTGGATTGGGGAAGGAGAAAATAGGGAATTTGCCCTTCTTTTGTCTTGGAACAACAGAACACTCTTCTCTCTCTAAGCTCTATCAATAATATAATTACTGTAGTACAATCTTTCTCTCTCTACCCACCTTTTTATTTTTTTATTTTATTTTTTGTTTTTACTCGAGCCCTCTCTACTATTTTTACCAACATTGGGTCACCTACAAATGAAATTGAATAACCTATTTATTTATTTTATTGGGTCACAATAAAATATTTTAGTTATGTTACATTTTGACTCATATCAAAGGTCTAATTTGAGATTGAACTTTTAGTTGGTTGTAAGGATGTTAATAGGGACGTGTTTGGACTGAGCGGGGCGAGTTGAGTTTAACTTAAAAAATTAATTATATTTATAATTTGTCATGCATTATTTTTTAAATAAATTATTTTAAATCGTCTGCGTTTCATCGATCTCGCACAAACTTAAACCTGCTCTGCCGCATAGCCTAAAATTCACCTGTCCTGCATCCATTCCGCCTCATTGCTATCCTTGGTTGTTTATCGAAACTGAAGTAATAATCTGAACTTTTTCTCATTGATTGGTGATTAACTTAGCGTGTTTTGACAATTTACCATTGAGTTATATTAATTATAACAAGAATAAACATAAAGACAAATGGAGAAAAAAAAAGGTACTAATTCTTTTCGTATTTTAAAATATGATTGATCGATATATTAATTAATTGATTATGATGATTATTATTTTTTGTAGTGTCTTTGATGTATACGAGTGAATAAATAAAACATGTAATAAAAGAAAAATTTATCTAATTTGAATACATATTAAATAGACAAAAAAAAAAATATAAGATAATTGATAGTTAGATTTGATGATAAATTTAAAGAAATAAAGAACAAAATTTATCACTTATATATGTTTGTTGAAAGTTATTACTTTTTGTTTCACTAAAATATTTAACAAACTTTTATGTTGGATTTGAAAAGTATGGTTAAATAAAAAAGCGTCATCTCATAATTAAAAATATAAATTTTGTATAATTTACTTAAATTTCATTGTGTAAAGAATAAATTATATTTTATTTTTATTTTTTTTCTAGTTATAATGCTCTTTTAAAATTTGTACCTTCTGGATACATTAAAGTGTTTCTCAAATACATTATAAATAAGCGACATTGAAATAACATAAGACGTGTATTTGAATAATTTTTCAATAATTTTTGTCATTTCTATTTTCTTAATACTTAATGATGCTTTCTAGGACGCAATTTCTATTTATTTATTTCATTGTATTCTATACAATTTTTTTGTATTGTGATTTTGGGGAAACTTTTTTAATATTTATAGTTGAATTTATCTTTCCCAAAATCTTCTTTCAATCTAACAAACATAATTTGTTAAAAGTATATATGAGAATATCAAATAGTTTACTTTTTGATAAATTTTGAAAACTTAAAATATAAATATATATTTAATTGATTTTCATAAATCATCATTTCAATAAATTAAAAATCTCTTGAATATATTCTTAAACGTAACTCTTTTTTTAAGAATTGATTTTGCATAATTTTTTATCCTCGTAAAAGCTTCACTTCTTTTGCATGTGTGCACAAATTTTATGAATAATTTTTGTGATCACTTTACATTAACCTATACTCTTAACATAAAATATTATTTTATGTTTTTTTCACTTTTCACCATGTGGAGACCAAAAGAAATAAGAGCTCGTGTGTTATTGGTCTGTCGCATGAGTGGGCACAGCATGTGCAGTTAGTGGAAAAATTGTTTGTAATTCGTTTCAAAAAGAGCGATACGTTTTTATATTAAATAAAAATATAATTTTAGTTATACTTTATAAAGCGATTTATAATTATATAAATTTTTCTTATTTATTTTAAATTAAAGTTTTAAAAAGTTTTTTATTTTAAATTATACATAAAATAAAATAGAGAAAGTAATATACAATATGTTAATTGAACTTCTGTATTCCACTTGGCGTTGTAGAAAAGAAGACACAAAGGTAAGGTTATATGAAATGACGTTTATAACCTTGTGTTTTTTATTATTTACTTCACTTTTCAAATTTAGATGCTACCTCTTCATTTATTTATATAATAAAAAAGTATTATAATGAACCTCCTCCCTAAACAACAATGACATATTATAAGTTTGTTAATTTATTTACGAAATTATTGTATGTAAATAAAATACATTTAAGCATAAAGTATTTAATAGAATATTTTATTATGTAAATTAAAAAAGGTTACAGTAAATAGAAAGTTTAAAATAAAAAATAATAATTTTAATTTATATGACACTTTTTTTTAATATATTAAAAAATAATGTTATTTTCCCTATAGTTAAAACACAGCTTAACTTTAGATTTTTTGTATCTTCTTATTGAAAATGATTTATATATATAAATATTTAAATTTTATTTTAAATCATATATTCAAATATCTTCATTTATTTCTTAAATTTTATGTCAAAATGAAATAGTGGTACATAAATTGGAATAATGGAAATAGCAAATTTGAAGGTTACCTAAGAAGCTATCAAAATAATTTTTCTACATTTACAAAATAATATTTGCATAGACATTATCCTCTTCAGATTTTATTCGTAGAATTATACTTTGGTCGAATTTGTTGTTGTCGATACTGAATTTTTACGAGGATCTATAACCTCCATGAGCTATTTAATAGCGTATTTTTTATCCCCTGGACTATTTAATAGCGTATTTTGAAGATATATATGTTGAATATAGTACATGCTGAGTTGGCTGTAACTAGCTATTAGTTAGCTGACTGACATGTATTAATTAGTTAGCTAATAGTATAGTTAAGTAATAATGACAATTAGTTTGATAGTTAGTTAACTAATCTACAAATTGTATATAAGTAGATTCTCATTCATTCAATAATATCTTTTCTCTTCCTTCTTCAATTTTCTCTCAAGCTCCATTGTCATGGAGTAGTATCAAATCAATTAGTTTACAATATATGTGCCACGTGGACATGTTACTTTTTCTAATTTTACATTATTTTTTATGTCCATATGGACGAAAATATATATTTTCTAGGAAGGTAAGAAATCCTCGTAAAAATTTAATATCTCAACAATAAATTCAACTAAAGTTAAAATATTTTTGAGACTCTATCCCTATAATTAAAGGTTGCCACCTTTAGATCGAAGATGCTGCCTTCTTCATTTAATTATTAACCCATATAATAGTAGTTGTTGTGGAAGATTGGAAATGATGTGATGTTTTTTGGTGGATTGAATAAATTAACTACTTGATGATTTGTGGATAGAATAAATTAACCATTTGATCATTTAACATGTCTTTTTTTTTCTCTTTGGGGGAGACATGTTAATTTTCAAATGCTATGATTAAATTTCAAAGCTAATGTGAACTTGTTTAGTTAATACTTTCTCCTTTACATTATATTCATCCTAGAAATTAAAATGTCAAACATATGGTTGAATTTTTCCAACACCTACATTTTAATAAAATATAATAACTCTTTGTTATATATCATTTATTTTCTACTTCTATTCATTACAGAGATTAGAATGTCAAAACACATGGTTGATTTTTTCCAGTACAATACATTTTAATATTGTTGTGATAGTAGTATAGTCAAGGGATTGTTTGGTACAAAGATTAATAATATAGGGATTAATAATGCAGAGATTAGTAATGCAGGGATTATTTTTACCAAGTGTGTGGTTCAAAGTTTCCCACTTCATCTTGTGTTTGGATTAAAACTTTAAAAAAAAAATTCCAATTATACCCTTGAATTATTTTGTAATTGGATTAAGGTAAATAATTGGGACAATATTTTTTTTATGGTGTTCTAATTAACTAGCTACTTTGAAAGAGCAATTTTGTTAAAATGCTCTTTTTTTGCTTAAATTGTTTGAAGATAAATAATTATCATCTTAGTAAATTGATCACTTACAAATGTCAATTTTCAATTTAGAAAAAGATAAACTATCATCTTTTAAAATTGAAAGACGGAAAACAATAGTAAAACTGAATAAATCATCTATATTTACGCGTAAGATTGCAAGTTGCAATTTTAATATGTATTCAATTTTATAAATTGTTCAGAATATAAATAATTAAAAAATCGCACAAACATAAAACATAAAATCAAGAAAATAAAAAAAAATAATTTAAATGTTTTGAGAGATATTTTTATCTTTAGTAGACTTATCCCATGGTATTATATCTCATGTATTACTAATACCTCCAAATGGAAGGTATTAGTAATACATCATATAATACCATGTAGACCCAATCTCCTACAAAACATAGTACTAAATAATACCATCCATAATACATGAATTATTTGATTTAATACGGCCTATCAAACGACTCCCAAATGTAAAAGCAAATCATAGAATCATTTAGTGCTCGATAAGACAATTAAGAAGATTAAATTAACGGATGAGGTCATTATCTTCTCGTAAAAACAAAATAAATTAACTGGTGAATGAAATCTTAGATGAGTTCTTTATTTTAGCTTTATATAATTTGAATAATTCTCATTTCTTGGTTTAGTTTTTTTAAGTTGTGTTAAATTCGAAGTCTATTTAACATTATTTTAGAGTTAAGTGCTCAATATAGATCTACGGATAGATTGTTCACGTATTTGATATTAGACAATGTTTAATTGTTCGAGATTTGGTCACTATTCATCCGTTAAGTTAACTTTAAAAGTTGTTTTAGGCTCAAGTTTAACATTAACTATATAAGTATGTGTTAGTGTTGAACATTATGCTTGACAATTTTATTCCTATCATGTTGACTAATTATCTTTATAATTTTAAAAAATTATACATGATTCGTTCATTAATAATTTTGTATTATATTTCAATTAGATACATCTAGATACATATATTTTTATTATCAAATATAGTGTAAAATATAAATACATAGAGAGAGGCGAATGAGAGGAGAGATGGAAACGAGATATGAGGGATCGAGTGAGAGAGTGTGTATATTCCAGATATATACAAATCGCACTATGTATCTGGGATACCATATAAATTTCATATACTTTCTTAAATACAAAATACATAGGGAGAGAGGTGATTGGGATATAAAAGAGGCGAGCGAGAGAGCCAGTGCATCTTAGTTACATGCTAATCCATTTGGATACAACATATCTAGACAAAATTACATATAATTTTGACTCCAAGTATCAGAGATACATGTGTGCGTCCAAATACATGTATCTATTAACCAATATTAGGCACACTTAGTAATTTTGATAACTCGTTGAAAGGCACGCAATTAATCCCTAAATTAGTGAGATTTGTGTTGTTCATCTTAGTTTCTATAGACCCAAATTGTTAATGGGCTGAATGTTAGCCCAATCAAAGTTACGTGTGATATGAGTAGCCCATATATTTGGGTTTTAACAGCTCAGGGGTAGTGGGCATGTACTAGAACTTGGGCTAAAATTAGAAATGTAATAAAGTGTTTTAGCCCGTTAATATCATTTATGTCATTATAGAATTGAGTGAATTTTAAATTTAGCAAAATAAAATCATATATAGCCCTAGAGACTAACAAAACAAAAGATTATCATTTTATGTTACAAGTTTAGATGGTAACATAATCACTTTTAGCAATTTGTAATGATTTAAGCGGAGTTCAAATAAATTTATATATCTTAAATTGCACTAAAAATGTTAAAATCCCTCTTAATTCTATAAAAGAATCATACCAAAATAAATACTTCCTAATTACTTTCACTTTATTCTGTAAAGGAATCAGACCAACATACTTAAATTCACTTTTCTATTTTGATCTAATATAAAATTTAAGATAGTAAAAGAATTTCTAAATTTTGTGATTTTCAATTAAAAATATGTACAATATGTTGAAATGATTTTAAATTTTATGATCTTAAATATGTTCATCGAAGAAATAAAATTTAAATATTAATAAAAAATTATAATATTTTTAAAAAAATTAAAAATAAAATAAATAAATTAAGACATTTTAAATTTTGTCATTTTAAATTAAAAATATATACAACACGTTGAAATGTTTTAAAATTTTATGATCTTTAAACTGTTATTCCAAAGGTTAAGATTAAAATTATTATTAAAACTAAAATAATATTAAATACTTTCAAAACAAACTAAAAAATTAAATAAATAATTTAAAACAGAAAAAGTAACACCTGATAATTTAGTTTAGTGAGGGGCAACAGATAAACAAAAAGAATGAATAATGATAAAGACTTTTCCCCTTTTTATCACCACTTTAATTTGCAATTTAATAATATGAGATAAATGATTAACCGCCAAAAGGCACCAATCAGGGGGTAGCTTATAATAATTCATCCATTTAAAAATAAGTGATATTTAAAACTTTTAGGATGGAATTAATTTTAGTAATCCAAAATTACCCGTTTTATAATCAAGAATTATTAATTAACGTTTCTTTGATTATGGATATGTAAGTAAAATATTTATTATAGGAATAAATAGTTCTTTAAAGATTGTTTTCAAACTAAAACATTACTTATTTTGAAACAAAAACTCTTTCTAATCTAATACTATAATGGAATTGATGGGGTGTGACACGTCCCTTAAAAAAAGATATTAAAAAGAAATTAATTAAAGCATATATCTTTAATATTATTTTGTTTGATGCATCCCAAAATCTTCTTAAAAGTAAAGTTAATCATAATCTAAAATTTAAAAGTTGTTGAAAAACACATTTAAAGAATTAATGGTAATTCTGCAAAAAATAAAAAGTTAATCATAATCTAGTTCTAAATATCATAACTTCTGCTATAATACACCTTTTTTACTAACATATCTATGCACCTCTCTGAATCATCGATCTTAATCTTATTTACCACAGAGGTCATTTTCATGCATGCAACTTACCTTACATAACTTTATACTTCCAGATTCTCTCTCCGAATATATATATTGTATGACTACATATTCATCTAAACATCCTTATCTGCTACACATATTTGAAATAGTGTGTTGCCAAAGCAGGTGCTTGAACAACTAAAATCTTGATAATGTTGATAATAGTAATAATACTAGTAACGTGGGTCACAATCACATGTTTAAAGGCCTAAAGCTTCGAAAAAAAACAACAGAAAAAGCATGCACTAAATTAAATTGCCTTTACTTTTATTATATGCATTTGTCTAATTTCCGTACGTCAAAATCAGTTGAGGTCTTTCCATGCACAAATTAATTAAAAGTTTCTATAGTATTTATTACCACTGCTTTATGAGATATTGCAAATGCACGTAACAACCATAATTGTTGAAATGTCTTCATCAGAATCTTTTTGTTCCCTCATCATGGCCAATTAAAATTAATGCAATACGTTTTTTTTTTTTATTTCTTTTGAATTTACTGTTAAAAAGTGAGGAGAGACTGAGCAAAACGTTTATAAATAAATTGTTTCGATTGAAATGTTGTTAATAAGTCAATGAAGTCATTATGAAATGTTGTATCTTTTTATGCTTCCAATAGTATTCATTAATTTTTTGTTATTATAAACTGATCTTCCTAAGTTTTTGTTTTAATAATTATATATATATATATATTCAACTTCTTGAACGACAACATTATGTACTGATGTCTTTGATAGTGTTAGAAATGGAGTATATATAGTATTCGTCTGTCTTAGTTTATATGATAATTTTTTAATTTTTATGATTAAAAGTAACTAAGCTTAATTTTTTTCTTTTAACCTTAGTAAAATAGTTTATGCCCACACAAATGCACACAAAATGTATTAAAAGTTAGAACACATATCGAAATTGTTCCCTTCTTTCTTATAGTACCATTCATCCCTAATTATTTGTCCACTTTTCTTTTTATAGTTCTTCACAATTATAATAATGATATGAGTGACGTAATTAAAGGCCTTAAAGCTATGGGGAAAAGAAAAGCAAACAGTAACTACATTTTTTTTATTATTATTATATGCATTGTCGTGTTTCCGTACGTCAAAATCAGTTAAGACCTTTGGATAGACAAATTAATTAAGTTAATTATTGCCACTACTTTATGAGATATTGCAATTCACGTAACACCCATAATTATTGTAATGTCTTCACCATAAACTTTTGACCTCGTCATCATAATCCATCCTAATTAATTAATTTAGGAGACTAACCGTATACTTTTGCGATCGAAAAATTAAGTATTTTAATTGATTAATTATTTCAATTTTTGTTTTATTTATGAGGATTTATTTTTTCATTGTATAATACTTCATTCCATCCTCATTTTTCCTTCTCCTATCCTCAATTTATATAAAGAAAATATTCTTTTTACGATTTATATTATATGATATTTTAGTTCTAAAATCCTTTAAAAATTCACTTGCCCTTAAGAATTTAATAAAATGTGATTAATTATATAGGATATGTAGTGTACTTGTAATAAGCGATTCAATATCATTACCTAGTTAGAGGCGGAATCAGAATTTTCAATAAAGGGGTTTAAAATATGTAGAAATAGACATATGAAGTAGCCGAAGAAGGTTCGACATCTACTATATATATATATA
>NC_028639.1:74110780-74118805 GCF_001406875.1 Solanum pennellii
CCCGCTTCTCCCCCCCCTCTCTCTCTATAACTTTGATTTATGTTTCTAATTATTGACATAATCAAATAACATTATCGAAAAAAAAACAAATAAAAAAAATCAAATTTATTTTTATTCAAATTGGATTACACTTCTTCCAAATCAAATTAAATTTATTATAATTTAAATTGAATTTCTTCAAAATTAAAAATAAAAAATTTCAATCCTAATAGTACAATATCAAATCGAAAAAGGTAATGCACCCTTAGGCTTAACTAGAAGGAAAAACTTTTGATGATGTTGAATTGAGTCACACCTAATCTTCAAACCTTTTTCTGGTCAAAAGATTTAATCATTGTCATAAGCAGCCAAAAAATTTATATTAATTTGTGTTGCGTACGCAACCACGCACAATCCCAATTTATAATGTGTTAATTTGAATAATCTTTTTTTCCTGCTGGAACCAACTCTTCTTTCTTATAAAAAAAAAAAATGTTGTTTCTATTAAATATAATTCAGTATATTAAAACGAAGTAGTTATCAGTAAATTAAAATATAATTTCTAAAAATAAATTAAATTATATGCGTCATAAAAAAAATTCACATTTGTTGATAAATCGCTCCGAGGAGCGCGTTTTATGTTTTTCCTTGTTGTTCCTCTTATAGCATTTATGGAACTACAAATTTGGATATATTCTCTTTTATTAAACAAGAACTTCACATTATTATTTCATATATTACACACATTTAATATTTTTACTATGTCAAAATTAAGGAATTAGACTTATTCCAATATAGTTATAGAGATATTTTGCGTCTTCCTATTTTGTTGTTTTTTTTATAATCCTGGAGCGGATATTTTCTTTTGAGTCGAGGATCTATTGAAAATAAATTTTCTACTTCGTAAAAATAGTGGTAAAATCTATGTACATCTCCAACCATCCTCTAACCCTATTTGTATACGTTATTGTTGTTACTTATATATGTGTTTCTCCATATGATTAGAGATTGTGTCATATTTTTCTATTTTATTTCCTCTTGTTTCACAATCCTATATCGTCCGATACTTTCTTTTTGTATTAAGGGTTTATCGAAAATAGAGTATGAATTCTCATAAAAATAGAGATAAAATCTACGTATATTATTCTAATTTTTTAAAATTTCATTTTTAAGATTATATCGATTATATTATTATTTTCGTTACTTATATACTTTTTATCAAAGGATAATGTTTTAATTAACCGTAACTAGACCTTTTTAAATATCTTTAAATTAGTTTGTTGTACATTTTATACTCTGTAATTATTAGTACTAGATTATAACGCCATCTAATTGGAGGCCTTATCGACAGCTTTGAGTAAAATATTATCTCATGATATTAACACGAGCTGTAGTGGAATGGTTAGTTAAAATAGATTTATTCTTAATTAAATATTTGAAATTTGAGCTCATGAAAATGGAAAAAAAGATCATATTAAAAGTGAGACTGCATAAAATAATATATGCAATACGCAAATTTAAATTAAATTGAACTCTAATATGAATACGAAGAACACCAAAATAAAAAATATCATTCTATAATCAGATCCCACTGTATCATGATGCGCAAATTTAGCACCAATTAAAGATGGGAATTACAGGCCAACAAAAAGTTGTCTTACGCTATCGACTTTAAATAGTTTCCTTTTAATTTATTTTTTTAATAATGTTCAAATCTTTAATAAGAAAGTAGTGTTTAAAAAGCAATTTTGATACGTACAATTCTTGGAATGTGCTTCTTTAGCTTTTTATAATTGGTTAGGTTGTTATTATGGGTGTCAAAATCAGCATACTAGTACTATTTTCTTTATTTTATCTTTGTATATTAACAAAAAGAAAGGAATGTTATTTATAACAAAACATTTGAATTAGTCAGATTTGATTTTAACTTGTATTTTACCCAAACCAAGAAATTTTTTGGTGGAGTTAAATCTTCTTTTTTCTTTCAAATAGAAACCTAATTTGTGTCAAGTGTGAGGGAACAACAATATATATAAACTTTATTGTATGTTGGATTGTCAATGACTAAGAAGCTCTAAGTTTAGCTAAATCAACCACCACTAAATAGTATAATTTTTAAGCAGAAATCATAAAATTTAATTTTTAATAGGATGAGATATATTTAATAAGGATTGATTTTTTAAAGAAATTTCTCATAAGAAATAATTTCTTTTGTATTTAAAAAGCCTTAAATGATATTAATATGAATTAATCGGCACAGTAACATCATATACTGATAATTGATACTTTATAATAAATGAAAGATTATAAAGTTTCACCATCGATATTTCGGAAAAGGAAAGAAAACAAAAGTTCCTCCCTTTATTTTGTCGCGTAGAAACAATGTAATGTAGTGTGTAGACGTGTTAGTTTTAAAAAAGGTACCTTTAATTTCCTGTTGAAAAATATTTATTTTAGTCTTATTGGTTTTTTTAAAAAGAAATAAAAAAAATAACTGAAAAACTTTGAGAGAAAAATATTCTGCACTATTGTCAAAGAAAATCATTTTATTAATAATTCAGAGACGTATATTAATTGATATAATTTCTAACTAACAAATAAATAAATATACTTCTAACTTATCAATAAAATTCAAATAAAAAAGAACTAATTTCTAAATTCAAGTAAATTCTAATAAAATTATATTAAAATCCTAAAAAATAGCTAATTGTTTTATTTTTCAAACACTTATTTACCTGTGTTTTAATAATGCTCATTAATTTAAACAACCATGCAGTCACATAAAACATTCTATTCTTCCACAAAATATGAGATAAACTATTACTCCCTCTATCCAATGTCATGTTACACTTTTCGAAAGTCAGTTCGACTAATTTTTTAAAGTTAAATTAGAATACGTTAATTCGATATTTTTTTTAAAAAAAATAGATATTCATAAACTATACGAGAAGTACTATAAAATTGTAATTTTTGCATATCAAATATGAATATTGGTCAAAGTTCTTATAATCTGATTCCATAAAAAGAAGCCATGAAAATTAATTATGGACGGAGAGAGTACAATTAAAAAAAAAGGTTGCAAAGGACATTGCTTGTTTAGCAGAAGGTCGATAGTTCATATTTCAAGCTGTTGGCTATTGCTTGTAAATTTTGCAATAAAATGCGTTTAGTAAATTACGCTAATCGTGTTAAAAAAATTGCCATTATGTCATATCCATACTTGAACAGAGGAAAAATAAAGTTATCCACCATCTTTTGATCATCTCTCAAATAAACAATTCACTCAATGCAAAAATAGGTGAGTCTTAATTAAAGACGTGTTTGATTAAAATAGAAAATATCTTTCATTTTTCCTAATATTTAGTTATGGAGATGGATGGGGGTAGAGGCATTAGAGGTCGGAGAATAGATATTTAATGTGTAATCTCGTTTATAGAACTTGTTTTCTTTATAACATAAGTTTTTTTTTAAAAAAAGAAACTATTTCTTCACGTTACGTGTTATTCAGAAATTTTAAAAAATATCACAAAAATTAACATATTCAGATACGAACACTACTCATATCGGTACTAAAAGCCTCGGGCTTGGAAGTTCCTTGCCAAATATTACACCCTAGCTAAGTGATTTTATCCCTTTATCTTTTCAAAATTTGATAATTATGTGATCAATAAAGTTATACATATCTTTGCTGATGAAAAATAACAAATATCATATAAAATTAATCTAAATAGCCGACCATACACCACATTAAAGTGTTCCACTTGTCCTGATCCCCTATAACTAAAATTCTAAATGATACATTATTGGGACTGTTGCGTACTATATATTTCTAATGGATTCATGAATATAACGTGAGCAAAATAAAAATAGAATTATGCTAGAATATCTAGAAGCAAGCATATGTGCTCCTAAATATTGTAATCAAGAATAATAATTTGTAGGAGGAACTTATTCCATAATTCTTGTGAGTTTGTCATTAGAAGAGGAATTGTATAATCACGTCCATATTTTCAATTACACAAATTACTAATAACTATAATCTAATTAAATATAAAGTACAGAAACTTAAATAATTTAGGTGCTAAGTACAATGTACATTTTATTTTAAAAGTTTTTCAAATTACAATAATTTCAATTTTCTGCGAACTCGTCGATATATTAGTCCTTCACCAATATATAGCAAGCGAAGCATAAGTTATGCATCAGATACATAATTATAAATCAGATTCATCCTAATTTAGGTTTGAAATAGCTGACATTATGTATTAATAATAACATTTGTACCAGATAAATTGTACATAAATAAAGTTGTAATATATCTGATAGAAGCGTTGATACATCCGAATGTCAAGAAATAATTTTTTTAATAATTTTTTTTTTAAAAAAATTATATCATCTTGAATAGTTTAATTACGTAATTTCTCTTAAAACAAATAAAAATATAAAAATTGGGAGGAGATAAAATCTCTTGGTCATTTACTCCATTTTTTTTAAAAAAAATCATTTTTAAAAATCTATTCAGTTCTTTTAAATTGCAGTCAAAATATGTTTGTAGCATAGATTTTTCAAATCTTTGTGAAATGATGTCATAAATTATATATAAAAATTTGACAAAAATACAAAAAAAATATTCATATACACATCATTATAACATAAATTTAAATAAAAATAATTATTTATACATAATATATAATAAAAATAATTAGTCAAATCAAACCATTGACCCCTTAAATTCACTAAATATCTATCAATTAATGAAATAAGAAATAAACAAAAGATTAGTAATTGTTGTTTGGAAACAAAATCTAAAGCATATAATCCGTTACAACATGGAAAAAAAACAAATTGCCAAATTACCGATTTAGCCTTAAAGGTTAGCCCGCCGAGAATCACAATTGGAACCCAAAATCGGAATATTCCCATCTAAATAAAGTTGTAAAAATGCATTTGAAGTCGAATATTCTCTCATATTCCCGCTCTAAATTTTTCCTTAATCCACCACGTTAATCAAAATTAGTAATTAATATGTAGTTAATCAAACGGCTAATATTCCTTGCCTTTTTTTTAATTAACACAATCTTCCACTATATAAAGGGGCCTCTTCTTCTCTAAGTTCTCATTACTTCAAACTCATACAATATTTTTTGTTCAGAGAGAATTTTTGTATTCGATTCGATCGGAAAAAAATGGCTGGAATTGTTGTGGTTTTCGATTTTGACAAGACGATTATCGATCTGGACAGCGATAATTGGGTGGTGGATGAATTGGGTGCTACTGATTTGTTCAATCAGCTTCTGCCTACCATGCCTTGGAACTCTGTTATGGTAAATTTTCGCCTTAATTCTAAAATTCTATTATGTTTAATTAAATCGCTTGATTTAACTGTTCTCTGTTCAACAATTTACAGGACAGGATGATGAAAGAACTTCATGAACAAGGCAAAACTATTAAGGACATTGAAGAAGTACTGAAACGGGCACCTGTAATTCCTCGGGTTGTTCCCGCCATTAAAGCTGCTCATGCTTTAGGGTACGTATCTATACATTAATTTTATATTTTTTAAAAGTTTTGTAAAATTGGATTTAATTTACTTAAATTAAATGTGCATTGTTGTTTCAGGTGTGATTTGAGGATTGTAAGCGATGCAAATCTCTTCTACATCGAGACGATTTTGAATCATCTGGGAATAAGTGATTGCTTCACGGAGATCCACACAAATCCAGGCTACGTTGATGAAGAAGGGAGACTTAGAATCCGTCCTCACCATGATTTTCACACCTCCTCTCATGGCTGCAGCTCCAATACTTGCCCTCCCAACATGTGCAAGGTAAAACACGAGATACCTCTTCTGTTTCAATTTATGTAACAGACAAATTTTTCTAATTTTGTTCGTCAATTTTGGCATATAAATTTATTTGGAAACTAGATAAGAAGTACTCTCGAAATTCAAAGAGTCACGTAAAGTTGGAATGGGGAAGAACTTAGGATTATTGGAATATGCTGATTTTATTATGTGTTCACGTTTTGTACCCGACCTCAGCTTCACGTTTTCCATAATATATGTCCCCACAGTATTTTTAAAAAAAATTGAGTAGTTACGTTCTTCGAATCAAATTTAATATTCTATTGTACAATTTTGTTTGTGTTTAACACTTAACAGGGCCTAGTAATAGAAAAAATACAAGCTTCATTGGCTAAGGAAGGGAAGAAAAGAATGATTTATCTTGGTGACGGAGCAGGAGATTATTGTCCAAGCTTGAAGCTGAAAGAGCAAGATTTCGTTATGCCAAGGAAAGATTTCCCTGTTTGGAAATTAATAAATGAAAATCGCGATCTTGTGAAAGCAGAGATCCACGGGTGGAGTGATGGAGAAGAGCAGGAACACATTCTGCTTCAGATAATCAAAACGATTTCCATGGAAGATAATCAATTTTTATCCGTTGATTGCAAGTTCCAGACGATTCCGATCAATGCAGTTCATGAAGCCATGACAAAAGCTCTCCCTGTGCCTTACTGATTAAGCAAAAGTTAAACTGTGACAACTAATTAAGAGTTGGTTTTAATTACTTGTATTTTATGGTTTTATTTGAAATAGCCCTGGTTTTGAGCCTTTGATTCGGGCTCTGAATATTGTTGGGGGTGTAACGCTGTTATCTTTTCCCTCACTTTTTTTTTTTTAATAATATTGGAATTTTGAATCATGTTGATTAATTTTATATTTCTATTTACCTTGCATTCCAAGTTTGTTGAAGAAAAAATAGTTGAACTGATAAAGGAAAAACATTTATGTCATAATCTATCAACATGAACAATATGATCTACAAGGGAATTTCATTGAATGTTGTATCTTGTTATTGTTACATAGTTCTTAGAATAATTGATTCAATAAAATATTTAGTTTCTTAATTATGATTAGAGTTGTATTAATATATATAACTATTTAAAGTCATTTGATTAATAAACTTAGAGATAAAGATTTTTTTTCATTTAGATTTTCAACCTTGTTAAATAATAGTACTTACTTATGGTTAGCTCTCTTGTTACTCTTGCCTAAATGGGGGCGGAAGTGATGAATGTTGGAAACAAATAATTAATGTGTAATGTCAACGTATAAAGGAGAATAGATTATTTCGTGCATTCAGCGACGGAAAAAGTTTGTGGAGAAGGATTTAGTTGCATAATAACAAATTCGTAAAGTGAACTTATTTTTTATTGAATATGTCCTTAAAAATTTTTTAACAAAGCAAACATGAAAAAATATTTCGTACATATTAAATAATGCGTTATTAGTGAAATCTTTTCACCTCTTAAAAATTTTTCCTGCTGCAAGGTGAGGCAATGCTCATTCCCTAGATCAAATTCACTTCGGATCGAAAAAGCAACTAGCCAAATTTCTTATATATCTAAGATATTAAGCAACAAATATTTGAAATTAGATGAATATATATAATCAGTGGCGTAGCCATGTAGTGGTAAGGGTGTCCAATTAGACACCCTTCTTTGAAAAAAAATATTATATATATAAGTAAAATGATATACGAAGTGATTGAATAAAATATTTTGGACACTCTTAACATGACAAATTGCTATTTCTGAACACCTTTTGTTAAATTCCTGGTTCCGCCACTATATATAATTATCGATAATTGTACTGATAAGACATATAAAACATTTTGTAATATTAATCTGCTCAAACCAAAAAGATTGTTCCACTTGTACTCCCCTATAACTAAATCAAATCGATACTTGTAACTATACCGCAAAATGAATATAGGATTATGCTCGAATATCTAGCAGCAGGTATCTGTTCTCCTAGATATTATACTGTGCGCCTAATTAAGAATAGTATTTCATTCGTTTTAAAATAGTTATTAGGTTTTATTTTTTAAAAGTTAATTAATATTTTTTAAAAAGCTACATTAAATTAGTTAATTTGATTTATTTTTTTTTAAAAAAATACAAATTAGAGAAAGCGTAAAACGTTCATATGTGTATTTGCATTGCATGAAATATATATATATATATATATATATATATATATATATA
>NC_028639.1:74119612-74135220 GCF_001406875.1 Solanum pennellii
ATATATATATATATATATATATATATATATATATATAAAATCATTATAAAAGTGACTTGTTTTCGATGGAAGTGGCTCCGCTTCATTAATTTTTAGTGAAGTAATCATCAATTTAGGTGAAGTGTTTTAACTTGGGGAAAGTGAGATATATGGGGCATCAGTTTCATGGATCTAAGGGGTGTATATTGCATATTAAAAAAAAATTGGCTAGAAAATTTGGTCATAATAGTATTTTATCTATATTATTTTATCTTTTTGAAAATTTTTAGCCTTTTAATTAAAAAAGGAAAAAAAAAGATCCGTTTATTTTAAAATAAAAAAGATATTATACATTTTTAAAAATTTTGATCAAATATTTTCGTCATTAGCTTTATATATCTTCAATTTTATAATTTTATTACTAAACAAATAAAAGTAAAACTTTCAATATTCTAAAAATCACCAATAATATAGAAAAAATATTTATAATTATTTTTGAAAATTTTACAACACAAAAAATATAACAATGGAGGTAGTCTTTATTATCCATCTCTAAATTAGTAGTCTTTTTCATCCTCAACTAATATTTGCATTAACTAATATTTACACTAATTATTGTTTATATATTTCAAAGAAGGACTTAAGGATAAAAAGGGTTTGAGTAATAATAAAGAATAAATAAATATATTTTTATGGTAAGCAATCTCTAACCTATCAATGTTAGGCAGATAGGTACAATTATTTCAAAATATCCAAATTTCTAGGATTTATGCCCTAGAGAGCTAAGCCTTTAATTTGTGTCCTAGAGCATTTTAGAGAAAACCCACCCCAAAAATGTAGTAGATGAAAGTCACGCATCCTTAAATATTTGAAGACAGTGATAGAGTTTTCAATTAGAAAATTCAGAAAAATAAATGAAAAAATTACATAAATTAATACTCTACATTTTAAAAAATAATTACTGATTTTAGCGATATTTTTTATTTATTATCGTTTATAGCAATGTTTTGTTAAATTTGTAATGTGTATTAAAAGTGAATTATGTATGCAATATATATGAATTATAATTGTTTTTTTGAAATATATCATGTTTGTTTGGTAAAAAATTATCACATTCTATTATAAGTTTATTAAAATGTGTGATAAATGTATTATTCATCATTAAAATTTGTATTATATGTGAATAATAAATTGTTCTTTGTAATATGTATTAAACTTGTATTATAACTAAATTAAAAGTGAACAAATAAAAAAAATATTATTACTATAACTGATAAATATTTTTTTATTATAGTATATTTATATAAATTTCCCAACGTAAATAAATATGCTAACTTAACAAAAGCAAGTTATAATAAAACATTGAAAGTAACAACAAGAAGCTAAAATGTGATAAAACATAGAAAGTAGCAACAACAATATTAGACTAAAAAACTCACGAAGCTGAGAAGATATGGTAGAATCTTAAACTCATTTTATTATTGAACTGAGCCTTTAACTTCTTCATTATTAAATATATATATATATATAAATCAATCTTCTATATAAAATGTAATTTTATGATAAAAGGGGTTCAGATAAACTCTGATCTCACGTAGCTCTGCTCATTTACGAAATTTAATATCATTCTAAAAATGTAAATAGTGTATTAATTTAAATTTTAAAAATTCAATTTATAATATTTGTTCAATCTCCTAAAATTGATCTCAACATAATAATTATATACTTGTTAAATTACATATATCGTGAATAAGCCAAATCAACTTCATAGTATTAACTTTTTGCAAACAAATCTCACGCATAATCCGTGTTACCAATAAAATAAACAAAACAATAGGCAATTACAGATTTAACCTTATAGATAAACCGCCTAGAATCATAATTGGAACCCAAAAGCGGAATAAAAGAGAATATTCCCTCGCTAAATTTTCCATTAAACAAAAATCAATATATATATATAAATGAGGATCTTCAATCAGCCTATGTGGCATGCCTCAATGGTGAGAAAAATATATATTTTTATTTTTAAAAAAAGGTCTTTTTAGATTATTTCTTTTTACACAATAATATTATGTGTATATATATATATATTGCTATTAATAAATTAGTTAATGAGCATTACACCTCCTAACTCCTAACCTTTCATATTCATAACCTTCAAAATATTTAATATAAAAATTATAACTCCTAAATATTACACCTATAAAAACCCACTTTGAGATATTCCATGATCGTTATTTTATTTTTATTTTCCTTATTCTTCATTTTTTATACCTTTGATTTGTTAATTTTTTTTTTGTCTTCTTTGATCTGATTTTTGCAGGAGAGGGATGTATAATGAAAAATGTTATATATTTTGCATATTTTGATTTTGTGAGGTAAAATGATTTAATATGTCTAATTATTATTATCACTTTGTTCTGTTGTAATTACATATATATTTGATATTATTAGGTTGAGTTGTTGATGATACAAATCATGATTCTTTTATAGAAAAAATAATTTGTTTTTTTTTTTTTTTTGCTTCTCTTTGTAGTTTTTTGAGATTTTTTTTCTTAATCTTGTAGTTTCTACCGACACTGATTGTCTTTATTCACTTTGTAAATTTGAAGAATCGTATATTTTAAATATTTTTGCTTGATTAGTTAATTAATTTTATGTATGTTTGTTGGTATTATTGTATGGATTGTTTATAGTTCTCCGGTTAAACCACTGATGTAACAAGAGTTAATTGGTTCCTTATCAGATTAATTAGTTAATTGAAAAAAACGCCAAGATATCTTATTTCTGATTTCGTCTAACAACATCATCCTCCTCACTAGCTATAAAAATGTTATACAAATATATAATAAATATAAGTAATAAAAAAAGTAATATATCATATCTCAATATAAAGTAAATAAAATACTAAATATTAAATTCAAATATTATATAGCTAAGAATCAAATAAATCGATTCCTGTTATAGTTTCGTATCTCACAATCACATAACAATGATATGGTAAAAATACATAATTTTAACGTTGCATTATTTTTTATATTATTCATATATAATTATTATTTATAGGCCAAAAATTTCACAATTTTGAGAATTTAATCAGCAAAAAATTAAATATTTTTTAATTTTATTTTAAAACATTCGTACGATTACTTTTTTTTTTTTGATAATTTCAAAAAATTTCTATTCCTTTTGACTAACCTTTTAATTCTGTGTCCCTTTTTAAATTTATTTTTAATTAATTTTTCTCTTAATAGATATCTCTCCTATAATATAAAATAAGAGAAAAAGTATATATTGTTCAAAATAATAGTAATTACTAAAAATAATGTTTATTATTAGAAGCATATTTGGATACTTTTAATAATTTGAAATTTCTAAAATGAGGTAAAAAGAAAATATGTCATATAATAAAATAAATCATAAAAATGGTGGAGGATTTACTTAAACATATTTTTGTTTACTAAAAAAATATATCTCATTTTCTTTTACCTTTTTCTCTTATTTTTATATATTTATTTTTAATTTAATTTATATCATAAACTCACACCTCTTCATCTTTCAAAACCTCTAGACTTAATTAATACTTATTAGTAATACCTATAACTTCCAACTTTATACCTTCATAACCCCAAATTACTTAATGTTTAAATTTGTGACATCTTAAAATCACATCAAAAAATATTTCTAACCAAATATATCTATGTTTAGCTTAATTGTCCTCTACTTTAATCTTGTAATGCAAAATCTATCGACAAAGACTTCTTTGTATAATTATTTTTACTTCTAATAAGAATGATACAAAATAAGATATATAAAAGAGAATAATTGATTATTTTTTTGCATGAAATTATAAGAGCAAGATCATTACTAAAAGTAAGACAAAAACAATTCTTGAAAACATTAAAATGTATTTGTAGATACGCTTAGCGGCGGGAGATAATCAAAATTATTATGAAATTATTTTTAAATTTTAAATATAATATGAATCATGAAAAATATAATAAAAATTAATTAAGAGAATTCATTTAAACATTTTGCTTAAATTAATAAAAAGCTTAAGACAAGCTAACTTGATTATGTTAAGATTTGATGCTAATTGTTACTGTTTTACAAAAATATATATAAATTAGTAAAAATACTAAAGACGAGCAAACTTCATTCTCTTAATTACGATGCTAATTGTTTGTGTTTTCTTAATAGAATTAAATAAGCAAAGACTAAAAAATAAAAAAATAAAAGAAAAAAGGGAGACTAAAAATAGCGTTGAAATAAATTTAAAATAAAACTTAGAATTATAGAAGAAAATTTATCAAGGAAAAAATTAATACAGATAATCATTTTAAATATACTTATTACTTAACCATTCATCCTCCATTATAATGATTCTAAAATTTACTTAACTTTTTATCCTACACTTTAATTATAAGAAAATATTATTTATCGTTAATAATTATAAATATTCATATTATTTGTGAACAGTTTTTTTATGTTTACTTTATTCAGAAAAAATTCAAGAGTCTAATTATAAGTTTTTAGTAGATATATAAGTTTTTTTTAATCTTAACATAAAACCTTTTATCATTCATCTATAATTGTTCATTTATTACTTATTTTATTATGCATTTTAACAATAATATATTATTTTTATGTTAACTTTATATCACTAAAAATTATTTTACCGAACTAAAATCATGTATCACCCATTTTCTTTCAAAGAATCAATATACAGAGAACTTTATATCTTAATATATAATTATTGAATTACTTTTTTTAAGTCTTCAAATTATAGGTAGCTTATCTATTACGAATAATTTTTCATATTTCTAAGTCTGTTTTTGAATTTATTACTATTTTAATTCTTTTGATATTTTTAAAAAAATTTAAAAGACTAAAAATCTCACTTTAAATTTTTAACAAAACATCAAAGTTAACCATATTTAATTTTGAGAACTCATTCAAATGGATAATGAAGTCATAAATTCTTAATTATATATTATAACTAACATAAAATAATAGGTACTATTCAACCAAAAAAATATAGATATTTGACCGTACATGTATTTATTTTTTGATAAAATTAATTCATGTATTAATGAAATGATAAAATTTATTAACTAATCTATTTGAATTTAAAAATTAAATAAAAATGAAAACTTTTAGACACCGCGCATAGCGCGGCTAAGTTTACTAGTTAGTGTATAAACCTAAAGGAAAACGCTTTTATTTATGCTTTTAGTTCAAGCTGTCAACATTTTTACTTACCATAAACTCAAATTTTATTTACTTTTCCTTTTCCTAACTCAAATCTACAAACCACCTTTCCAACTATATAAAATCCCTCTCATCACTTCAAACTCAAAACAATTAGAAAGCTCTCTGTTTCGTCTGTTACTCTAAAAACAATGGCTGGAATTGTTGTGGTTTTCGATTTCGACAAGACGATCATTGATTTGGATAGTGATAATTGGGTGATTGATGAATTAGGCGCTACTGATTTATTCAATCGACTTCTTCCTACAATGCCATGGAACTCTCTTATGGTTAGATTTCGTTTGGTTACTTTGTTAATTCACATTCTAATTGAATTTACATTGTTCTAACTGTTGCATCTGCTCTGTTTTTATACAAATTACAGGATAGAATGATGAAGGAACTTCATGATCAAGGCAAAACTATTGACGAAATTGAACAAGTACTTAAACGCGTACCTGTAATTCCCCGCGTTGTTGCCGCCATTAAAGCTGCTCATACTTTAGGGTATGTATGCTGCATATATTTTGTGACTTTTTTGGTTCTGTAAAATCGGATTTACTCTGATTAGTTTATGTGTATTGTTGTTATTTCAGATGTGATTTGAGGATAGTAAGCGATGCTAATGTCTTCTACATCGAGACAATTTTGAAACATCTAGCAATATATGATTGCTTCACTGAGATCCACACAAATCCGGGCTACGTTGACGATCAAGGAAAACTTAGAATCCTTCCTCATCACGATTTTCATCATGGCTGCACCTTCAATACTTGCCCTCCCAACATGTGCAAGGTAAATAATTATATACGATGAATTTTGATAATTATATATAATTATTAACATTGATTCTAATTTATATTTGATTATTTGTATCAACAGGGGTTGGTAATAGAAAGAATACAAGCTTCATTGGCTAAGGAAGACCGGAAGCAAAGAATAATCTATCTCGGTGACGGAGCAGGAGATTTTTGCCCAAGCTTGAAGCTGAAAGAGCACGATTTCGTTATGCCAAGGAAAGATTTTCCAGTATGGAAATTAATAAACGATAACCACGATCTCATAAGAGCAGAAATTCATGGGTGGAGTGATGGAGAAGAGCAGGAACACATTCTACTTCAGATAATTAAAGCAATCACCATCGAAGAGAACCAAATTTTATCAGCTGATTGCTGCAAGTTTCAGACGATTACAGTTCATGAAGCCTTGCCAAATGCTCTCCCTCTACCATAGTAATTAAGCTTTGTTTTTTATGTCAAAAAAAGTGTATTGATGATCAACATTTAAAAAGTATTCAGATCAATTATGACAACAAGATCGTTAGAGTTTTGTTTTCTAATATGTTCAAATGACTTCAAATCAATACAATTATTCTCAACCATTTTCAATATCAATTGAACTACTGAGTTTTGAAACAATATATATATGCTCTCTATTAATATCCTCATATAATTTGGTTCCACATCAACAAACAGTGTTTAAAAAACAAATTATGAGTGGTTCAATGATTCAATAGAAAATAGCATAGTTAAAGTATCGAGGGGAAAAAACTCAATAAATTTAGAAATTTATTTATGTATTTCGCCTTAAATCTAATACTACGATTTTTCATACATCTCTGCATATTAAGAATGTCGCATCATGTGATTATGATGAATATAATGGATGTATTGGTTATTGAAATTAAATTTACATATTAAAATAATTAACATATATCTAATCTAATGGAAACCCTTCATTTTTAGCTGTAAGATTATGCATTTAGTATCCACCAAACTGCAAAAGGAACTTACCATAAACTAATATTCCCAGGCATCTTTTATCTCCTTAACCTAAATCAAATCTACAAAGGTCTCGAGACTGACGCTCCTAACAAGATTTTCTCTATAAGTAAGATTCAAATATAAATTCTTTATGAGTGAATCAACTTTACCACTACACATAGAACGTGTTTTATTTAGACATTTCAAATGAGATTACAATTCCCTATTATTAGACACTTAAAAAGACAACCACATGTTAATTGTCAATCTTAATACTGAACTTTGTCAAATAATTGGGTAGAGAGATATGAAACTAAAGGCCCAAATCATAAGCCCAAAGCCCATGGTCTCTAAAAGTAGGAATAAAATGAGTATTAATATCTTTTGGTTCAACACCATCTGTTCTTAGAAACCTACGAATTGAAATTGATTTAAGACATTTCTATTAAGATTAAAATGTTTGAATCTAAATACTAAATTATTGTACTAAAATCAGAATATTAAATAATTAAGCTAGTTTGTTTTGCAGCATCTGAATATACAAAACTTATCGTACGACAAAAATTTAAAAATGCTAAATAATATTTTAAAATAAAATATAATTCTATATTTTATAAAATATTTTTAAAAAATTATATGATAGTTGGAGGTGACGACATTCATGGGTGACGAATTAAGATTATGTTGGGTGACTAACAATAGTAATTAATTGTGACAACTAATAACAATAGCTAATGTATATATAATGAAACACTATTGTGGTGGTGATTGTCGTTAGTAATTCTTCATTTTATACATATGTGTTATCTACGAAGTGACCTTTACATATGTTAAGCTTATTATTTTACCCCTACATAGAAGCTCGTAACTTTTTTTTCCATTAATAACTCGATCGCATCAAAATCTTTTGAGATTAAAAGTGGATGGTGATTATTACTATATGGGGTTAGCTACACATCGGTGGCACATTGCTATCTTACAAGCCCTTTCCCTTCTTATTAAAAAAAATGTAGTATCTTTTAGATCCAACAAACATTTGTGTAGATCAAAAGTATGTTGTACTTAGTTAACTATCAATAATTGTCTCCTTGTTAAACAAATAAGAAAAACAAATATTTTTTATACATTTTTGTTTGTTTTATCTTTAAAGAAAAAAAACAGGCAAATGATTGAGGTTTCAATTACTTCAAATAGAAAGGAGTTGTACATATTTTGTTCTTTCTTAGCCAAAGAGAAAAGACAAATTAGATTTGTTAACTTTCTTTTCTTATTCATGCCAAACCAAGTTTGCCGACCTACACAATTTTATTTTTACCTATATTAAATTTTATCACAATTCAAAAATAGAAAAAGTGAATGATATTTGATGAATATTTACGATTAATTAAGTGAACTCTTCAAATACATTAACTTGTTTAACTAAAACATGAATACATAATATAATATAACTTCGTATAGATCTCACACAATAGGATTTGACTATCAGATTTCAAATATGAAATGTTATATCGAAAAGGGTGAAATGTTATATTATAAACAAATATAAGAGTAGACTATGTAGTATATATATTGATAATCATTATAGGCATTCCTTCATAGGACAATAAGGAATCTTCATTATTATATGACAATATAAATGATTTTAGGTATAGTTGTCGAGCTAAACCTAAATTGTCTCTCTTATTTACTCAAAATGGTTCTTCTTCATGCAACTCTTTACTTTATTTAAACCTACTTGTCTTAAATAATTTAGGTAAGAAAAAAAATTGGGTCTTCAAGCAATTTAAGTGGTCCAATATTGGATAAATACATTTACTAAATTGTATATGCATTAAACATATGTAGGCCATAGCTATATCTAAATTATCTATCTATAAGCTCTCAATTAAATTCATACGTGTTATGAACTCAAATTAAATGCAACTTGATTATATATGAAATGTAAATATCGTAGCGTACGTGCTACATTTGAATATACTTAAATTCTATATTAAATATGACTATGTACATTTAGAATTACTTCCATGTATATTTTACCATTAATATAGCAATTTTATTTATGTCTTTAAATGAAAAAAATTAAAACAAAGTTTGATTAGAATGTACTATACTATATAACTAGTGAAACTATTCGCACTTCGCGCGATTATATGAAATATTTATAAGATAATAATATTAAATATATAATATTTAGGTTAGTATCGAATATATAGATAATATTTATATTTATCCTCGTCTGCGATATCATAGACTTTTTTAAAACATATAAAATATATTTATTTGTTTTGTATATGTATATATTAGAACAAAATATTCACCGTGGTCAAGTAAATGAAATAAGGAATAATATGTTGAAATAACAATATATTGTATTAGGTTGAAAATATTTTAGATGTTTTAATTTTCTCTATCTTTTCTAGGAGTAGTGATGTTCTATCCAAACTCTGATTTCGTCAAAACAAAATTGTTTTCTTTTATTTTATTATTACATTTGTTTATTATAATTTTTTAAACATTAATTAAATACTTATAAGATTTACGAAAAATGAAGCATATAAAGTCATGATTCATATTTAATATTAAACTTTACAAGTAAGATGAAGAGACATGAGTTATAAATAATTCAAATGTATAATTTTATTAGCCACTAAATGTATTACTAATTATGTATTGATTTTATTTGTAAAATAAAAAAATAAAAATAAGGTGTGAAAATACAAAAAATGAACAGAGAAAATATAATAATTGGTGACTATATAAAAATTATAAATACATTTCAAAGCAAAAAGAACGACGACAGATTGTTACATACGCAAAAAATGACATCATGAAAATAATAATATATTTTTCAATTACTTTTTATAATTTATAATAAAAGTGAAACTAATCATCATAAATTTTGTTGTTGTTAAAATGAAATAATTATATTTATTTTTTTCATAACAAAGAGAAAATAGAATACTAAAGGATCGAATGATTAGCATTGACAATATAATACATTTAGCTAAATTATTTGCATAAATCAAAATTTTAAAAACTCTAGCAAAAGTAACTAAGTTGCTAATAAATTTCAAAGTGAAAAAATAATCTCTAATTATGTTTCATTTTTTTTCCTTGTACCATCTTCCTTTGCAAAGAGATCCGCCATCATGTTTTGATCCATATGTCAAACTCTTCATATATGCAAGCAACTGGAAAAAAAAAAGCATATACGAATTAAAAATAATTATGTCAAAAGAAAGAACGAAATATAAACCATATTTAATATATTTATATATTATCTTTTCAATAGTAATAACAATACTAAATAATAATTATTTCTTGAAATCTAACAAATATTATAATCAAACTATATTAAATATGGAAAACTAACTATTAGAAAGAGTAATTGCATACGGACAAAACATTGTTAAGAATTAAAGAGATTTTTTTAATCATACTTACTTGATAAATTATAATACAAACATAAAAATATATATTAAGAAAGCATGTCTAAGTACATAAAAATAAAAAGAAAGACTTAAGAATGAAATATATCTTACCTTCATATACTTTTTTTTTGTTACATGTTAGCTAATTCACAAACAAGTATTATGAAGAAGAGAAATTATAACTTTGTATGTGAATCTTCATGAAAATAAATATGAATCTATATAGACAAAATAAAGGAAATGAAAAAATAAGGACTTGAGAATGATATATTTATTAACTTCATGTACTTTTTTTTTTGTTTCATGTTAGTTTCCTTCACAAATCAAATACCAATTTATATAGACAAAAATAGAGGAAATAAAAAATAAAAATTTCAATGAAGTATTTCTTACCTTCATGTACTTCTTTTTTTATTACAAAACAAACTTATATGATGAAAAAAGAAAGAATAATTGTGAATGTGAATCTTCATGAAACTAATATAAATTTATAGGCAAAATAAAGGAATTTCATAAGACATATAAACTTATAAATTTAAATTGGAGGTTATGAATATAAAAATTATGAGAGTCATGAATATTATTAAAAGTAAAAATTAAAGAGAGGCAAGTCATGGATAGTAACTCATAGTGAATAAATTCAAAAATAAAAATAAAAATACTTAAAATGTAAAAAAAATAATACTATGATTTCATTATTAGAAGTGAGATAAACAAATAGAAAAAAAATATAGAGAGTTTTTTTTATTATAAATGTTCATACATTAATAAAGTATTTATTTGTATATTTGTATAAATGAAGTAATATATTTTTACAATAAAATAATTAATTTAAATTAAAAAAGTCAAAAACAAATAAATTATGTTTCTCTTTTAATTATAAGTGAGATAAATAAAAAATATGAAGAGTTTTTGTTATAAATGACCCACCATTAATAAAATATTTATTTATAATAAATTTAAGTGATTTTTTATGATATATAATAATTTTTTTTTAAAAAAAAAAGATGGAAAAAGCTAAATGCAAATGGAGGCCATATAGAGGTGCCACATCACCTCTTCTATGGTCCTCATTTATATATATATATTGATTTATACAATGAAAATTTTCGACAAAGCATTATCAGTAATTCCTCTTTAACGTGATGGCTCCGCCGAAAGAAAAGGTAGTCTATTAAGACAACTAAAGTAGTAAGAAATAGTCAAAGAGTGTTAGCAAGATGTTATTCTAGTTCTAGATAGAATTGAGAACTAGTAAATAAGTAGTACATGTTCATAAACAATAATTAGTAATTTATAGTACCATGAAATTGAAATAAACATTTATCATATAGTATATGTGAAAAAATCATTAGTAGATAAGATATAAATGTAGAAATCTGTACTTTCAAAAGTTTAGGACCACCACCCATGTGATTGTGATGAGTGAATTGCAATGATTGCCCCTACAATGCATGTGAAATCAATTGTTGTGATGAGATAGTATGTACATTCATGTCTTTATCTTTTCTTTCTTCAATATTATCCTGCCTATAGTATTAAGGTTTGATTAATTTATAAACCTAGCGAAGCTATCAAGTCTGATGTATTTCGGATGCTTGAGGGTCTCATTGACGCCAAGCTTCTTTTTCTGTTAAATCTTCTTTTTCTGTTAAATCTTGATCATCAAGCCTGATCTACTCGACTCTTTTTTCCTGCCCTTGAGCCTCTCACATCTTTTCGTTCTTCTAATGTGTTTTCATTTTGAGACCTCTATTAAGGAAAGAAAAAACAATTACTATTTCACTATAACTCTTGTTAGCAGTGGCTGAGCCACGTGTATTCAAGGAGTGATAATTAACACCTTTTTCGTCTGAACATAACATTATATAGCCATGTACAAAAAAATTAAAAATTAATGTACATTATATAAATATTCTTATCTTGGCTTTTTATTGGTTAATTTCTTATATATTGACATTTTTTATGAGAATTCTGACTTCGCTACCGCTCGTTGATAAATGCTTTGATGATTCCATGTGAAAACGTACCACCTCACTGGAGGTTTACTTTATTTCTAGCACAGAACCAAAACAAAAATCCAGTGCATGATGTTAAAATCTACTTTTCACAAACCGTACTAATAATTTAATTGATTAACCTTTAATAAGATTACTTGGTAAAAATCTATCAAATATGTTATTGCCTAATTGATTCTAACGAACATTAAATTTTGATGGAAGTTTATTAATCCATTATAGTTGAAGTCAATTTATAATAAACAAACATTTTATGACAATCACAATTACTTATGAAAAATACAATTAATCCAACTTCTTTATTACTTATGAAATATTGTTTCGATCCTTGTAATATGTCTTTTAAAGTTTTGGTCATTTCTTAAGAAATATTGTTTTGTTAATCCCGTTAATATACTTCAATACATTTGTCTAACGTATTAGTAATATATTTTGGAATAATACCCGAAATACTAGAATATGGTGTTCTAACGAGAGGTTTCAAGTTCAATCGTAGATATAAAAAAATAGTATAGGATTATTTTTATTGAAAGTTTTTGTGGTTTTTTGTGTAGTATAAAAGGGATTTTTATAAAAAAATTCCGTCTAATTCATTATTTACTTTTTCTATTCGTATATATACACACATATTATACGTAAAGGACGAGTTTGGTGTGACTCAATAAATAAATAAATGCGTCTAAGTTTAGCAAAACAATATAATTTTTTTCAGATATAATATTAGGTATTGAAATATATGACATACTAATATTTTAGGCATGTTGGATTGTATATCTTTGAAATTTTCAAACTTTTGTTCATAAATCCCAAATGCATTTTGTCGGTTGGTTAGTGCTTGTTTTCTTTTTTAATATTTTAATCGGACTTTAATATATATATAAAATTTATTTAAATTTTAATATAAATATCGAATATTAGTAAAACTTTAATATAGATATCAGATATAGAACGAAGAAAAAGGGAGTTGGTAGTTGAATACGGAAGGAGCGTCATCGTAAGTTTAAACCCGGGTAGCATTGGACCACACACCATGGCCCATTGTTTCAGGGACAAGTAAGGCCCACTATTGCAAGTTGATAATTACAAGACCCCACAAGGCCCAATGATCCCTTGATATTTGGGATCTTTTGATTCCATCCTCAAATCCCCATGATTTTTTTTTACTATTATATGTTAATAATTAATATAATCATACACAAACAAACCTTGAATATATCAATCTTTCGATTATTCCACCTTCAACAATTCCACAAGGAATTTGGACCCAACTTTAACTTGTTTCCCTACATTATTTTAAGCTTCTATTAGAGTTCATTTGAATTTCATTATATATGTCAAATTATTTTTACGTATATACTGCAGATATAAATACGATAATAAATATATTTTTATTTATGATGAAACATTTAGAACGCCTTACATTTATTAACATGCGAATCAAGTTTTTACCATCAAACTTATCGTATAAATTTATATACTCCATATCATTGAACCAACAGGACACTCCATCGATAATTAACAAATCAAGATCTTTAATTGTTAATATCAATAAATTTCGAATACAAAAAATGTTAAAACAAATAGGGTAAGGGAAGGTGTTAAGGGTACCTATGGTCAATATTAATGGCCTATCCAATAGATATGAGGATTCTTGTCTCTATAGGTACAAAATATTTTGTCTGATGATCAACAAATAAAAACAAAAATTACCCTTTCGAAACGCATGCCAGTGTCCCATTATTAATAAAGTAATGGATTAAGTAAGAGTTAAATAAAAAATAATATATATTGAATAATTCTATTTAAGAACTTGCTGCCCCTTAATTTTTTGTCTGATTCGATAAATACAAGAAATATTTGTCTCAATTATACATCCCTACCGTTTCTAGTTCAGTCTTACAAAAATAAAAGTTGATTCCACGAATAATTGTATTCACTTAGTTTTAATTTCGTGTTAAATTAAAATTAAATAAAAAATATATATTTTTAAATATAGACATGACATTCGTTCTACGTGACATACATAACGCCATATAAAATTGTTATGGAAAACCACACAAAACAGAAAATGTCATCTAAGACGCTAGGTAAAATGAATGTATCGATATTTTTGATACATATTCACAGTTATAGATTATAATAGTTATTTGTTAATATCAAATTAAAAAATACGTTTATGTATTAGGTATAAATTTAAATCCGGAAGCATTATTATTTTTTTAAAAAATTAATAAAAATTGATGAAAGGAGCGAGACATGATCCGTCGGAAGTGGTGCCCAATAAGCTGAGAAAAGAAAAGCGCCGTCGAGTCGCCGTCAGTTTACAGTGCGGTATTAATGAGGTTAACGCTCTGATAACGTAACGATAAAGATAGGATCAGTCAAACGGCGAGACGTTAGCTGACAATTTTTTACTACAATACGCCGTCTATCCTTCATCGGGAACTGCAAATAAGCTATACACAGTGAATTCGGGATTGACGGAGACGGGATAACGGCGTGTAACGTCTCATTCTGCTGTCAATTTGTCAGAATTTAGCAGTCACATATAAACGGTGCATTTGGTCATCAATTATAGTTTAAAGCCATTACTATGATCTTTTCGTAAAATTTTGTTAGGATAGCAAAATATTGAATTCAGATTGACTCGATATTATAACGTTATATCGTCTCTCGATTATCGTGAGCTTGCCGGAGTGGTACCTGGTGCTTGGTGAACGGTACCTAGAATTACCGCATCCCTGCAACTGTAGCGGTGCAGTACTCAGCCTAGGAAAAGTAAAAAGATTTTAATTACTTATAACATGAGTAATGTGCCTTTTGTTGGGCTTTGTGGAGGCTTGTGAGCCGGCCCGACCCATTACTGAAACCCTAGGTTAACCATTTGGCTTTCCTATAAATATGATCCTTGTATTTGTAATTCCACAGCAGCACAAGTAAAATAAAAATCCTCCTGTTACAGTCGTGGAGTAGGGAAACCGAACCACGTTAAATTCTTGTGTGTCCCGTTTGTGTTCCGTTTCTCTTTTCTCTAGATTATTTGTGTGTGTTGTGTGTTTAATTCCCAACAATTGGTATCAGAGCGAGGTTTCAACAACATTGTAACACAAACTGTGAGAAATTGTCACCTAGGGTTCTTGTGTGAAGAACTGTGTGCAGGGAGGAGT
>NC_028639.1:74138881-74184367 GCF_001406875.1 Solanum pennellii
AAATGTTCCCTGAGTTGTGTACCTTCAGCCATTCGTAGACCGAATAGACGTTGTTTCAGAAGCAGCTTGTTGGTTAGAGATTTTGTCATGTACAAACTCTCCAGCTTCAACCACAGACCAGCAGCAGTCTCTTCATCCGAGACTTCCGTGATGACGTCATCCGCGAGACACAGCATGATCGTCGAATGCGCCTTTTCCTCCAGAATCGCCATCTCAGGAGTAACGACGGCGTTCTTGTCTTTCGACAACGGCGCCCAGAATCCTTGTTGTTTCAACAAAGCCCGCATCTTGATCTGCCATAAACTGAAACTGTTCCTCCCTGTGAATTTGTCGATTTTCACGTTCAAAGCAGACATCTCGAATTCTTCAAGAACACCTGATTAACCGAGAGGCTCTGATACCAATTTGTTATGCGGAATTCGAGATAATACGAGAAAATATAAACGCGAAAAACAAGACAACAGATTTACGTGGTTCACCAATAAATTGGCTACGTCCACGGGAAGAGGGAGAGCAGTTTTATTAAGGAGAGGCAAGAACAGAATTACAGAATAGGGTTTGCCATAGCGTCTATATATAGTGCTAAGCTACGTCCTTTCTGTTTGTAACGGGTCCGATTCAAGGCATTCAACAATTTTGCCAAAAAAAAAGAAGGTCATTCTTTTTTAAACAGACTAAAAAAGAAATAGGGTCATTTTTTTTTAAAACGGAGGGAATATCTTTTTTAGTACACTTTTTCATGTTATGTATAATTAATGTTTGTATTAGTTATATATTCAATTACGTAGAGCAGTGTATTACTACCATGAATATCTAACTATTAGTAATGCAAAGTGATTTAGGGCTCGTTTGGTGTAACAGATAAGAATAAATAGTTAGATGTCTTGTTTGGTTGACATGTTTGGATAACTTATTCCACCTTTATAGCATAGTGAAAGAAAAGTTATCTCATATACACGATGGAATACGTTATCGCAATATAACTAATATAACTAGCATAGTTAATCCTGGGATAACTAGCCAACGACCCTTTTGTATATGTATTAGCATGGTTAAAGACACAATTATCACTCAAAAGTACTTTTTACTTTTTTTCCACCATAATTATATAGGATACTTTTGCAAATAAATATTTATACAATGCATAATATTTTGAATGCAACAAAACATGCACAATAAATAATACATGCACAACTAATACAAATATTACAAATACACTCTCTTGAGCATTATTTTCATACATTCTATCAAATGACCCCTAATTATTTTTCCTAGACTTAGGTCCAATGGACCAGAAACAAAATCAAAATGTTAAATTTCTACTATTTAAATATTATATTCTCATTTAAATTTATATGAGTTAATTTAAATTGACATGTATTTTTTTTTTATAAAAAGAACTTTCGAAACATGTTTCTAAAATAAGTTATAAATATCATTTTTTAGAATTGATTAAAATAAAAGGCGAGTAGTATAAATTGGTAGATAGAAAGTAGTATAATAGTTACACTAACCATTAACAGTTGAAATTTTAATATAATTATATATTATTATAAATTTCTTGATATTGATACAAAAATTTGAATCAAAACTATTATATTTGATGGAACCTTTTCTAAATCAAAAGCAAACGAAGAAATAAAATTCATAACCGTATGATGACACTTTGATTTTTTTTTTTTTAAAGTTCTCAACAAATCATTTAGCATGAGATTGGTAAGGAAGTATTTACACTCATCATTGTTGTGATTATTATTAAAATAAAAGTTAGTCATCATATTTATATGATCATCAATATGTAATATTGTCTGTATTATTGCCAACTTTTTAGTAATTATATATCAATAGAAAAACAAAAGAAAAGTACTAATTATTAGCAAAACTATAGTATGATGCCAAGGGCATCAACCAATAATTTGCGTAGGCACAATTTTTTTAATTTTTTAATCAAATTAAAGAAAGTAAAATTAGGAATAAAGTATAAAAGTTTGGTATATTAATGTCGTTAACTAAACTTTTTCTTTCTTCTTTTTAATTTCTATCTCTTCCTTTATTTTTAAATCTTGGATTTTTGTATCAAATTCCCTCCTAAATTTAAAATTTGCATTGAGACGCTGAAAATTGTCTCCATTCACTTTAATATTATAATATATGTAGAAAAATATAAAGTTTTACAATATGGTATATTTATTCATCATTGCTACTTGCAAAGTTGATGATTCCCAAGAAATAAAAGACAAATATTATATTATATAAATTAAAAAAAGGACAAAATTAATGCTGCAATGCCACCTTCCATTCCTTAGTAGGGTCTCACAGCAAATCTTCAGCTCATTCAAAATAATATAAACAAATATTACTGAAAAAAATTATTTGTAAAATAAAAACGTAGTTGAACTTAGTGCCAAAATAGAAAAATCGAAATATTAAAAAATAAAATAAACAGAAAAGACAAGTATGGAACACATTTACTATGGGTTACAGAAAATGTAGCAGTAATTGTGGGACATCAATTTGGCTGGTACTGTTAGAACTTAGAAATATCCAAAATTTCGATATTAATTTCATTTAATTTACTTGGGCGCTGCAGTATTTCAAACTCAAATTATTTTGGCTCATCCAAGAACTTTATTTATATATTTTTCCATTGAAATTGCGATAATAACATATTCAATTGTATGCATTTTATATTTTACTTTGTTAAGATACATGCATTTGTTTTCATTTGACCTCCCACCTAAGAATAGGGAAAAAAAATGAAAAAATGACAGAATTATCACGTTTAAGTTTTTTTATTAGCATTATTTTCTATTAATTTTATAAATTTTATAAATTTTTTTGTTTTTACTCATTAGATTAGTATTTTGTGCATCAGATCAATGTATATCGCGCATCCGATTAATGTATCTCGCATATCAGATTAGTATATCGTGTATGAAATATAATGTATCTTACTTAACGATTAATGTATCTCGCGTATCAGATTAATGTATCAGCGCTTATATTATTGTACCAGTTTGAGGGATTTCTGTAATTATAAACTTATAAAAGACATTATTTTACCTTAAAAATATGTGATTTCTATCATTTGCCAAAAAAAAAATCCAACACCAATAGCAATAATGAAAACAAAGAAAGCATATAATAATATTTAATTTCTCTTATTAATGTTAGTTATTCACTCATATCATAATCGAAACAAAGAAAATAAGTAGTAATAAAGTGGAAGAACAAAAAAGTATGTGAGTAAATAATTAATATTGATAAGAGAAATTAGATAACACTCGATTATTAGTAGTTTTCAATCTCATTTACAATCTTTGCATCCTCAGATCTAAAGTTATATCAACAATAAATTGTAAATATATATCCTCTCCAATTTAGTCACCTTTTCTGATATTTTTTCGATCTAACTCTCTTATTTTCTCTATTTTTACTAAAAAATATCTACAAATTCTTTTAATTAATAAAATAAGAGAAAATCAAAAAATATTTCGTCAATAAGATAACGATCATATCCTATGTTAAAATTTAGCAAAAAAAAAAAAAACCCAACAATTAAAAACGTGAAAATGTATCATTAGAATTATACTCCATGTGCAATTAACTAATTTTCTAATACATCTCTGAATTCAATGTTATCACTTATATATTTTTTTAAAAAAAATTGTTTTTATTACTTCTAAAAACAATTGGAGGTAAGGTCAAAATCGATATTTCCGTTAATAAAGAAGGGCATTTAGGTGAACAAATAAAATCTCTGACTCGAATTGAATTGATTGTGTTTGACACAGTAAAAAAATAAATCTGGAAAATAGACTTTTTATCAAGAAAGAGGAAACAGCAAAGAGAAAAATATATAATACAATTAGCTGTCTTCTTCACCTGATCAGTTTTTTCATATCTATATTTCTGTGTAAAAATTTCTATAACAATGTCTAAAATCAACTGTTAGACAAAAAAATAAATAAATATAAAATCTCTGTAGCTGCACAAATATACATTTTTCACTGATATTGGAAAAGCAAAAACTCATCATTCATTCAGCAGAAATTATTGATTTTGATGAGTTGTTGTAAGCTGTGGGTCAACTTTGAAAAACCCCATTTCAAGTTTTTTTGATTCATCTCTTTCAGGTAATGATTTTCTTGAAAATTTAAATTTTTAAGAATGTTTTTTTTTTATAGCTGTTTTTGATGTTGAAAGCAGAGGAAAAACAAGAAGATAGTGATAGATTACATACAGCTATAACCCATCACATTGTGTAGTTAACATCATTACTTTGTCCGGAAAAAACCCGAGTTTTATGTTAATCATTTGTTAGTGTATATCTTGTTTTATGGGTTGATATTGGAATTTTGCAGGTGGAGGAGGGAGATTAGTTCTATAATCTGAGTTGCTTTTTGGGTTTTGGTTGTGGAGATTTGGAGGGGCTTGAGGTGTCACTGTTAGTATCGATAAATCAGCTACAGGTCACTGAAAACTCAACTCTTGTGTCAATTCAACGATTTGGTTCGTCGTCTTTTAGCTTTTTGAACATTTGGTGTTTTGCATATTGTGAAACTGTTCTTATCTTATTATGGGGTTTCTGAATTACACTGTTTTAATTGGATTCCAACATTCCGTTTTGGAGATAAAAAGGAAAATAATGGGGTCGCCGATTCATTATCTCTCTCACCTGAAGCCTTTTTAGCACCAATTTTTGACTCTTGTGATCTGAAAGCAAACTAAAAAAGAACACCTTATGTGGTAACCCTTTTTGACTGTGGTGTTTGTGGGACAATATCACTGTCAAATGCATTTTATGTTTGCAGAAATCATGTGCCCCATACTGTTCATACTTTTTTTCATAGCACATGATAGATTCCTTGTATTTTTCTCTCCAATTGTTTTTCTTGGAAAAGAACAGAATGTAGGTTGATTATTGAGAAATTCAGTAGAGTTATAGGGTTAAAAGGGGGTCTTATCAGTTGTCATTAGGTGGTTACTGTGATGGAATAGCAGCAATTTAGGCTTATATGCTTGAGAATCACATCTTTTTTGTGGGTCAGTCAGTACAATAATGCAGATATTGTTTTCTTCTTGTTTGGAGCAGACATGATTTCCTTGTGGGTTCTCAGAATCTAGTAAAGAGAAATTGTCTAGCATGTTGATTTGAGTTGAAAGTTGAAAAGGCAAATAGGAAAGGAAGACGTTGTTGTGTTCTGATGATGAGTCGAGAGATGAAGAAAGGGAAACAGGATATGAGTTCTGATGTCGCGGAGAAAGTTATGGTGGCTGTTAAGGCATCGAAGGAAATACCAAAAACAGCTCTTGTATGGTCTTTGACTCATGTTGTTCAGCCTGGAGATTGCATTACACTACTTGTGGTTGTACCTTCACAAAGTTCCGGTAATTTCTTTGGATTTTCTTGTTTCATTTATGATGTCCTAAAACTGAACATTTAGGTTAGCTAGAATTCTCGAGCTGCATACTTCTGTAATAGTGAATTGCATCTTTGATCAATAATCTGTTATCAGTAAGAAATTCCTATTTGTTGTTTTCTCTGCTCTGGTATTGGAGATCGTAAAGTTTAGGACTTACTCTTGCAGCTACAAATTTCTTTTTTGTGCTATTGAATCCTAATTCGTTCATTGAGGCTGATCCGTCTTTATATTTTCTCGACATTGCTTTCTGAAGGGATCATTTATTTAGTAATTCTGCCATGTTTTTATATTTGTGCTGCTTGTGTGCTTTCACAAAAAGAGGTCTAGTGAAACTTAATTTTTCTGAGAATTGCACAATCATTTCTAGGTAGGAAGCTGTGGGGTTTCCCTCGGTTTGCTGGAGATTGTGCCAGTGGCCACTGGAAGTTGCACTCTGGAAATAGTTCGGAGCACAAGTCCGACATAACAGATTATTGCTCCCAGATGATCCTTCAGCTTCATGATGTTTATGATCCCAACAAGGCAAGCATTCAAATTCTTTTCATCTCCACTGTTGTCACATTGTTATAAACATTGACGATAACATTTTGTTCTTCTTGTGCTCTTATTTTCCTCCAGATAAATGTCAAGATTAAAATTGTTTCTGGTACACCGCATGGAGCTGTGGCTGCTGAGGCGAAGAAGTCTCAGGCGAATTGGGTTGTTTTGGACAAGTAATTTAGATAATTCTTCAAAGCCTGATGTCTTGTTAAACTGATTTTTTATTTTCAAGGTTTGTTGAACTTCACTTTCTATTTTTCGGTGTTTTTACAGGCATCTCAAACATGAGAAGAAACGCTGCATGGAAGAGTTGCAGTGCAATATTGTAGTCATGAAGCGATCTCAACCAAAAGTTCTCCGATTAAATTTAGTAGGCTCACCTAAAAAGGAACCTGATGTCACGGGCACATTATCTTCAGAGCCTACTCAAATTTGTGGAAAAGAATCAAATAAAAAGGATTCATTGGATTCTTCTCGAGGTCCACTAGTAACCCCATCAAGTAGTCCAGAGATGTTCAGTACGACTGAAGCTGGTACTTCATCAGTTTCAAGCTCTGATCCTGGAACTTCACCATTTTTTGTCTCTGAAGTAAATAGGGATCTGAAGAAAGCAAATTTATCATCTGCTCAGGAAGATGTAGATGAATCAAGTTCAGAGAGTGAGAGTGAGAATTTATCCGCATCATCAAGTTTAAGGTTTCAACCATGGATTGCGGACATAATCAATTCACATTCTGAACTCTCACAAATCAAAGGAAAGAGCTCATTGAGAACTCATGACAGGCCACAAGATTCCACGAATAAGACATTGCTGCGGAAGTTCAGTAAGCTTGATGAAGAAAGTGATTTTGGATCACCGAGTTATAGAGCTGATTTGGATTACAGTGGGAATGTGAGAGAAGCAGTTGCGTTGTCTAGAAGTGCACCTCTTGGCCCTCCTCCCTTGTGCTCGATTTGTCAACACAAGGCACCTGTATTTGGGAAACCACCCAGGTGGTTTACTTATGCTGAGCTGGAGCTTGCAACAGGAGGATTTTCGCAAGCAAATTTTTTGGCTGAGGGAGGATATGGATCTGTTCATAGAGGAGTCCTTCCAGATGGTCAAGTTGTTGCTGTGAAGCAACACAAATTGGCAAGTTCTCAAGGGGATCAAGAATTTTGCTCAGAAGTTGAAGTTCTCAGCTGCGCACAGCACCGAAATGTTGTAATGCTGATAGGATTCTGTATTGAGGACAGCAGAAGACTGCTAGTATATGAATATATATGCAACGGATCATTAGATTCTCATCTATATGGTATGTGATACTGTCCCCCCTCCCTCTGTCCTTGACAGCTCTCATGAATGTGATTGTTTTTTTCTTTCAGTAAATAGACCCCTATCTAGTTGGTGAAGTTACTTTGTGTGAATAGGAACAGTCTTTTTAGATCTTTCTCTTAAAATCATTTTCTGATTTTCACAGGTCGTACAAGAGATCCTTTGGAGTGGTCTGCACGTCAAAAAATTGCTGTGGGTGCTGCACGAGGTTTGCGTTATCTTCATGAAGAATGCAGAGTGGGCTGCATTGTCCACAGAGATATGAGACCCAACAACATTCTCATCACCCACGACTTCGAACCACTAGTATGGAAGACTCTTTCTCCTCAGTTGAAAGTTCAATGATACATGTTTAATTTTAACATTACTAATTAAGGCTGCATTGAATCATCTTCTTATCTGTGGAATACAATGCATTATGGCTACCTTTTGATGCAGCACACTAAATCCAATTATCTTATTCACTTTTCTTTTTCCAGGTTGGAGACTTTGGTTTGGCTAGGTGGCAACCTGATGGTGACACAGGCGTTGAGACAAGAGTAATTGGAACATTTGGGTAGGCCTTGAAAGTAGTTTGGTATGTTTTGACGTAATGATACAGAGAATCAATAGTCTAATTTGTGAAATTCAGGTATTTGGCGCCTGAATATGCTCAAAGTGGCCAGATTACGGAAAAAGCTGATGTTTACTCATTTGGAGTGGTACTGGTGGAGCTTGTTACCGGACGTAAGGCAGTGGATCTTACTAGGCCTAAGGGCCAGCAGTGTCTCACAGAATGGGTATCTTTGTTGGTTTTAACCTTTAATTTGCTATCACTTTAATGCAGACATGAGGAAAAAATGGACGAGAGAGCCATCCTTCCCTTGCATGTGTAGCTAATAATGTGATTGATTTGTATTAGGCGCGTCCATTGTTGCAAGAATGTGCTGTTGACGAGCTAATAGATCCCCGGCTAGAGAAGTGCTACTCTGAACATGAAATATACTGCATGTTGCATGCTGCATCTTTGTGCATACGGCGCGATCCTCAGGCCAGGCCTCGCATGTCTCAAGTAAGTGCTTTCACTATCAATCACATAATTCCCTCTGCTTGTTTCTCATGTTTGTTTGGATATATTGTTTCTGAAGGTACTTCGAATACTTGAAGGCGACCTTATCATGGAATCTGGAAAATTGTCAACAACGCCTGGATATGATGTTGGAAACCATAGTGGAAGGATCTGGTCAGATGCCCAGCAACAGTGTCAAAGGTTCAGTGGCTCCTTATTAAGCGATGGATCGGAGGAATTCAGTGCCAAGCTCTCATTTGACAAAAGGAACCCCTCAAATGTTTGGGATAGGGATCAATCCAGGTCAACATATTAGGGGACCATCTGTAGATAACTTGATCTTGCTTGACACATTAAGATACATTTTTCTGCTATATCAGGTCTACTTAGCCAGGCAGTTTTGTCGAAAGCCATGTGTTCCTTTTATTATATCCTTGTATAGAAGGTAGTCGTAATATAGTACATGTTATCCTATTTGATGTCCCGTCTACTTGTTCTTGTATTTTATAATTAAATGAGAACTGTCAAGTCATCCTACTCAATCTTAAACTTATAGCTCAAAGAAAAGAACGCTATTTTGATTTAAGAGAAACCTAGCTTCACAATCTTAATTGCTAGCTTGTTTGACAATCCAATGTCCAAACTACTCATCAAATCCATGAGGTTATTTAAAATAGATACATGGCTGAAATTCAAGTTTACAAAAAGTCATGGCTGTAGCTAAGAAGTAAAGAAGATGAATGTGAGCTTCAACATGCTAATGAAGTTAAAAATTAGTTACAGCTGCTCTTCTAAAGAGTTGATGCGCAATTACATTAGTTAGTTGCAGTCCATGTGAAGTCAGTTGGAAAAACGCATGCTAGCGTCTTAAGAATGATATCTAATTTGTCCATAAATACTTTCATACACTCTTAAATCTGGATAACACATAAAGATATCGAGGAAATGAAGCACCACAAATATCTTCAGTACAGCCCTATAAGAGTAGCCAGTAAGTCTATAACCATTTCTTTAGACAAGGAAAAAAAAGAAGGTATCTACGGCTTCCTCATTTTGGATCTTGCGTACCTGAATAGGACAGGAAGGAAATTTTAGTAACAGTGCCACAAACATGTAAATACTCAGAATGTACTTGCACTAGGACGATAAGGAGTGAGAGGAGTACTCTATGTGCATGCCACCCCGATCAGAAGATGGTAGAGTGCTTCCTTGAAGTTCATTCAGTGCTTTAGTTGCTTGCTCAACGCCCTATAGAAACAAAAACTAGATATATAACTGATGGAAATATGATTAAAGCAACGTCATCCCTTTTCCAGTTAGTAACATATGTACATGTATGGTGCTTCATGTACTTTCCAACATCACTTCCCTTTTACAGAAAATAGCACAGAAGGGAAGTATAACTTTTCCTAATGACTGCAGCAGAGACCAGAATGGTTGAAAATTCCAAACACATGACCAAATCTCTGTGATATTTTAAATGCAGGTATATCAGCTTCATTTTTAAGTCTTTGACCTGATAGCAAATTTACATATTTGCCCTAGCCACAACAACAAGCTGTGAGAGGTACCTCAAAATCAGCAAAAGCAACAGGCATCCCGCCTCTTGCACGCACCTTGAGGGTGTTAAATCCAGAATACCTGGCAGTAAAAGCAACATATACAGTCAGTTTTAGGTAGGCTTAGCAACTTATAATATTTCCATCTGTAGCTAGCACTAACAGAACAAACTGCTTAACCATATGAACACAGCCCTCCAGTGCGGGAGTTATACAGGAACTTACTGAGAAACAACTTGCTTCAATTCATCCTCGGTGCAATTTGGACCAAGATTGGCGATGAACAGAGTGGAACATGGTTGTGCTCCATCTGTTGTCTTCTCGTTTTGTTCCTATAACATCAAATCCAAATAAAACGCTTGGAAATTAATACATATTCCAGAAAAAGGAATGAATCAGTAGTAAAAATCCACGAGACTCATACTAGATGTTTGCTTCAATAATGAAACAAGAGGGTTTCTCTTCACTAAAAACTAAACAAGTAATTTGAAAATAAGTCAGGTCTGCAACTGTAATTTGCAGCACTTGCACATTTGGTGATTATCTATGTATATTACACACGTTCATTCCAACTTTCAGGATTTGAAGGGCACACACTTTCAGAGCTTCACCTAATCTGCTTGCAGTGCCTATGTCCAGCATACAACACATGCTACAGATAGAGGGTATATAACTTACACTTTTTGGGGCCAAAGCATGGTCAGGCTCCACTACTTTCTCCTCACTGTTCCACAATAGAGAATAATAAGCTTTCCATGACAGATCAAAGCAACAGACCTCAAATTACACACGTATTTATAAGTAAAATTTAGTTTATCAAAATGCTTGACCGTTTCTCTTCTGAAGAATCATCCTTTGTCCCAGAATCAGGATTCTCGGGCTCGGAAGCATCATCAGAATCATTATCACCTGATTAAGCAAATAGTACCAACACTCCATGATTCTCAGTACAAAATTTGATGAAAATACTTCCTTGTAGAAAGTCTTATTTGACATCTTAAATGTGGTAATTGAACCATATAGCAAAGATCAAAGTTAGTACCTTCATTGCTTGATGTGCCTCCTTCGGCATCTTCATTGAACTTGTTTCTGTTGTCAATCACTACATAAGGTCCTCTTCCTGACAGTAACCATCTAAATGAGCCAATAGAAGCAATAATTATAAAAAAAACAAGAACTGAAAAAGAAATTTTCCATTTTATCGGATGCAAAAACTTTATTGATATCAAATAAATATCAATGATTGCAACAAATTTATACCTGGAATTTGTATTCTTCTAGAGTTTGATCTTGCCGGTTCAATGTGCAAAGTGGATCCAGTTTGAGGATCAAATTTTACACCCTGGAGTTGGGATTGGTAAAGGACAAGAAAGATACCAATTGACCAAACTAATGAAGCAAAAGTTGAATCTCTACATGAGCCTCAAGATAGGTAGTAAAAACTCAAATTAGAACTAAAAGGAGGTTAGCAGAAACGGAATTTGTTTGTTCCCTTTTGCGCTTAATGGGCATTGTGGGTTTTTAATGTTAGCAACAAAACTAAACCAAATCAATTCATCAACATACACAATTCATAATGAAAAAAAAACAAACACTTATTTGCAGATGAATTGAGAGACTGAGATAATAAGGCAAGGTCTGGTTGTGAATAGTTGGATAAATTTAATATTTCAGAGACTCTTTATCTTTTATACAGAACACAAAAAGAAAATAATAAGAACATCTTGGAATAAGGTGGTCTTAAAAGCAGCATATATGTGATTTCCAAAATCCAAACAGAATGTGGAACATAACTAGACCTACTCAGATTAGATATCTCACATTCAGGGCATGCATGGCCGCCATTGCTGATGGATGATCAATAAAAGTAGCAAAGGCAACAACCTGTATATTGGAAGAAGAAGATTAGAAACACAATTGTAAATAGAAGGAATTTAGGCTGAAAACATCCTTGAGCTATGACTCAAACCTAAAGTACATCCTAGTATTACTAAAGTAAACAAAAAACATTCCTTAACTAATTCAAAAGTTGCAACAATCATCCTTCTGTTTAGTTTCGGTCAGAAACTAACAGCCAAAGAAGTTACTGCCCCAGCCCCAACGACCACCCCACCCCAAATATTTCTATTTCTATCCTATCTTATTGTCTTTAACCTTCAGCAGAACTTCTCTGTCATTTCGAAAAGCGTAGAGCTTTTGGGCAGAAAAACCATATGCTATAGCTCATAATCTTTCTCTTACCAATTGAAGAGCTATAGTTTTGACACGATTTGTCTTCAACCGTATATGTAGTAGTGCTTCACAAATCAAAGGCAAAAGTCAAGTTCATAATTTTTCTCTATCCAACAGTGTTTTAGTTGTTTAATATAACTGACAAGTACGATTAATTAATTTCTATTCCCTTCATCTTCTTCATCTTGTGAAAGAGGTAAGTATCTTTTTTTAAGGAAACTACAGATATGAGATAACCATACAATAACAAAGATCTGCTAAAATATTGTTAAAATTTCCTTACCTGTTAGATAAAATGATCCAAAGAGATTGAAAGTATTGGTACTGCACAAAATAATCTAAAATTCACTAATTGTTTCCATTACAAATCATCACCACTCGTGTTGTTAAAATCTCTGGTAGCTTTTAAAGAAAAATGGAAGAGAAAGAAAGAATAATTAAGCTCTGTGGCAGTAGTTATTTGAGCAGGAAACTGAAGAAATATTTCTACACAATTGCGCATAACTAAGTATTTATCAGATAAATTTTCTTCGTTGTTGAAAAAACAGAAAATGAATGCTTTCACAAGTATCAAGGTGAAAGATGATTGAGCGAGAGGGAGATAGATTGAGAAATTAAAGGAGAAAGAGACGTGGTTTTGGGGTATATCGTTAGTTTTTGACAAAAACTAAACAGAAGGATGATTGTTGCAACCTTTTAATTAATAAAGGGATGTTTTTTGTCTATTAGGGCTCGTTTGGTGTAAGGGACTAAAAACAATAGTGATGGGGTAAAAAAAAAATTATGTCATTTGGTTCCAACGAAACGACCCCTTACAGTAATACAAGGACATAGTTTAAGTCTGGGTCATAGTTTAAGAATGTTTTTAGCCTAAAACTCAAGATTGGCGCATAGATGTTACAGTTGATAAAAAAAAGGATTTCGCCTTTCGCTATCAATTCCTTTCAATTTTGACTTGAGAGCTGCTGAAAAACTTCATACCAGAATAAAGTTAACAGATTGATCAGGTTGTCTTCAGAATAACAAACAAATGTAACTATTTCACTTTCCCCACCCGAGAAATTGGACAAGTGTCTCTTTGTATGTGGAATAAGCTAAGGTAAATATGGTCTTTGCCTTTGTCTGCTCGTAGAGGCTGAGCTAAATGCCCAGATACGAATGCGGCCTAACCCAATAACTTTTGCTTAAATAGTAAATTTTTGTTAAGAATTTCATTAAATACATAAAAAGATTAGGTTCAGAACTCAATATCAACACATGAAGTCATCATTTGGAGTTCCAAAAACCACAAAGTACCCTTCGAGGTGGCCTAGTGGTTTGTGCTTAAGACTTCCATGTTGGAGGTCTCAAGTTCGAAACCCATTGCCAGCAAAAGCAAGGGGTTTGCCTTTTGGGTCGAGCTCGTCGCACCAGGCTTGCATAGAGCGGATTACCTCTCCTATCTGATTTGTGAGCTATTGCATAGGAGCGGCGGCTTTACCCTGTGCGCACCCAAAGGGTAGCGGCTGCAGGTTTCCCTTGTCATAAAAAAAACAAAAAACACAAAGTTGCAGTCCTTGCTCCGGCTCTACCTGCTAGCATTGTGTATCTTCCAAAGAACAATGAAGAGACAATTCTATCTTCACCAAATCCTAATCAGTGAAGTGTCACAAAGTGAAACCCTAAATTGTTTCTACTAGAAAGTGAAAACCTTTCTGCCTCCAAAATTTAAGTAACCAACAACAACTTTCAGAAATTGATTAACCGTATCCTAAACGCTTCTGAACTTCACATAGGCGACTCAAATAGGCGACTCAAAAATCGTTACTAGATCACTTGATAGCTTCGAAAAAACTAAGCAGGTAAAATAGGCAGTGAATTAGGAAAGATAGGATACCTGATTTCCTCGACCGGTGTACTTGAGCTGACACGATTCAAAACCATGACGGCGGCGGAAGAGGTTGTGAATCTCACGAGCTTTAACATCATCAGGAAGTCCCGAGACAAACAGTGTTTTTATATCATTCTGCTCATTTTTGTACGCATATACTGGTTGAGGTACGTAGTAAGGATCGTACGCCGGTAGGTGAGCCATCTTCACGGGGGCCAGGGCCGGCGCCGGTTGCAGTAGAGGGGGTAAATGCAAGGGCCTTAGACGGTAAATTACGATATACTCGCCTGAATTTCACACCAAGTACAACACCTTTTAGCACAGTGCACAAGTATGCAAACTTCTTTTAAGTGGCAAATTAATAATTGTTATAAAATGGCATTAAGTTAATTTTTCTAATAACAATTTATCTATAGTTATTTTTTACAAATTATTTGACAATGTAAAAGTTTATGTATATATATATATATTTAGTTACACGCCCAAAATTTAGTGCTACTATTTCATTATTTGTGAACTAAGTGTACTAAAGAAAAAAATACACAAACAATTAAAAAAATATAACTATGATTACTACTATGAAAAATTAAGTGAAACAACTCTTCCTATTACTAGTCTATTCCCTAGTTTGAATTATCATCAACCTTCACTAATTTGTATTCATAATGGTTATAAAATAATCAGTGAATCACCAACTACTAATCATGCTAATGCGTAAATATAAGCTTTAATTTGACTTTAATAAATAATTATGCTTTTTAATTTTAAGTGTGTGCAAGTATATACTTAAATTTATTAAAATTGAGCAAGAAGATACATGTCCAACATGTCATTACATAAAATGTCACCTAAGACACAAAATTATCATGTAAGATGTTATGTAGGACGAATGTACCCATTTGTTTAATTTTATATTAACTTAAGTGTCTAGGATTACTAGTGCACATTCAAATTTAAAGATCATAATAGTTAGCTAAATCCAAATTAAGGACATGTTTCGCTCCAAGAATACTTGAGAAATAATTGGGAAGAACATGTTTTTGATTAAGTAAAGCGGCAATATATTTGTCAAGTATCACAAGTTCCCAAATTAGGGCTGTGCAAAAAACGGGTAAAACCAATAACCCGACCCGATTTTCGGTTTATTGGGTTAACGGGTCGGGCTATTGGGTAATTGGGTCGGGGACCGGTTCAGTAATTTTTTTAATTGGATTACCGGTTCGGGTGACGGGTTTGGGAAGGAAATATACCGGGTCACCCGATTACCCGACTATTTCCCCCTTATTTATTTTCTAATTTTCTAATTCTAGGTTACAAACACAAAGTCTAGAAAGGAGAAACCTTCGTGGCTTCGTCCTTCTGCTTCCGCCGCTCTCTCCACTCCAGTCTCCACTCTCCAGTCTCCAATTTCGAAACTCCGGTGAGGCGAGGACGGAACTCGACTAACCAACTCTCCACTCCAGTCAGGCGTCCGGCGAGGCGACAACTAGGGTCTAGGGGTGCATATCGGTCTCACAAGGTAACGACTAACGACTAACAATGATTTCATGGTGCATTATGTGTTTACCCTTCGCGCTGTGTTGTATCTTTTACCCTTCTCGCTGTGTTGTATATGATTTCATGGTGCATTATTTGTTTACAAGAACATGTGGATTTGTGAAGCAATTTAATTGATTATGGTATGTGTGGCTGTGTGCTGAGCTTATATGGGGCAATGATCAGTAGTTCACAAATTGGAACTCTAACTTGTTTAACGAAGTGTAGTTTGTATCCTTCGAGTTCGTGATATTAGATGTCTTCTTGTTCTTTGCCAAATGCATTTTTATGGGTTTAATTTAACCCAAGAAATTTTTATGGGTTTAATTTCTTAGGGGTGCATCACTCGAAATTCCATGCATAATTTCACCAATATTCAGTTTTGTGTCAAAAAATCCTATGTCCTGTCGCAAAACAACTCTAATTAGCCAACTGATTGTACTTGGTATTCATTGCTTCATCTAGATCTTATAAAAAATAGTTCAATAAACGATTATGGCATATCTTTTCGCAGTTTTTGGTGAAAGTATCATGGCTGAAAATGTCATAACTGATAAGGTTGTTGGTGAAAGTGGAGCTTCTAATTCAAATGCAATAGATCAAAGTCAAATATTAGTACTATGTTTGGACTAAATTTTCAGTTTGTGTGACTGCTATTTTGAATTTTTGAAATTTTGATTGCGCCTGTGTGAGCTGTTGGGGATTTGTTGACTGTTGTGGCTGTTGTGTCGAGTAGAATTTTCTGTTGGGCTGTGGCTGTTGCTGTGGGCTGTGGCTGTGTGTTCTGTGGGCTGCTGACTGTTGTGGCTGTTGTGTTTTCTAGTAGAATTTTCTAGTGTTTTCTGTGAAGACTCTCTGATTCAGCATCAAGTGCACTTGTAGCTTCATCAAGGAGTAGTATTCTTGGGTTCTTTAAGATAGCCCTTGCTATTGCAAGTCTTTGCTTTTGTCCACCAGATAGTTGGGTTCCATGCTCACCTACCATAGTATAAAAAGGTTGTGATGAATATTGAATCATGTACTGTTTTGTTTGTGTTTTAGTGTGTGACTTTGTGCTTTAGCAAGTAAAAGAAAGGCAGTGTAAGTGTTTGCTAATTGCTAGTATGTTGTCACTTTAGTTGCACCGTTGCAGCCTGCAGGACCTTTTGCCTGTTCTTCATGTGATTTTTATTTTTTAAAAATGTGTGATATGTTAACGGTTAACCCGATAACCGAACCGATAAGGGTCGACAACCGATTAACCAATAACCGATTAACCGATAACTTAATGGTTCTTTAACGGTTTAGCTAGTCTACAAACCGATAATCGATAAGCAAAACCGATAATGTTCAAAACCGAACCGAACCGACCGATATGCACCCCTATCCCAAATAATAGAAAGAATTAGTATTTGAGCCAAGATAAAAAATTTACCTCAAAAATTTATATTTTATAAGAAATACCATAATTTGTTAATTCCAACTAATATTTGTTACTACCTCCTCTATAAATGTTTGATTTCGAATTTGAGTAATAAAATTGAAAAAATAAAAAGAACAATATTTAATAGGTCATAATTATAATTGAATTAATAACAAGATTGAATATATAGTTAATGTATTGTTTTTTTATATATTATTATTATTGATTGTTACCAATTGTATTATAAAGTCATTTTTTTTAAACAGAGCACATTCATTATAAAATAATAACATAAATCAATATATATTTTAAATAATTTATAAAATTTACGAATATAAATCTTATTTCTTCGAATAATCAAATATTTTATAAAAATTTAAAGCCAAAACAATCGATGAAAAAATATTAAAAAACTTAGAAACCAAACATTAGCTATATTATTGGTTAACTTTCTAATTTTACTCTTTTATTTAAAACCCAATTCAGACGAAGTATCGCGAAAGTACACGTATTTTTCCAATCACCCAAAATTATTTCTGCCGACATTAATTAAAATACAACACGCATTTCCAGAAAAAAATCACTAAAATAAACAACAAATCACCATTCATCGATGATCGAATTCAACGAGAAATGAACAAAAGTGTATGGTGATACAAACAATCAATCGAAGAAGCTATCGGAAATTAAATAAATTTAAAAAAAAAAACTAAAATTGGTTAACAAACTTAAACTGACTGGAGATTAACACAGCAAACTAAGACGACGGAGCAGATCTTAAGAATCCAGCAGCTTCTTCATCCAAAAACAAATCATCAGTCTTCCTTATCGAAGCATGAATCAACACCACAAACACGCCGACCGCTAGTGATATCAGGATATTAGATGTAGCGCCGGTAAACAGCAGCAAAGCGAGAGTAAGAACAGATAGAACAATCAGAACCGTACTATCAGAAATCAGACGGCCAAAAATCACTAACGGCTCGTCACGGAGGAAGTACAGAAACAACCAAACAGCCATTAGAACTATGAAGATGATGAGTGAGATCGGGTGCCAGAGAAGGCTTAGGAAGACAATAACGAGCACTATGATGGCATAGTTCGTCTGGAAGAAGGAGAGATTTTTCTTAATTCGTGATATAGCATCGCTGACTCCGGATGGAAGATTGAAGGAGTGGAAATTGAACATCTCCTTCCATGGCCTACGAGCAGCTAAACCTTCCTTTAACACATCTTTTGCTCTACTGATGAACTCCACGTTTACCGGACCGGAAGATGACGTCGGTATTGTGCCGTAATTCGTCATTTTCTCGCCGGAGATTTTGAAAACGGAGAGGATTTTTTCTTCGCTGTTTTAGTGAAAATGGAAGCTAAGAAGGGGACGGAGTGAATGAGGGAAAGTCGTCTAAATGTTGAATAGTTTATAATTTGTGTGAAAATATCAACAAAAAGCTGAGTGACACGTGGCAACTGATAGCTGTCTCCTGGTCATTCTTCCCACGGAGTTTCTTAATTTTTCTTTTCGCAATTTAAAATCTAATTAATAAGTTTAAGTTAATATAATATGATAGCTGAATAGGTTAAAAATCCGTTCAATTATCGAATTTCATATCTTAATTATTGAAGTGTTCATAAAATTCATATATTATGTGAATACTAAATTATAAAATCTCCTCTAATTAAATTATACCTTAGGCGTTTACAAAACAAGCCTAAACTACCATACTAATTGTGCCAAATGGATGCATATTTCATCTTTTACGTGTCACTCAACAACTTGTCACAAATATTTTGTTACATATTCAATCAAATTTTGTTTATCTAAAAGAAAAGTAATATTCTAAGAAAATAACATGATCATCAAATTTTTTAAATATAAAACTCGTAAAACAACAATAATTTAGAGAAATTTTAACTTATGAAGGGTGAAAGATGTTCTAAACCAATAATATTTTAGTTTGAAGGGTAAGTGATTAACTACTTTTAGAACTGATAATCATAATATTTATTGCAATTACATGTCGTCATTATGGATAGGTTTAAAGCGTTTCCAAAAATAAAATAAAGAAAAATTATATATCATCTCCTTCAGAAGCTTCTTTTCATTTGTCCAAGTGTCCTCTTGTATCCAATATTAATTATATTTGTCGACCTTTCTTTGTTGACTACGGCAACTACTTTCTTAATTATTATTCTAATCAAAATATTAGTAGTATTTTGATAATACACCTAAAGGGGAGTACCTTTTAATATAAGCTTTATAGATGGCGTAACAACTTTAAACATATTCATATTTGTCCTAAATTAGATCTCTTTTTGACCTAATATGATGATTAAATCAGAGTTTTCATTAGTGAAATTCATTAGGAATTGAGTTTGAAGGAGGATAATAATAACAACGTCAATTTATTTATATGAAATTTGAGAGAACAGACGGATTGTCTATGAATTTTAAATTTATAATTAAACGAGAACTTGAAGAAAACTCGATCGATAATAGAGGTAGATTTGCTTCATTTGCAATGGGGGCAAGATTTGGGTTTATTGATATGAGTAGCAAAGTAGTGGGAGAAGGTGAACATGTTAAAAGGCAGCCGGCCCCTCTTATACCACGTGCATTGTCTCACTTCTAAAACGCAAAAAAAGCTCTTTTCTATTTGTTTTTCTTCTTTTGTCCTTTTTCAATCTAATTTAATCTACAGAAAATCAAATAAAATAATACTATTGATATTTCAAAAATAATTTTATTTTATTGTAAATAACATGATTTCTTCGGATGTATTCGATATGAAAATTAGTTCTAAAGAAAGTAGACAACAAGAAAAATTAGTTCAGTTTGTAAACATGTTAGATAATTATAGAATCATTAAGCTATGAATTTAACGGTTAATATTAAAATGAAAATCAAATGAACTATGCAAATAAGCGGATACATATCATTATCGAAAGCACTAATCAAAAAATTCTTTTCAATTTGAATTAGTAATTTTGATTCGATTTTAAACCGTCATCGATAAGTCAGTAGTTGGGGAAGAAAATTGAGGAAACGTGGGTGGTTGGAGTGGAGTGGGGACGCATTATTGGATCTTCAAATACCCAAATCATAACGTCAATATACTTAAAACTTCAAGTGCAAATGACAGTACATTCTCGAACCCCATGTGACACTACTTAGATTTTGTTGTTTTTTTTCTTTTAACTATATATATTTGTAATTTAAATCTATGGAGTCAATTAATTTAAATTTATATAAAATAAATCTACCAAAAGAGTAAAGCAAGTATTTTAACCTTCTGGAACTTTTTTTTTAATTTTTTCATATCACTATCGAAGAAGTTGTTTCTTAAATCAAGATTAAAGTATAGACATTTCGTAAATCTTAGAAATAAATATATATGATTAATCTAATTAAGTTAGTTTTTCTAAGAAATCCGAATTTTGTATTGAATATTCGAGGATTGTTCAAGTCTCTATCAAGTTGGATATTTGTATTGCAAATTTCTAGATGATAAAATGTGTATTTTTCTTAATCACAAAAACATGTACCCGTATTTTGTTTGAGCATTATCAATTTTCTTTAATAGGAACAGGCATTAATTAATCACAAATAATTTGTAGTGGATTTTCTTGTTCTCTTTAAATTATTAAATGACATCAATAATTTGCGGGTTGAAAATTAATCATATATGGACCATTAAGAAATTAAGAAAAGAATTATTTAGGACATTTTGAGTTAATTACTTTCTGAAAAGAATTATTCAGGACAAAATAAATCAAAATCAGTTACAGGTTTTAATTTTATTAGCACTATTATGTTAGTGTAAAATTGGTGTCTGTATTAAATAATAATAATAATAATAATAATAATAATGTAATGTATTGTATTGACTCAGCAGTTTGGTTGGCCAAAGATCCGTTGGTGTTAAGGGATCAGACTTCATTTAATTACTTTCTACTATTATATTTCTCGATTTTTTGTTATTATAAGTTGTTTTCTTTGTTTCAATTGTTGTATTATTTGTTATCAAGATTGTTCGCTTCTTTTTTTGTTGTTAATATGTCTTATTCATTATTGTATTATTTTTTTCATACTTGAATTTGATATGCATTACTTGTAGTGAAGGTTTATCAGAAATAATCTCTCTACTTTCACGGGATAAGAATTTTGTGTAATCGGCCGATAATGTTATTGTAAATGATGTTTCTAGAAATAAGTATTAATTAATTCGTTTAGATCCTGAAAAGATAGATACCCTTAAACTAAGAATATATGTTGTTAGTTAGATAATAATAAACAAAATAGACAATATGGAGTGCATTAATCCAACGTGCCAAACATTAGACCAACAAATAATTAAAGTATTATAAAATTAAATTGGACGAATAATAGATAAAAAGAAAAAGAAAGAATTAGTCTAGATTACAAATTTCACATTTTAATTATTAACAGTTACTCTTCTTTATATTTTAACAAATATGATAATATAAAAAGATATTTGATTATTCGTGTATAAAAGTTAAACTCGATTATTTATGCATTTGTGGGATAGGGAACACTTCAACTTAAAGCAGAAACTAGCAGTGAAGTTGAAGGTTTGCCTTTAAGGATGAATTTTACATGTTTTTAAGTTTTGTCCACTTCCAACACCTCAATTGTATTCCAAGTTTCCAAATATATATAGCTGTCTTTGGATTAAAATAACAGACTTACCAACCTTTATATATCAACATACTAATGTGATCCCATGACCAAACAAAAAAACAAAGAAAATTTTTGTATTGTTTCTTTGATGTTATTCTATCAAAAATATAATCAATCAAATATCGTGAATACTTTGAAAGAGCTTCAAAAAAAATAAAAATGGAGGGCAAACACAAGTTTTTTCATGGAACACTTGAAGTCTCAATTTTTCGTGCCACGTCTCGCAAGTCATCTCTTCCGTTTAAGGTAAGTGATTTATAAATAGTACATTAGATTTCGCTCATCAAAGTTCTTGTTTGATATAGAACACCGCGATATTTGTCTCTTGAGGCTAAATGTTCTCAATGGTGAATTGATCATTCAATATCCATCTCCTTCAGTGAAACTGTATTCTCAATAACTTTTGACCTCTGTATTCGTTCTCCAAGTCTTTGTTCAGTGCTATCCAAGCGCGTTTTTGTCTGAATCTTTGTGGAAGAAGAACCATTACATTTTGTGGTTCAAACTCGTAAAGTGTGTCTAATCAGCACATCACGGACTGCACTCTTACCAGTAGACCAGAGCCCTTGAGCTGCAATAACAATAAGTTAATTAAGGTTTAAAATCCTCTTCTTACTTTTTTGTATTTTGTAGTGTATTTCATCAAATGGAAAACCTGCATTTGTGACAATCAAGATTGATAACAAAACAGTAGCAAAAACAACACAAGAAAGCGATCGCGTATGGAACCAGACTTTTCAAATCCTCTGTGCTCATTCTCCAGACACAACAGTTACCATTACTCTCAAGACAAAATGCTCCATCTTAGGAAAATTCACAATTCAGGCAAACAAGCTCTTAAACGAAACGAGTTTAATCGAGGGATTCTTCCCACTTTCTATAGAAAAAAAGAAGCCAAAGAAGAAACTGAAGTTACAGTTCATTGTTTGGTTCAAGCCAGCAGAAAATGAACCAAGCTGGGGAAGAATACTAGAGAATGGTGCATTCACAGGATTAAAAAATTCGACGTTTCCTCAAAGATCAAACTGCAGTGTGACTCTTTATCAGGATGCACATCACCAACATACGTTCCAACCTCCATTTCAGACGAGACCTAAAAACTTGTGGGAGGACATATACAGAGCCATTGAGGATGCAAAGCATTTGGTTTACATTGCAGGGTGGTCTTTCAGTCCTAAAATGGTTTTGGTAAGGGGAAAAAACTATCTGCATTTCCTTTCCTTTTTTTTGTTGCATTGTTTTATGTGTGTATTTTGGTGTTAGATTGAGGTACATTAGTTGAGGATTGAGTTGTCTCTTTTAAGGTTAAGTTAGACCTTAGACCCAATGTCGATTTTCTTGACATGGTATCAGAGCTCTAGGGTATAGAAAGAATTTCGAGCTAGGTTGAAGGTATGTCCAAACAAAGGTTATTTGTCCAAGGGACATTCGATTGTTTCTAAAGGAAGAATGAATATTTTGTCAAGTTCTACATCTAGGAAGGGTCTTTATGTTATGTTATACGCGCTTCATGAGGAAGGGGCGTTAGATAGTTTTTGTAGTTGAGTTCAGGTCTGGTTGAGTTAGACCTAATGTCCATTTTCTCAACATTTGAACACTGGTGCCTTCTCTTTTCAGGTCCGTGATCCCAGTGCAGAAATTACACATGCAAAAGGAGTAAAGCTAGGTGAACTGCTGAAGCGTAAAGCAGAGGAAGGTGTAGCTGTGATGATCATGCTTTGGGATGATGAGACATCCTTACCAATCATCAAGAACAAGGGAGTGATGAGAACACACGACGAAGATTCTTTAGCTTATTTCAGAGACACAAAAGTAGTATGCAAATTGGTTCCCAGATTACACCATAAACTTCCCTCATTCTTTGCACATCATCAGAAGATGATAGCAGTAGATTCAAGAAGTCATTTATCATCAACTAGTCGAGAAATTACTAGTTTTCTTGGTGGTTTAGATCTCTGTGATGGTCGATACGACACAGAAGAGCATTCCCTGTTTAGAACTCTCAACACAGAATCACATTGCTATGATTTTTACCAAACAAGCCTATCAGGTGCAAGCCTGCACAAAGGAGGGCCGAGAGAACCATGGCACGATGCTCACGCTCGTGTCACAGGGCAAGCAGCTATGGATATACTCAACAATTTTGAACAAAGATGGAATAAGCAAATTGGCCCCTCTTTGCTCATTCCCATAAGATCCATTCCAGAACTCAGCAATCAGCCAAACATGGCTTCTACTGATCGGGATTGGAACGTTCAAGTCTTCCGATCAGTTGATCATGTCTCCGCATGCCCTTTACCTAGGAACATGACAGTTGAAAGAAGTATTCATGAAGCTTATGTTGAAGCAATCAGACGAGCTGACAGATTTATATACATCGAGAATCAGTATTTCATTGGTGGATGTCACCTTTGGGAGCAAGATCAACATTGTGGTTGCAGAAACTTAATTCCAATAGAGATTGCACTAAAGATTGTGAACAAAATCAGAGCTAAGGAACGGTTTTCTGTGCATATTGTGATACCAATGTGGCCAGAAGGACTGCCAGAGAGTGATTCAGTGCAAGATATCTTGTACTGGACTAGGGAAACTATGAAGATGATGTATAAATTTATAGGTGAAGCGATTAAAGAAAGTGGCGAACAGGGACATCCTAGAGATTACTTGAATTTCTTCTGTCTTGCAAACAGAGAAGAAAAGATCAAAGGAGAATTTGCTCCTCCTTATTCTCCACATCCAGAATCACAGTATTGGAGAGCCCAAAAGAATAGGAGATTCATGGTTTATGTCCACTCTAAGATCATGATAGGTATGAAAAGTCTTCCTCTCTCTCTATATATATACTCATGTAGTGTTGATTTAGACACAGTCAAATCAATCCATTTTCAAGTAATGTGTCCATCATGACAAAGTAAACTAGTTAACAGATCAAGTATTCTATCTGACGGGTCAAAATGCAACCCAAACTCAAACCTACAAGATTAATATTGGAGATTGAAGGCAGATTATGTTGGGCATGTTGTGTTAATACCAGTCATTTGACTCATCTTGATCCAACTCATTTTGACCCATTCCAACTCTAGCGAGTTTGACTGAACTCGCACATTTGCCACTTCTACATGTCGTATTTATTGATCATTTAGACTAATAAAGCTTACATGCTAACAATACTTTCTCTAAATTTTCAGTGGATGATACATACTTACTAATTGGTTCTGCTAACATAAATCAAAGGTCCATGGATGGGAAACGAGACACTGAGATCGCAATAGGATGCTATCAGTCGAAAACTGAAGAAGAAGACATAGATCAAAGGGACATTCATGCATATCGTATGTCATTGTGGTATGAGCACACTGGACAAGCGGAGCAAGAATTTCAACATCCTCAAAGTTTGGAATGTGTGAATAGAATCCGTTCCATTGGAGACAAAATGTGGAAAATTTACGATCAAGATAAATTAGAAGACATGAAGGGTGTTCATTTGGTTACTTACCCTGTGAATGTGACTGCAGAAGGTCATGTAGAGGATCTTATGGAGAGAAATGGTCACTTCCCCGATACTGAAGCACCAATAAAAGGGAAAAGATCAAAAGTTCTAGCTCCTACAATTACCACATAGACAGAAAATAACAAGTTGGAAGCTCGGAGCCCTTTACCGATGATTCTGTACATGCTAAATAGTACTAGTAGGTTTCATTATATTGGCAAATTTGATTGTAATATAACAAAGAGAAGAAACAAATCAAACAATCAGTTTCTTGTGACTACAGACTATGAGACTAGAGCAATATATAACATAAAGAAAAAGAAATACAGTAGTAGTTTTAAATGAATTATGTATATAAGAACATTTTGGGCGCAATAGTCTCAAAGGTTCTTGTCATTTCCATGGATTTCAAACAAAATAGAATTCTGAAACTCCATTCTTCTTTATAAAACACATAGGATAGTGATTTGTTCCAAATTTTTACCATATAATCACATGAGAGAGATCACAGCAGAGGCAAAAAATGAGTGCTTTGTACAAAAAACTATGTGCAGCTTTCCAGCATATTATAGAAGAAAAGCTCTGAGTGGGACACAGTCCACAGCAATCTGCAATAAGGTTCTGAAACAAAATATAGTACAAACAAATTTTTCGAAGACGATTTGGACTGCAGAAAACTTCAGGGAAATTGAGAATCACCAGTGCCTTTCAGCTTTCCTTTGCATGAGCTGGGTTATAATTCTCAATGGCATCCTTTAGTTTCTGGAGCTGCATTGTATTTTCCAGAGTAAGTTCTTTCAAAGGAAAATTGATTGAAAGGTAAGAACATGAGTAACAGCACATATGCTCAGACTGTAATGAAATTCTTCTTCCCCAGAACTAAACAGAAATATTTAGGTCACCACATTATCAGTTAAGAAATTTCATTTACCAAAGATACCCTAGTAATGGAGTTCCTACTAATAGCGACGAGATTAACAATCGGATAGTGTCAATCAGTACATTGCTACTCAGGGTAACAAGGAACAAGTTATTCCCAAGTATACTAAACAGGAAGCACCAACATAATAAAAAAACAGACTGATGCACTTCATGGTCCTACCTTTGCGAGAGAGCAAGAAAAGGAATCCAGCAGACCGTCAGCTCCTCTATAGAAGTGGAAATATGGAAGGACTTTTACATTTAAGCTTTTGCATAAAGACTTGTTCTCATCAAAGTTCACCTTAATGAAAAGAATCTCTGGGTGTTTTTCCGCAATCATGCAGACCTGGCCATTGAGAAGTGAAAAAACAACAAATTGTCTATTAGGATATCTTGGACAACATAATCTTGTTTGGCATTTGGTAGGAGGTGTGTAAAACTGGTAAGGTGTTGATGGTAAACCAAATTTTAAAAAGGAATAAGTAAATATAGAACTGTAAGCATGGTGATTCAAACAGACAAACCAAACGACAAAAAGAAATTACCAGAAACTTAATGAGGCCAAACCAGAGTAATGAGTAAATTAAGAACATATTATGATTGTGTAAGTTGAAACTAATCAATAAGGAAATTAGCCCAATATCGAACATTAGAACATAGTAAATCCTGATAGTTACAAGAGGAAGATGAGAGACCAAAGTAAAATTCACATACCACGCATTTAATAGCAACACAACTATGTGCTTAAATCTCAAGCTAGTTGGGATTAATAACTTAATGAGTACAATCAGACAAATTATGAGTACGTCCTAAATTGAGTGCAGCCTTCTCTTCAACAGTCAGAACATAAAGAAGCTCTATGTGCAGCAATTTTACTTGCAATAACATGAATGGAAACAGATTCTAATAGAAATAGAGAATACAATGTCCATGTCATGGGACCAACAGATTTTAATTGCAATTACATGGGAACATTCTCCTACTTTTTTTCCCATAAGCTCCAAAAGATACAAAATGGCGAAGGAGATATAAGATACTTGTGCAAAACACTTCATCCATATTAAGAAGGTTTCCAAGTAGAGGGGAGTGGGGACTATAAAATTTGAGAATGTCCACAAACAATAAGGCCGCTTGTAAACGAAAATTTTCAAACTGCATTTCTAATTTCATAATTGATTTATCAAAAAAGAAAAACACAAATGAGATTGATCATGTAATTATGAAGCAATTGTTACCAGAATGTTTCCTTCCTCTATTAGACCTATTAGCGAAAGAGCGCAAACCACAGGATGAGTATAGTTATACATCCAAGTAATATTTGCGAGAACAACACATCCCTTATTTTAAAAAAGCAATGGTTCATTATTCAGGGAAAGCTTAAATACTCACCTTGGGGAACAAAGCACGACAAGAGGCACACCATGTGCCATAGAATTCAACAATCACTAATTTATCACCAGCTTGACTTAAAGCATCTAAAAATTCTTGAGTTGAATGAATGTCAACCATATTTGAGGCATTCTTTTCCCACCATTTTGGTTGATCAGTTTCAGCAGCAGTAGCATGTACCTGATGTCCAGAGAAAAGAACACTGTTGCTTCACATTGGAAGTAAAACAAGCAACGCAAAACGGGTAGCTAAGGGAACAACTAGACCCTAGTGATCTGTTCTAAAATAAAAAAGCTTCACACGGGTCTTTCTTCTTCTTTTTCCAAATTGAAATGGGAATAGAGCACGATTACGAACTGCAGCTAAATTCAATTGAGATGAATACCACCTAGTCTTTAATAAAGCTCCACAATTCGGCACCTCTATAAGCAAATTAACACTCAGCAACTGGTTCTTCGGTAATCTAGGTAATTCAATGTTAATTAACTATGAATCCCCCAAATTTCAGTTTAGATGAAAAATTGAATAGTTCCAAATTGAGAATGCAGAAGGGGTTGCCGAAACACACACAATAAAACAAGAAAAAACCAGAAATTACCTTGAAATAAAGCAAAGGCTTGTTGAGAGCATAATCAAAAGGATTAACAACACGAGAATCAACAACCCTTTTGCCCCATGAGTTCAATTTAGCAGCTTTAAAGGGAATTGAAGAGTAGGTGGTGTTTGAAGGAAAAATGGAAAAGGGGGAAAAGGAAGTAACTCGAAGTGAAAACACAGAGTAGCCCTGCATACTCCGTCTCTCTTTTTCACATCACAACAAGTAGAAGATGAACAGAGAGCGAAGTAGACAAGTAGTTGAAGCTGGAGATTTATGCCACGATGCTTGTTGACCCAATAATGCCGAGTAATTTTTGCCAAGCGCTTTTGTACGCAATTTCTATATTTAAATTATTCCGATATTGTTTGTAAGTTACGATTTTTAAAGTTAAATAGATTACATTAATTAGATATTCTAAAACTATATGAAAAGTACTATACATTACATTTTTTTTGTTTATTAATATGATAAAAAATACATCTTAAAACGTTAATTAAAATTTTTGTAATTTAACTCTAAAAATAAAAATAATGACAAACAATACCGTACCATGAAGCAGAGATATAAATAAAGTTCTAGATCACTTTTATTTGCTTCGGTGATGTTGAATTAATGTGTTGATAAGTTATTTATATATGACATAGTGATTGGCGAGATTCAAGGCCGAGTTTGACGATAGGGTGTACTTAATGTCATACGTGATAGTGAGGTTTGATGCACAAGGCATAGGAAGTTGCAAGAAATGTACAACAAAAACATAAAGATAAAAATTTTAAAAATGATGGCTAAGCTGACCATGTTAAATGGAGTTGAGGTATTAGAAGAAATAGTCCATGTATAATGTACGCTGAGATTCAAAACTCCATGCAAGTCGGAATGAAATTAACATAATGAAGAATAAGCAACAAGCTGTCCAGTACAATTCAATATAAAATAGTGGCAAATGCGAACCTATGATGCAAACATTTTCAGCATAGTATACCAATCATTGAAGTCCTCCGATATGTGCCATGTTGGTTCTGATAAATTCTGTCGATCTGTTTTTTTCTTTATATCCCCTTAAATCCCGCTTTTGCATGCATAACATTGTGTTACTGCTCATAAACACAACCTCTGGGAGCATAAAAATGTTTTTAAAACATGTCAGTCCGTTTGAAATTTTTGTTATGCAACTCACATATGTTGATTTGGTTATCCAGCATGCCGCGGTGTGAGCTGATTCACAGTCAAAAGCTCCTCCTCCCAATCATAACAACACCCTTCAACTCAGCCCTAAGTGGGATGTCAATTAAATTGCTTTTGCTGACCATTCAACATCATTCAGAAATACCCCAATTCAGATTGGCTTACATCAGATCATCATGAGTTCCTAGACCCCTCTTTATCATAGGCATTGCTTAAATCAGACGTCATGAGCTCCCACAGCCCCACAGCTCAACTTCGACACCCCTGCCTTTCTACCGTAGTCTACACTTGTCCCCTGGCCATCAAGTTGGGTAACTCGATCCTAGAGTGTTTCCTTAACAACAGCTGCCCACAAATGTCATCCCATAGCATAAAGACAGCAAGATAAAAGTAAAGGTAAATTGAACAAAGCTTCCAGCTTTCATCTGCAAAAAAGGAAAGAAGGAACTATGATGAGATCACTGTTTGCGAGAAAATTTAAGAATCATAAATAATTATAATAAACAAGAGCTTTGTGGAGAATAATGCAACTACATACGGCATGGTGAGTTTGAGAACCACATAACAAGACAAAGGAATGTAAAAAAGGAAAATCTACCAACCGTCAGATAGAACCACAAGATACGCTGATCCTTTTTTTCTTTTGGACAGAAGACAGAGAAGTTAATGATGTCTTGCATCAAATTGGTGCAAAGTGGGTGAAATGGAGGATTACATGCCAAAGTATGTGAGATAAAAATGTGAAGCCAAAGCTTAAGGGTCAAAAACATCCATGTTCCAAAGTCGATGATGCTCAAATGGGTGTGTGGGCATGCTAACAGAGATGTGATTAGGAAAAACATATACATACACAACAATTTGGAATGACCTTTAAGGTCGTGTGTATTGATGCGCTAGTAGGAGGTGTGAGAGGTTGGTTGTAGTAAGAGTTAGGAGAGGTAAAGGTCAAGGTAGGGTGAAAAAGAGAGGAGGAGGAGATGATTACACAATGTAGGGCACAACTTCAATTTTCTGAGGACATGACCCGAGATAGGATAATTTGAAGGTTTTGGGATTATGGTAGAAGTTTTATCGCCTTTTTGTGTATATCTTGTCCTTCTCAAACCCCACTTGCGAGATTATACTAGGTATGTTATTGTCACAGTAGAGAACAAAGACTAAATCAATGAGCAATCCAAGTGGAACAATAGTGTCCATTCTGAAGAATTGCTTGCACGATGGTGAGCCAAGATATTCTGGAACTAACAGCACCTGCCACCTAGGTCACTCGTCTCAAATGCCAACAGATTCCTCCATTAACCTTAATTTTCTTCCAACTTTGCCCCTGAACTAAAAGCCACTGTCCTCAAGAAAAGTTGCCAATGAAAAGCAAATTCAATCTTTAAGGTTAACCTTTTCATGTCACCAACTTCAATGATCAAGCAAAGAACCAAGTTCACTCCACCTTCTGCCGATATGAGTGTGATTCCTTTAAATGACTGCCTTTTACCAACTACAGGTAAAAGCTCACATATTCAAGCACCCAAAACCGAGTATTACACTCAAAATAAGTTGGCCTCCACATAAATACAAGATTGTCGCAATGTAAATAGTTTCAGTACCATTAGCTTCCTCTACTAAACAGGAAAAGTGTTTCAACTACTAAAAAGCGTAGGACGACCATTGTGTCATCCAATAATAACATGCCAGCAAGGTAGATTTCTAATTGTTTCTTCAAACAATAACTACTACATATCATCTGTACAATTGTGTCTGTCATCCAAAAATAAGGTGCCTACTATCAGCAAGGTAGACTCCTAATTGTTTCTTCAAACAATAACTACTACATCTCAATCCCAAACAAGTTGAAGTGTCCTATATAAATCTTCATTACCCATTTCACTCCCATCTGAACTCTATTAATGTGAGCTTGCTCATATTACCCGTCTAAAGCCTGAAGAGAGGAGGTCTACGATAGGCTGACCAAATTATGATGAATTTTCACGAAACTTACATCTTCAACCACTGTTAAAAATATGTTGTCCTTTCCCAGGACAAGTAAATTAGCATCTCATACCGTAAATACTTGAATGTCGAAGTGAAATCCTCATATAACAAATCAGAGTTGAGGGTCAAAAAACACATCTAAATTATCATTTTCTCGCGAGTTTCACATTTCAACTATTAGTTGTTTTCTTTTCCTACATTAACTATCATTATCTATGTATTAAAACACATCTCAAAACTGATTGAGCAAATTATCAGTTGTTCCCTGTTTATTTTTTTTTTCAAATCAGCAACTTTGTGTGTCACTGTCGTTGTTCCCAATCCTTACCTGAACTGTCACAATCTACTCAACTAGGCGTATCTTATACATAGATGGTGATAATTAGGCAGGAAAAGGATAGATTATGATAGTTCAAGTAGGGAAAAAGAACTAATAGTTGAGGTGTTAAACTCACGAAAAAGTTATCGCTCATCTGTGTTTTTACATTTTAATCATCATCTCAATAAATCAATGTTGGTTTATCTAAATAATGGCTCATGTCTTTTTATCAGTTCCTCAATTGGTTAAAGTTGGTTTCCCATTTGCATCCCAAGAGGAACTTCCAACAAACAGTTCCCTAACAACAAGGGGAAGCAACATTGGAAGAGACAACACAACAAAGGAAGCAAGCACTGCTAACAAAAGACAAAGTTGAGAATCTCAAAGTGAACTCCTTCCCCCACACATTCCCAGTCAATGGAAGCCAAAATATATTCTTCCTTTCAATTAATTATGAATTGCAGTGGTCTGACAAAACAAGGATGCGTCTCCCTGAAGGACCTGACCACCCCATAATATTTCTATACAAGTAGTAAAATGAAAAGGGATGGATACAGAGCATAATAATAAGAACAATATGGAGGCCATTTGGTTTGGGTTGTAAGGTATATAATCTCCACGTTTATACCAAGTTTAGTTGGGTATGAAGGAAATTTTATCTAATGTTTGGTAGATTTTTTCTGTTCCCACATAAATAAACATACAAATGCGGGAAACTATGTATTATTTATATGGGATGAAATGAGGAATAGTGGGCCTCAAGTAATGCATGGATTAAACTGCTAAATGACCAACAAGAAAAAGTCAGCAGCATATATCCCTACATAACTAATCCATGCATAACTTCTCCTCGATCCAAACAACTCTTAGAGGTTAAAAAAAACCCTAGGATCTATAGGATAGTGTAACTAAGACCTAAACCTAGACTATAACCATCACAATCAGTACCCTAAACATTAGGCTGGTCTCAGCAAGAATTAGTCTTGATGAAAATAAAGTCTATTTCATAAGCATACAGAAGAAGAGTGGGAATGGGAGTTATCTAAATATTCCTGAACATAAACACAGAGACAGAAAGAAGATAGAGAAGCACATCCGAGAATAATCTCTGGTAGAAAGATAGTACAATTTTAGGGCCCATCGAAACAGAATACTTGCCTATGGAATTTTGATAGGCAGTCATCACTTGCCAATGTAGCTTCCACTGTCTTCACTCAAGATTTCAAGGACCATCTCGATGTACGTGAGCAACTCGGGCTTCCATTGCTGCAGCCAGGATGACTGGCCTTGTGAGTATTATGGCACAGCCACCTGTTAAGCGAAAGCTTAAGGAAGAATTACCCCCAAGTTGTCGTGGATGCTGCATTTTCAAATTCGAAAATGGGTTAAATCAGATCAGCGAGGGTATTTCAGCTCTCAACTCGATTATGCCGCTTCACCACTCTGCCTGTCCCTCAACTTGTAACCATGAATTCATTCCAAAGAACTACCAAGAGTCACAATACCATGTTGATCTATTTTGAGCTGTGGTAGCAGCCTCCGACAGAACTGATAACTTGATATACCAACCCACAGTAAATGCTGAGTAATACTAAACCTGCTATCTCCCCAAGGCACAATCCTTTCTCTCCGGTACTCATAACAATTTGAGTTCATCATTAACCATCAAGCTCGTGGTTCTAACTCAAATGAAATTGAGATAAGATAGTAACAACAGTTTCATAGCATTGCTATGTTTGCAGCAGACGACTGCAAGAGCAGACTGCCATTAACAAGTGCAACATTTATGAGATAAACATGCACTGCTGCTGACATTCTTCCAAAACATGTGAACCTACAGAGCCGCTTAACAGGAACCTCCCAAAATTTTCAAGAAACGGAAGAAAAATATTATCAATACAATCCTCACAGAGCAATATACCATAATGGTTGTGGAGGCATCATTCATTTCCACTCTATACTTATTACTCTGGCCTCAACAAAATATCCTATATGCTTGCAGAATAGTAATAATATGCAGTGCAGAACTTCTTCACGTGAGTCTAGTTGTGCATATTCTTCTTCTGCCAGTGTGAGTACCAACATACATTGCTCAAGGGAAGTCCAAAAGAATAAAATCGAGAAATCACGGATTTGTGATGTCCAAAAAGCAAACCACCTCATGGTTAAGCTCCATATCCCAAAATACTGCTAGTAGGCCAAAACATTGGCAAGTTCATATTCTCTACACTATCTACTAAGATAACTAAATACACCATCATACTTCTGAATTCATCAGCTAGTTTCTTGCAAAATGCTTCGTGATAATAGAAACTTAAACTGCTCGCTAGAATTATCAAGACAATCAAATGCTCAGAAAGCACAAAATGGACTGAGAATATGTACGCAACGAACTCAAACATTGCTATTTAAACTACAAAGTCATAACATAAGGCATTAATTAAAAAAGTCCAGTTCCATCAACTATGGAAGAGCCTTAATTACCCTATACAGTTTAAGATAAAAGGCAGCACACAGTACTTCAGTACCCGAATATTATGGTTCCACATCAGGGACTCGGAAATATAAACACCACTACAAGAATAAAAGAGAGGCCCTTCTTCCTATTGGACAGCAAGCGAACAGAGAACACCTCAGCGACGATTCATTTGAGGTTTCTCAAGTCCTCCCCGTGAAGCTGAAGCAGCACCATACAAAGGACCCTTGTCAGCAGCACCCTGAGAATAATGGATGAATGTCAATGCACCAAGTCGACTCTACCTATGATGTTTGCTATGACCACTAAAATAAACTCCCAATCAAGTGACTGGAAATATTCATACCATATGAACCCCATATCCCTCGCCATAAGGTGCAGGGAAACTTGCATCATGTCTTCCATATCTCATCCCATATGATCCACCTTTAGCAAACAGATGATAAATTGTTAACATAAGCAACCAAAAGAACAAAGCATCCTCTACTTTCTTATTCTGCTTAACCACTCTGTACGTGTCAACTGTTAACTGTATGATCTAATTTTGTCACCGGTGATCAAGAGTGAAACATTTTCAAGTCTACTACTCAAACAGAAGACGGTTATTAAGGTACAACTCGTAATCATTCTTCTCACTGCCTTTAGCCAAAGAAGATAAGAAGGATGGATTTTGAAGAACTTACCAAAAGATCCTATAAAAGGGTTGGAGTATATCATGTAAGGTATATATCTTCTCCTATATCTACATTTTATTTTTGAGGGGGGTTCCTTGGTGGCAGATATGCCTACTTCTAACATCGAACAAATGGGAGTAAAGGGGACTTCTCAGTGCAACTCAAGAATGAGATTCTATACAACTCCAAGTTTCAAGGACATTTAGCCTCAAAGTACAAATCTTGCAATCCAATAAATAGAATCAGAAAATCCTGATCAAGATATGGCTGATTTTACTTGGAATCACTACTAAAAGCCTTGTAACCTAACTCTACAACCGGTTAGAAAGAAACTCTCATCTTAATAGCTCAATCCTCAAAAAATTTAAAAAGATAATGCTAGAGAGACTCATACAATAGAACCCCATAAAAATCCAAGGCAAATATTACCACTCAGCAACTATTCCCGCCCACCTGAATGTTTGGGACCTTTGAATCTGAGTCATCACATGTTTTTGTGATTCCCTACTTCTTTGATATACAAAAGCTTGTCGATGGCGTATTTTCCCCTACTACCAATAAAATTATTCATCTCATGAAAAGCATGTATGGTCGCATACACTCTACCCTCTCCAAAACCCACCTATGTGAGTTCACTGTGTAAGTTGTAAAAAAACATGTTTGCGTTAAAGAAGAATAGCTCCAGATCCTAGGATTGCCGGATTAGGCAATACCTGAATAAGCATGGAGGCTAACCTGGGACAACAGATTGGGAAGAACACAACAGTGAAATTACAATATCCCAACAAAACGTATAGACAATACTTATATAAGAGCTATTTAAGAAATTATAAGAAACTTGAAAAGAACCAATATAGAAAACTACAACAATGCGTTCGCATATTAACAAGATAATGTTAAGTAGATCTTTTGCTAATTCAATCTGCACGGCCATTACTGAAGAAATCTAATCCAGCTGTAAGAAGGAAGTCGTTCAAGAAGACTAGATTGTGCCTTGCAACGGCAGCTGGCTGCAATGAAGATGGGGGACTCATGGTTGTAACCAATGGAATCTATCGTATTAAATAGAAGTATGTGTAGGAAAATATAACCAAATGGTGGATCTACATGTTGGGTTCACTTGCACTCGTGCTCCATTTTCTAACCACGTGTAATACTATTGCAAATTTTATAAACTTATCTATATTTGACTTGGGAAACCTAGGCTGTAAAGAGTCTATGATGCACTCTAAAAAGCTATGGTACACTGCAAAAGCAATTGATCGGGGGTGTGACATAAAAGAAGGAAAATGGCGGTGCTTTTTTCTTCCCTTGATGAAATTGTGTCTTGTATCAAATACAGTATAGTACTATATTCTTAGCCCCTTATTCTCCTTACAATTTCTTAACTTTCTGATTCATTTCTGACCATCCATCACCATTCCTTGAATACTTCCACTTATTTCATAGGATAAGTCAGAAAATAAAGAAGTTTATGATATATTTCTCTAAATAAAATTATCTCCTAAAAGTGTGGGAATATTTATTGAGTTTGCTTCTACTAGATTCAAAAGATCTATGTTCTCTTAAATAGATTCTCTTCTTTCAGTTACAACTGAATAGAGAGTAGTGGAGGGTATGTGGCGTTGTTGGACAGCAGAGATAGTGGACAGTGGTAATCAGATGATAACTTGCTAAATTGTGGGAATTAATTTGTTCCTGGGTGTAGTCTACACAGACTGATAAAATTGGAAGGAGGAAATCTGCTAGGTATTGGCTGCTGTTAGAAGTATATGTGATGGCCTTCAGAGATATGTGCATATTTTAACATTACTAGATACTCATTCGAGAGATTATCAGGGGAAATGGGTGAATTCTCAGAACTGATTAACGATGTGGTACGGTTTGATCCTCCTTTATTTGGAGGATCTTACACGCTGAGAAGGGGAGAAAATCATAGGAGTGCATCAAGAATTGACAAGTTTCTCTACTCTAGTGAGAGGAACTATTCTTACAGATCAGACCGTCCACCCTTCCTAAACTTAGCTATGATCAGCCCATTTGATTACATGTAGTGAACTGGAGTAGAAGATATTGGCTGCTGTTAGAAGTATATGTGATGGCCTTCGGAGATATGTGCATATTTTAACATTACTAGATACTCATCAGAGAGATCAAAATTGCAACAGAATATCAGGGGAAATGGCTGAATTCTCAGAACTGATTAATGATGTGGTACGGTTTGATCCTCCTTTAATTGGAGGATCTTACGCGCTGAGAAGGGGAGAAAATCATAGGAGTGCATCAAGAATTGACAGGTTTTTCTACTCTAGTGAGAGGAACTATTCATACAGATCAGACCGTCCATCCTTCCTAAACTTAGCTATGATCAGCCCATTTGATTACATGTGGAGAACTGGAGTACATGAAATCTTACTTTAAATTTGAGCAATGGTGGCTTGTAGTAGAAGGATTCAAGGACAAGTCAAAGGAAAGAGATGGTGGGGAGCAAGACCTTCATGAATATGGTTGACACTGTGGAGGGAAAGAAATGGGAGGTGTTTCGAATACAGATTTAATTCTATAACTAAAATTAAGATGGAAAGAAGCTAATGTAGAGGAAGCTTACGAGTTAGTAGGGATTCTAGGGTCTCTATAATTAGACTTGGAACAAAACTGTTCAAAATATTTTGGAGGTCTCTAGCACGTTCTTAATGCTGACAAATACAACTTACCAGTCTCGGAGGAAAAAACCAATTGTACACTATTATGGGAATTAAATCAACAGACACCCAAAGCCCAAACTTTAATGCTTCTCAAAGTTCCCAAAACTAAGTCTTATGGATTGTGGAAAAAATAAACAAATGATTCTATTTAGACTCTGCCGTTTCAGCATCAGAAATCCCCAAGACACTAGCTTCAATGGTTACTGATGGATTGGGTCAAATCTGCTCCCAAAAGCAATTCGAGAAGCAGAAAAACAGTACCTCCACTAGAAAGGAAGACTTCCCTTAACATGCTTCTAAAATAAAAGGAACAAACTTGTAAGAACATACCTGCAGCCCATGCTCTACCATCAGAATTAGAAAGCTCAGCTCGTAGCTTCTCAACTTCACGTGCCATAGTAACCAAATTTGTCTCCATTGCCTGTCTCTGATCCATGAGTTCAAGTTTTGCCTTCTTTTCGTACTCAATGGCAGACCTAGAAGTCATGAGCAAATTAATACAAGGGTTTCAACTCCTAATGGGCACCGGGCAGGTTTGAGACATAACAGCATTCCATGTTAATCATCTCCATAAAAGAAAAAAATAATAATAATAGCAGATACCTAGCGCGCAAAAGCTCTTGATGAAGCCCATCAATCTCACCCCTGAAATGAGGAATCTGTTGGCTATCAGCTTGTAGCTTGGCAAGGTCCTTGGTGAGGGTCTGCACCTGGCCAGTTAGATCCTGCTTCATAATATTTAGCTTCTGAACTTCAACATGGAGCTGTTTAGCCTCATTTTTCAAAGGTTCTGTAGCTCGAAGATCTCCTTCAAGCTTCAAACCTCTTTCGATAAGTTCCCTGGAGCGAATTTCATGCTCCGCTTGCATATCACCTATGGCAAGGTTCATTCGATATACCTCCTCCTTTGCAGCAGCTGATTCCCGTTGAAGAGCTATTCGATCTTCAACTAATCTCCTGTTTTCACCCAGAAGTCTGCGTATCTCAAGATGTTGTATTTCAAGTTCCTCTTCTAACAACGCAGGATGGAGAGAGGGTCGAGGCATAGGACCCCGGGCAATATGCCCTTCTGCAGGAAAGCCCCGGCGGTTATCAAATGCTTCCCGAGGAACGCGATTTCTTCCTGCCATCTCACACAGTGCTGTAAAAGAGTAATAGCAGCAAAAAGCATTAGACCACAACAATAAGGAACAATCATCTTGGAAACAAGAAATGATACGGCAGTTCAACTATGTCTTAAACAAAGCAGGTGAGTACGGCAGTTCAACTTAGTCTAAAACAAAGCAGGTGATGTAAGTTGCAAAAACAAATTTGCAGAAGTTAAGGCAAGCAACCAAGGGAAGCTTCGCAGCCCTAATAATATTGCAATTCTTGATAATACCAAGAGAAAACAAAAAAAGATTTTGACATAAATTTATAATTCAAGTTCCTTTATTGAAGGGGGAGAGAGGAATTCCAGGAAATAATATATAGAGATAGACAAGTTCTTTAATAAAAAACAAGTCTATCAGACTATCACTGCCTGGTGGCATTCCAGAAAAATCTACTACATTGAAACTAAAGTATCAAAGTTCAAAAAGTCTAACAAAAGAAGAGTAGAGTGAGAATAATACTAAGATTGTCAATCAGTTAAGAAAGATAAACATGTAGTTTGTAAATACACAGAAGTACATCCCAACCTGTAGACAGACAAAATCTAGTAGAAACTCATTTCATTCAAAAGTAAACAAAAAGAAATTTATGAAGATACTAAGGAGAAAAGTCAGGAAATCCATTAAAAAAGGGTAAAACTGCTCCTACGAACTAATGATCTCACTCCATCGCTCAATTGCATGTCAGATGCACTTCTGGATGTTGACTATCAACATTAAAAATAGTGACAACAGCAAAAACGCAGTTTACTGATCCATAAATAAGAATTCATTCAATTGGCAGGGTCAGATACTGAAAACTATCACTATACAACGTTACTTGATGCCTCCTTAGATGTGAGACAAACCTTATTGTGATTCTTTTTTGTGTCTTGTCATGATTTTATAAATTATCACCTCCGACTGTTTTCCTCGTCGTTTTTGTTTCAATTCTATTGCCACCGCTTAAACAACCATCCATCTACCTACTCTCTTCATTTCTTTCCTTTCCCGTCTCTTCTTGATTGAGGTTTTTGTCATCTTGCTTTCTTTTTTTTCACTTTTACCTAATCAATAAAATTTATACAGTTTCCACGTGTGTATCTTTACAAAGAGTCATCTGCTTTCTCAGAGCAATGCAACAAACAAAGAAGATTCATCAAGAAGTCTCCACAATAAGATCGCTTAAGACTGAATTGTGATATTTCAAAGATTGCCAAATCGAAAAGATCGAATCAAAGATGTGACCAGATTTCATACCAAAAGGAATTAGAGAAAGCTGGATGTGGTCGGACATAAAAGATGTGCGAGCATCTGAATGTTGATCAATTCTATTTATTTTTTATGACAAGGGAAACCCGCAGCCGCTACCCTTTGGGTGCACACAGGATAAAACCCCCGCTCCAATGTTGATCAACTTAAAAAATAGTGACAACTGCAAAAACGCGTTTAGACCCAAAAAAAAAAGAATTCATTTAATTGGCAGGGTCAGATACTCCACAAGACAACTACCACTAGATAACGTTACTAGACTACTTGATGGTCCAGTGGTTTGTACTTGAGACTTCCATGTTGGAGGTCTCAAGTTCGAAACCCCTTGCCCGCAAAAGCAAAGGATTTGCCTTTTGGGTCGAGCTAGCCGCACCAGGTTTGATCGGATTTCATACCTAACGAAACTAGAGGAAGTTGGATGTGATCGGACATAAAAGATGCACATCTGAAGGTTGATCAACTTAAAAATAATGGCAACTGCAAAAACGCAGCTTACTTATTTCAAAAAAAAGAATTCATTTAATTGGCAGACCCAGATACTGCACAAGAAAACTACCACCAGACAACGTAACTTGACTATTTGACGCCTGCCTGCTTAGATGTGAGCTAAACCTTAAATAGAACTATAAGACAATCACCTCCATTACCATTCGGGTTGCCTCTCATGTGTGGTTTGCGAGCTATTGCATACGAATGGGGTTTTACTCAATCCGCACCCAAAGGGTAGCGGTTGTATATATATATAATCACCTCGCTTGTTTTCCTATTCTTTCTTATTGCAATTCTATATACATCCGTCTACATATTCTCTTTATTTCTTTCCTTTCCTGTCTCCTTATATTCTTTCTTGATCATGTTTTTTGTCATCTTGCTTTGTTTCTTCACTTTTACTAGATTACCTTTTTTCTCTACTAATCAATAATCAGTAAGTCCCTAAGACATCTCTTTTTTCTCTACTAATCAATAAGTCCCTCAGAAATCTGTTGGGGAAGAAATTTCTACAATTTACACGTTAGATCTTTACAAAGAGTCATCTTCTATCTCGGAGCAATGCAACAAAGAAATAAGATTCTTCAAAACGTCTCCGGAATAAGATCGCTTAATACTTAAGCAGACTTGTGATATTTCAAAGATAAGCCAAATCGAAAAGATCGAAAGATGTGATCGGATTTCATACCTTATGTAACTAGAGAAAGCTGAATTTGATCGGACAAGTCGCCGTAGAGGTGCCTCCGGCTCCGCCGCTGTGCAGAATTGTTTGTGCAGAAATATTTTAGGGTATTTTAGCGATGAAAGTGCAAGTGAAAATAAAAGTAAAATATATATTCCATGAAAGTTTATCACGGTTAGCTCATGGACCTTTTGCGGATTGGGCCTACCATTGAATATTAAAAGATTTTATGTTATCATTTTACCGAGCTCAAGTTAATCTTATTTTTATTTTTATCGATCGTATCTGGAGAGATAATACATGAAAAATAACTTTATTTTAGTCGGAAAGGTTAGAGTAACTACTTTAATCTGATATAATATAGATATGTTATATTCGAAATTTTGATAAAGATTTTTGGTGTTTTGTGATTTTAAAAAGAAAAAGTAAAAGAAAATAACCCAAAATAGAAAAAAGATTACACGGAATAAACATATGAAGTTTTATGCTTCAAAGTGCGATAAAACTTTTTCTACTAGCGTGATTGATTTACGAAACAAGGAGTTAAGCAAGAGTTAATAGATTGATAAAGGAACCTCGTTGAAGTCAGTCTTGTGTTCAATTTCACAGTTGAAAGGATTTCTTTTTACCATCTGTCTTTCGCTTCTCTCTTTTCTATTAGCAAAGATAGGTGAAAGTCAAACATTTGACTTGTGGATTCAAGACTGCAGTCAGTTGTTTTTCTTGTAGCAGTCATCTTGTTCTTGACAGATTCGATCGGGTGTTCATAATATTTTTTATTTTTGCTAAAATCATTCCTTAATTATAACTTAAATCTAATGTACAAGAATCTTTATATTATCTAACTGAGTAAAAAATAACTTTATATTATCTAATAATAACAAGACCATCCTTCAGTCTATTTTTGTTAAGAAACTAGTTATACCAATAAAAAATATATTTTTTAATTTAGTCATATTTTAGCCACAATGAGAAAATCAAAGTTACCTATAAAGAATGAGGATATGGATAGGAAATGAATCTACCATTCTCAAAATTTGATTTTTGTATGTTGTTAGTTTTATGTTTTTAGCATCATCAAGCAAATTGATTTGACATAAGTCTTAAAATATTTACACGGTAGGTTCTGATGGTTAGAAAGATTATGTAAAAAAAATTATTTTAAAAATATTACGCCAACTGTTTAAAAATTTTCTTTGTAATACTTAATACATATATATGTTATATACAATGTGATTCACATTTTATACAATGAACAGAAATACTGAAAATTAATGAAATTATGTAGGCGTTTATTGTTTGAATTTTTTGAAGTTGGGGTTGTATTTGGTCATACTTTCTATAGAAAATATTTAGAACTTGAATATATTTTATCTAGATATGATTTAAACCCTCAATTTCTAAAAAAAATTAAAATCACCTAACTTGACTAGCCTAATCATATATTCATTCGACTTGACACATTTTTTTGTTAGTAGAGTGAGTTTCTATAAAAAAAAAATTATACAAAAGGTTGAATTTTGCAATTTTTGAATATTGCAAGAATATTTTTTGTTCACTTATATAAAACAAGAATGTATTTTAAATTTAAGTCATACTTTAATACTAATTTTGGCTAAAAATACAAACTTTTTATAATTGACTTTGGACAACGTTGACAAATTAATATAATCAGTAAATTTTCGGTGTTAAATGCTTTGTTGTCTTTTCAAGGCACATAATGCTTAAAAAAAATATATCTAAATAAACGTCACATACTGCATATAATCAGGGGCGGACCCAGTAAGTCAGACGCGAGTGCTCGAACACTCATTGATTTTCGAAATTTTTTGTATATATATTTAGAACATATGATACATATGTTATTATAATTTAAATGAGCACCCAAAGAACAAAAGCAATTGTGGGTGAGCTGGTTTAAACCTCTGCAATAAGAGACGCGCGAAGCCACTGGCGGGGCAGCATTTCTTTTTTAAAATTTTTTCTAGCGAATTTTTCACCTGAAAGTGAGCACCCACAACCTTTAAATCCTGGATCCGCCACTGCATATAATTAGTATATAATTTAGGTTTAAGTCATAGTTTAATTGCCTACTAAAAATAGATGTCAGAATACTATTGTCTACATGTAATTAGTATATAATTTATCAATTAAAAATAATTAATAAATTTGAATAGCTATGATAAGGATTAAAAATGTATTATGTGAAAAGGATCAATTCAAGCCTTAACTAAATCATATTTTATTCCTTTATTTGTAATATCTTGAAATTGAATAGTGATGTGCAAAAACTAAAGTTACTTTTAGTGCAAATAAAAATTCTCTTTATAATCATTTTCACTTTTAATTCTATTTTGTGTTAGTTTTTCATTTATGAAAAACTATTCAAAATAGCAATCGATTTTAAATTAATTAATTGCGTCTATTTTCTTTCGACTTTCAATTATTACTCAATGTACCTATTGTATTTGGTCTTTTATTAGTCAATCAATTGAAGAAGTTTTTTTCTAAAGAAATGAACTAGTCCTTTATGATATTTTGTTAATATAAAATATATCATGTGGTATCATAGGGGATTTAAAGTTGTTTTTGTTTTTATTTTGATTTTTGTATTTTGTATTTGTATTTTGTTTATCATAAATTACGAAGTTATTCTTTGAGGACACGAAATAAATTCATTATAATATATTGTTAATATATGATACATCCTATGAGTCTGTTATATGTGATACCTATCGGTATATGATAACTTATATTTAACAAAGCATAAAATTCACTGTTAAAAGATGAAAAATCAATTAGCAACCAATTAAAATAGCAAAATAATAATAACGTGTAATAGTTTTATATGTATCTAAAATTATACTAATTATAATTTAAAGTGCGTGTGTTTGGTATATATGGGAAAAAAAATAGGTGATGAAATATTTTTAAACATTGTGTATTAAATGGGATAAGAATGAAAAAAAAAAGTAAAAATAGTCAAAGAAGCGGGTAATCAAATTTTTTAAATCTCGCAAAAGAAAATATATAACGGTCACATATTTTCTGATTTAACGGCCAAAATTTTAATATAATAATAATTATTTAATTTTAAATTAAGAATAAGATTAATTTTATTTTCGGTCAAAAAGAGTAATTAATACAATTTGTCATCATAATAATATTATTATGCACTTGAATGAAATGAGACATTATTTAATTATTTATCAATAACATATTTAATAGAATATTTGATCATATAGAAACTCAAGTATAACTTATCACTATAAATAAAAGTCACTGCAACATTGAATACCACAACTCTAAGAAGAGTAAAAAAGAGTCAAATACACTACACATAGGTGTATTAAAGATTTTGAAATAATGGGTACACTATTATAAAAAGATCAATATAAAATATAAATTTGATCATGTTGACACAGATGCGCACGCACACGCACACACGCACGTCCGCACGCTCGCACGCGCATGTGTATATATATGTGTCAACAGTTTTAACAATTACAAATAGAGAAGTATTATCTAATTTTAGAAAATAATTAAAATAAGAAAAATATAAAATTTAAATTTTTAACCTCACGTAGAGCTGTGTGGGGCCTACACACTTGGAACAGCCTCACCAAGAGTCTGCACAGGCCCGGGAGTTAGGTTCTTTTATCTTACGGAGGATGAGTCACAAGTCATTATCGCATTATTTAATGCTCACACATATACATTTTAATATTTTTTAAAAAATATAATATTACTATATATGATCTCGACGGAAAACATTATTCACATAACTTGGTGATCCCCTCCCCTTTAAATGCACCTCGGACACTCCATAGATAGGTCAAATTTTAGTTTTTCAATATGCATACTAGTAATAACACCTTTTGATACAATCTTAAAATTTAGCAAAAAATAATTAAAGGAATCACAAAAGTTCCAAAAAAGGTTCTATGTTCAATTCTATATTCATATATTACTCTTTTAATCAACTTTAATTCTATTTTATTGTGTGCGTACATGTTAACAACAAGAAGAAGAAAGTGTAATACAAAAAAATATATATATATAACGATCAAATATTTTCTTATTTAACGGCAGAAATTGCAGTGTGGAAAAACGTAATGAATAAAAATAAACATTATTTAATTTTTTATTAAATAAATCTTTAAGAAAGAAAAAAACATATTTAATATTAAAGTAAAAAAAATTAATTTTATTTTTGGTCAAAAAGAATAATAGAATTTGTCATGATAATAATATAACAAAAAGTAATGAACGAAAAGAGACATTATTTAATTATTTATCAAAAGAACATTTAATAGAATATTTGGTTATATATGAACCGGGGTGTAATCACCACTATAAATAAGAGTCACTGCAACATTGAAAACCCACAACTGTGAGAAGAGTAAAAAAGAGTCTAATATACTACACAGAGGTGTATTCAAGATTTGAAATAATGAATACATTATTATAAAATAATCAATAGACATATAAATTTGATCATGTTGACACACACGCGCACACACACGCACGCGCACGCGCA
>NC_028639.1:74184438-74186505 GCF_001406875.1 Solanum pennellii
ATATATATATATATATATATATATATATATATAAATAAAATTGAAATGCCAACAGTTTTAACAATTACCAATTAGAAAAGTATTATCTAGTTTTAGAAAATAAACAAAATAAAAAAATATAAAATTTAAATTTTTAACCTCACGTAGAGCGGTGCACCAGTCATAAGTCATTATCGCATTATTTGATGTTCACACATGTACATTTTAATATTTTTTAAAAAATATAATATTACTATGTATGATCTCGGATGGAAAATATCATTCCCGTGAACTTGATGACTCCATAGATAGGTCAAATTTTAGTTTTTCAATATACATACTAGCGTTAACACCTTTTGATACAATTTTAAAATTTAGGAAAATAGTTAAAAGGAATCACAAAAGTTCCAAAAAAGGTTCTATGTTAAATTCTATAGTCCTATATTACTCTTTTAATCAAGTTTAATTATATTTTATTGTGTTCGTACATGTTAATAATAATAAGAAGCAAGTGAAATACAAAAAAATAAATATATAACGGACATATATTTTCTTATCTAACGGCCATAATTTTAGTATGGCAAAAAGTAATGAATGAAAATGAACATTATTTAATTATTTATTAAATAAAATCTTTATGAAAGTAAAAAACATATTTAGTATCAAATTAAAAATAAAATTAATTTTATTTTTGGTCAAAAAAATAATTAATATAATTTGTCATCATAATAATATGACAAAAAGTAGTGAATGAAAAGAGAAATTATCTAATTATTTATCAATAAAATATTTAATAGAATATTTGGTCATATAGGACCTAGGTGTAACTTATCACTATAAATAAGAGCCACTGCAACATTAAAAAACCACAACTGTAAGAGGACAGAGGTGTATTCAAGAATTTAAAATAATGGGGACATTATTATAAAAAGATCAATATAAAATATAAATTTGATCAAGTTGACACAAATGTGCACACACCACACACGCACGTCCACACGCTCGCACGCGCACGCGTATACACGCACACACACACACAAACACACACACACACATATATATAAATATATATAATTAAAATTCCAACAGTTTTAACAATTATCAATTAGAGAAGCATTATTTAGTTTTAGAAAATAAATCAAATAAGAAAAAATATAAAATTTTTAACCTCATGTAGAGTGGTGCACTCAGTCATAAGTCATTATCACATTATTTAATGTTCACACATGTACATTTTAATATATTTTAAAAAATATAACATTACTATATATGATCTCGGATAAAATACATTATTCACATGCACTTGGTGATCCCCTCCTCTTTAAATGCGCCTCGGACACTCCATAATAGGTCAAATTTTAATTTTTCAGTACACATACTAGTATTAACACCTTTTGGTACAATCTTAAAATTTAGCAAAAAATAATTAAAGGAATCACAAAAGTTCAAAAAAAGGTCCAATGTTTAATTCTATAGTCGTATATTACTCTTTTAATCAAGTTTAATTCTCTTTTGTTGTGTTCGTACATGTTAGTAATAATAAGAAAATAAATATATATAGGTCACTTCTTTTCTTATTTAACAGCCAAAATTGTAGAATGACAAAAAGTAATGAATGAAAATGAACATCATTTAATTATTTATTAATCTTTAAGAAAGTAAAAACATATTTAATATTAAATTAAAAATAAAATTAATTTTATTTTTTGTCAAAAAGAATAATTAATATAATTTGCCATCGTAATAATTTGACAAACTCCAAAAAGTAATGAATGAAAAGAGACATTATTTAATTATTTATCAACAAAACATTTAATAGAATATTTGGTCATATAGGAACCCAGGTGTAACTCATCACTATAAATAAGAGTCACTCTAACATTGAAAATCCATAACTGTGAGAAGAGTAAAAATGAGTCTAATACACTACACAGAGGTGTATTCAAAAATTTGAAATAATGGGTACACTATTGTAAAAAAATTAATATAAAATATAAATTTGATAATGTTGACACACGCGCGCACACGCACGTCCGCACGCTCGCACCTGCACGCGTCCGCACGCGCATATATGCATATATATATATA
>NC_028639.1:74188376-74195300 GCF_001406875.1 Solanum pennellii
AAGTGGTTACAGTTGAATGAGAAGTTGGATTGAGTATGATCTCTGCTACAACTAATATAAGGGAGAACTCTTGAGTAATTATAATCCTCTCATCTTTCATCATGTACCAGGCATAATACAAGCCTCTAAAAGTCATTGGTTTGTCGAGAGAATATGGTGAGATGATAAATTCATTGTGAATATATCATTGTTGAAAGGATGTTGAATTACATACTACTTGTATCACTTCTCTGTTTTCATTGAGTTATGTAGATAATGATGTGATAGTATTTTAAATCTCTTGTTGAGTAGAAGCATAAGATCAAAGAACAATTATCCATTGTTAAACTAATTTTCTGTCATTCTGAGATTAACAAATTGGCTTTTAGTGAACTGCTTATTATTATTTATAATGTTTCAAGTTCCGTAGACGGTAAAATCTTCTAAATAAATAACAGTTACATAATCTAGGTGTTGGCACTAGAGTATGAGCTCTAAATTTGTCTCCTAATGCTCTGTAACCTATTTATTTTACTTGATATATGATATTGTGAGATGCAAATATATATGTTAATGATAAATGAGAGCTTAGTGAAATGGGAGAGCTTCCAATCTTTTATGTTTCTTTTGATGCACCAATATAATACAAACTTGTATAGGAAATACAGTGGAGGTGTTAGTTATTGTTCTCGTAGAATATTTGTTTTGAACTGAATTTCACTTGCTTTTGTAAGGTATCATATTATTTCTAAGTCAGCTTTCAAGAATATGGTGCGGGGTGACTATTATTGTAGATAGGGTTCAATTTTGTTGCATTGCACACATACAACTCAATAGGGTAATGCTAAGCATCCCAAAGGTGAAAAGTGAAAATAAAATATCAATGGAAAACTTTCGCCACTTGCCTTAGAAAGCACATGCGACGATATATTTGGTACAATGAGATATAAGAAGCTTTGGAGAACCTTTGGCTTTGGGAGTATTGAGTTTTTCTTTGTGTAAATTAGGAATTAAAAGTCATTAGTTCAATAATCATAATTTCCTTTCATAACAATTTATATGTTGTTGATAGTAACTTATAATTATTTTGTATTTGAATAAATTTAGGCTGAGTACTCAATTCTTTTATAGTGCTAGCAACCTTCTTTTAGTTTCAATCTGAATTTGTGATTGCTTATTTATAAAATCAGCTCCAACACTTGAATTGTGATTTTCAGCAATTGATGCTTAAATGTTACTTAAAATACAGACAATCCAAATGGGTTAATTGTTGCTTGTTGATTTGAAGTTACTGTCACAATAGAACCCTCTGTGGAGAAGTCTTGGATCCGCGGCTAAATGGATGAATCCAAAGAAGAAACGAAGTCTTTCAAAGAATTAGGAAACTGTACTAACATTTAGATACCAAAAAAACTTACCAAGTCAAGATATATTGCAACACTTTGAATTTTACCAATAACTAACTAACAGGGGATTCTTTGACTATTAAATAAAAAAATGAGTATAAAATATATTTCTATTCGTGTATTATTGTTAGATGACTCTCTAAAGCTGCACATTTTAGATAATCCTAATCGTTTGGATAAAAATATGAAAGTAATTTTAATCTTATAGAGAAAGATGTCAAAATTTGAAACATAGTCTTAAAGACTACTGTTTTGCCTTGGATTGCAGTGGGCTGTTATGATTCTGCAGACAACACGAGTTCGATCTCATACTCTTGTAGATGAGTCTTATAGTGTCTACATCGGTACTACTTTCTCTTTAATCATCTCTCTTAAAATTTCTTAAATATGTTGCCTCTTGTTTGTCAAGTTGACTTGACATGGATTTTTAAATCTTGTGATCATAAACTAAAGATGTATATAATATACCTACATGTCCTATGAATCTTATTGCATGAAATATGTCATGTAGATTGTTGGTCATAAAAGTTGCTAAATATAAAAAGCGACATGACTAAAAGCGCCTCAAAAAGCAAGAAATAACATGTAACACCTTCGTTTGAGCACAAGTTTTATGGATTTTGTCCAGTAAACATCTAGAATTCATGAGAATATTATTGTTGGCGTCTTTTCTTTTATTTCCAGAAAAGTTTAGAATTATACCCTTATATTATATATATATATTATTAAAATGATAACAATTTTAACAATTACCAATTAGAGGAGTATTATCTAGTTTTAGAAAATAAATAAAATAAGAAAAATATAAATTTAAATTTTTAACCTCACGTAGAGCGGTACACCCAGTCATAAGTCATTATCGCATTATTTGATGTTCACACATGTACATTTTAATATTTTTTTAAAAATATAATGTTACTATATACGATCTCGGACGGAAAACATCACGTGAACTTGATGATCCCCTCCCCTTTAAATGCGCCTCGGACACTCCATAGATAGGTCAAATTTTAGTTTTTCAATAGACATGCTAGTTTTAACACCTTTTGGTATAATTTTAAAATTAAGCAAAATAGTTAAAGGAATCACAAAAGTTCCAAAAAAGATTTTATGTTCAATTCTATAGTCATGTATTACTCTTTTAATCAAGTTTAATTATATTTTATTGTGTTCGTACATGTTAATAATAATAAGAAGAAAGTGAAATACAAAAATAATATATATATATAACGGTCACATATTTTCTTATTTAATGGCCCAAAATTTTTATATGGCAAAAAGTAATGAATGAAAATGAACATTATTTAATTATTTATCAAATAAAATCTTTAAGAAAGTAAAAAACATATTTAATATCAAATTAAAAAATAAAATTAATTTTATTTTTGGTCAAAAAGAATAATAAATATAATTTGCTATCATAATAATATGACAACAAGTAATGAATTAAAAGAGACATTATTTATTTATCTATTAACAAAACATTTAATAGAATATTTAGTCTTATAGGAACCCAGGTGTATCTCATCACTATAAATAAGAGACACTGCAACATTGAAAACCCACACCTGTGAGAAGAGTAAAAAAGAGTCTAATAAACTAAACAGAGGTGTATTCAAGAATTTGAAATAATGGATATACTATTATAAAAAAAATCAATATATAATATAAATTTGATCATGTTGAAACACATGCACACACACGCATACGCGCACGCTCGCACGCGCACGCATATTAACTATATTAGAAGAGGCTTGTTTCAACATGCTTGCTTCATTGCTTTAAGGTTATTTTTGTCTTTTCAATTCTCAATTTTGAATACGTGTCCTCTTCTCGTTTCATCATTTTTTTCTTCTCCCTACGTGTCTTCCTCCTATGTTATTAATGTACTACACAATACTCTGCTCTTATCTTCTTCATTTAAGTTTATGCTCCACTGTCTGTGCACACCAAAGTTCACTTCTTTCTCTTCAGCATTCTTCAGGTATGGGTTCTTTCATGTTTCAATTTAGTGTTCTTTTTTGTGCCATCTTTCTTTTCATCAATAACTATATTCCCAAATTTGATATGAGTGTGTGATGTTTGCTTATTTTTTCCATTTAGGTTTGTCATTGATGTTGGATTATCCTTGTGTTTTGGAAGTCTGAATAATTTTAATAGTTGTGTCTTCAATTTTTGTTGGGTGATTATGCTTTCCGTGTTCTGTTTTAGATTGTCGAAAATATGTTCAGATTCAAATTTTTGGTGTGTTTTTTCGGATGTAGTAATTAATTTGGTCTTTTTTAGTCGGATTTAACTTTATGGGTTTCTTTATTTTAGCTCGGGTTTCTTTATCAGAGTTCTTTAGATCTTCCTCTATTCATAGGCTCTTGTGGGTTTAGCTTGGAGTTTAAGAATTTTCAATTACTTCTACTCGAATTGACCTACTGGTCTATCGGTAGATCCAGGTGACTAATCAGGAAAAATAGATAGATATGGGAGAATATATTTAGTTGCATTCTTAAATGTAAGTACTTAGTGAGAACTATTAAATTACAATTAACAAAAAGAAAAATGAACCTACAGACACAATATGATCATATGAAAGTGAATGGTTTGGGATAGGAACAGAGCTAGGAGAAATTAGACACGGAAGTGGTTACAGTTGAATGAGAAGTTGGATTGAGTATGATCTCTGCTACAACTAATATAAGGGAGAACTCTTGAGTAATTATAATCCTCTCATCTTTCATCATGTACCAGGCATAATACAAGCCTCTAAAAGTCATTGGTTTGTCGAGAGAATATGGTGAGATGATAAATTCATTGTGAATATATCATTGTTGAAAGGATGTTGAATTACATACTACTTGTATCACTTCTCTGTTTTCATTGAGTTCTGTAGATAATGATGTGATAGTATTTTAAATCTCTTGTTGAGTAGAAGCATAAGATCAAAGAACAATTATCCATTGTTAAACTAATTTTCTGTCATTCTGATATTAACAAATTGGCTTTTAGTGAACTANAACTGCTTATTATTATTTATAATGTTTCAAGTTCCGTAGACGGTAAAATCTTCTAAATAAATAACAGTTACATAATCTAGGTGTTGGCACTAGAGTATGAGCTCTAAATTTGTCTCCTAATGCTCTGTAACCTATTTATTTTACTTGATATATGATATTGTGAGATGCAAATATATATGTTAATGATAAATGAGAGCTTAGTGAAATGGGAGAGCTTCCAATCTTTTATGTTTCTTTTGATGCACCAATATAATACAAACTTGTATAGGAAATACAGTGGAGGTGTTAGTTGTTGTTCTCGTAGAATATTTGTTTTGAACTGAATTTCACTTGCTTTTGTAAGGTATGATATTATTTCTAAGTCAGCTTTCAAGAATATGGTGCGGGGTGACTATTATTGTAGATAGGGTTCAATTTTGTTGCATTGCACACATACAACTCAATAGGGTAATGCTAAGCATCCCAAAGGTGAAAAGTGAAAATAAAATATCAATGGAAAACTTTCGCCACTTGCCTTAGAAAGCACATGCAACGATATATTTGGTACAATGAGATATAAGAAGCTTTGGAGAACCTTTGGCTTTGGGAGTATTGAGTTTTTCTTTGTGTAAATTAGGAATTAAAAGTCATTAGTTCAATAATCATAATTTCCTTTCATAACAATTTATATGTTGTTGATAGTAACTTATAATTATTTTGTATTTGAATAAATTTAGGCTGAGTACTCAATTCTTTTATAGTGCTAGCAACCTTCTTTTAGTTTCAATCTGAATTTGTGATTGCTTATTTATAAAATCAGCTCCAACACTTGAATTGTGATTTTCAGCAATTAATGCTTAAATGTTACTTAAAATACAGACAATCCAAACGGGTTAATTGTTGCTTGTTGATTTGAAGTTACTGTCACAATAGAACCCTCTGTGGAGAAGTCTTGGATCCGCGGCTAAATGGATGAATCCAAAGAAGAAACGAAGTCTTTCAAAGAATTAGGAAACTGTACTAACATTTAGATACCAAAAAAACTTACCAAGTCAAGATATATTGCAACACTTTCAATTTTACCAATAACTAACTAACAGGGGATTCTTTGACTATTAAATAAAAAAATGAGTATAAAATATATTTCTATTCGTGTATTATTGTTAGATGACTCTCTAAAGCTGCACATTTTAGATAATCCTAATCGTTTGGATAAAAATGTGAAAGTAATTTTAATCTTATAGAGAAAGATGTCAAAATTTGAAACATAGTCTTAAAGACTACTGTTTTGCCTTGGATTGCAGTGGGCTGTTATGATTCTGCAGACAACACGAGTTCGATCTCCTACTCTTGTAGATGAGTCTTATAGTGTCTACATCGGTACTACTTTCTCTTTACTCATCTCTCTTAAAATTTCTTAAATATGTTGCCTCTTGTTTGTCAAGTTGACTTGACATGGATTTTTAAATCTTGTGATCATAAACTAAAGATGTATATAATATACCTACATGTCCTATGAATCTTATTGCATGAAATATGTCACGTAGATTGTTGGTCATAAAAGTTGCTAAATATAAAAAGTGACATGACTGAAAGCGCCTCAAAAAGCAAGAAATAACATGTAACACCTTCGTTTGAGCACAAGTTCTATGGATTTTGTCCACTAAACATCTAGAATTCAGGAGAATATTATTGTTGGCGTCTTTTCTTTTATTTCCAGAAAAGTTTAGAATTATACCCTTATAATCTCTACGTTTGTAGGCAACTCTTCACTATACTACTTGCTGCATATTTGAGTTTTACACCACTGGTGCATTTTCGCTATGTTTTGTAAAATATGAATCTATGCATCTATAATGATCGTGTAAATGTGTTGGACACCTTCCTCTTCTCCTCTTCTATAGAAAAATTGTTCATATTTTACTACATTGGTTTACACCTGAATAGACTTCTTAGAAAGAGTGAAGTTATAAACAATTAGGTTCTTCTATATCAACCACATCATTTTGGAATGTCTTGGAATCTTAGCAAGTATCTACTGTTGGAAAAGCCAAATGAAATACAAAGATGGTGTTGCTTAAAAATGCTACTTGCAGCTTGGTTATTGATAACTGGGATCAGTGAATTCTTTTAGCTTACATATAATTTGCAAAAAAAAGTTAAATGTCTCTAACCCATGGCCACATTTTATAGCTTCCCCGTAACTATTTCTTTCATTAAATTAACAATCTCTGCCCTTTGTAGGTTGCATGGAAAGAAAAATATATTGTTCCCATATTTTGTACTATTACATTTTCTTAACTAGTGTTGTATTTGATATTCATAATGTTTCGTATGCTAAACTCTACTACCTTATTATACCAGAAAATAGTACGATGAATCTTTCCAATCGGGTGAAAAAATGATTCCTCAAAGTTACAGATCAAGATGAAACATAGAGAAGGCTTGGCCAATTACCTAGTGGATGTGGAGAGGTAACATAAAGAAGAGAGATTGACCAGTGTGTGTAACTACTCCGAAAGTATAAGAGACAGAGACATAAATGCTTTCCT
>NC_028639.1:74197186-74327828 GCF_001406875.1 Solanum pennellii
TTTTATTAATGAGTTTAAGTCTTCCGCATTACTTTCTGTTGATATTAAATTGAAATGTTAGGGTTTAGATTGGTTGGTTCGCTCACATAGGAGGGTAAGTGTGGGTGCCAGTCGCGGCTCGGTTTTGGGTCGTGACACACGTAGAGCGGTACACCCAGTCATAAGTCATTATCACATTATTTGATGTTCACACATGTACATTTTAATATTTTTTTTTAAAATATAATGCTACTATATATGATCTCGGAGGAAAAACATCATTCACGTGAACTTGGTGATCCACTCCCCTTTAAATGTGTTTCGGTCACTCCATAGATAGGTCAAATTTTAGTTTTTCAGTACACATACTAGTATTAACACATTTTGGTACAATCTTAAAATTTCGCAAAAAATAATTAAAGGAATCACAAAAGTTCCAAAAAAGGTTCTATGTTTAATTCTATAGTCATATATTACTCTTTTAATCAAGTTTAATTCTCTTTTGTTGTGTTCGAACATATTAGTAATAATAAGAAAATAAATATATATAGGTCACTTATTTTCTTATTTAACGGCCAAAATTGTAGAATGACAAAAAGTAATGAATGAAAATGAACATTATTTAATTATTTATTAATCATTAAGAAAGTAAAAATATATTTAATATTAAATTAAAAATAAAATCAATTTTATTTTTCGTCAAAAAGAATAATTAATCTAATTTGCCATCGTAATAATTTGACAAACTCCAAAAGTAATGAATGAAAAGAGACATTATTTAATTATTTATCAACAAAACATTTAATAGAATATTTGGTCATATAGGAACCAGGTGTAACTCATCACTATAAATAAGAGTCGCTCTAACAAAACCCATAACTATGAGAAGAGTAAAAATGAGGCTAATACACTACACAGAGGTGTATTCAAGATTTTGAAATAATGGGTACACCATTGTAAAAAGATTAATACAAAATATAAATTTGATCATGTTAACACACACGCGCAACACGAACGTTTGAACACTCGCACGTGCACGCGTCCGCACACGCATATCTGTATATATATATATATATAATTAAAATGCTGACAATTTTAATAATTACCAATTAGAGAAGTATTATCTAGTTTTAGAAAATAAATAAAATAAGAAAAATATATAATTTGAATTTTTAACCTCATGTAGAGCGGTACACCCAGTCATAAGTCATTATCACATTATTTGATGTTCACACATGTACATTTTAATATTTTTTTAAAAATATAATGCTACTATATATGATCTCGGAGGAAAAACATCATTCACGTGAACTTGGTGATCCACTCCCCTATAAATGTGTTTCGGTCACTCCATAGATAATTCAAATTTTAGTCTTTCAGTACACATACTAGTATTAACACATTTTGGTACAATCTTAAAATTTCGCAAAAAATAATTAAAGGAATCACAAAAGTTTCAAAAAAGGTTCTATGTTTAATTCTATAGTCGTATATTACTCTTTTAATCAAGTTTAATTTTCTTTTGTTGTGTTCGAACATATTAGTAATAATAAGAAAATAAATATATATAGGTCACTTATTTTCTTATTTAACGGCTAAAATTGTAGAATGAGAAAAAGTAATGAATGAAATGAACATTATTTAATTATTTATTAATCTTTAAGAAAGTAAAAACATATTTAATATTAAATTAAAAATAAAATCAATTTTATTTTTCGTCAAAAAGAATAATTAATATAATTTGCCATCGTAATAATTTGACAAACTCCAAAAGTAATGAATGAAAAGAGACATTATTTAATTATTTATCAACAAAACATTAAATAGAATATTTGGTCACATAGTAACCCAGGTATAACTCATCACTATAAATAAGAGTCACTATAACATTGAAAATCCATAACTATGAGAAGAGTAAAAATGAGTCTACTACACTACACAGAGGTGTATTCAAGATTTTGAAATAATGGGTACACTATTGTAAAAAGATTAATGCAAAATATAAATTTGATCATGTTAACACACACGCGCAACACGAACGTCCGCACACTCGCACGTGCACGCATCCGCACGCGCATATATGTATATATATATATAATTAAAATGCTAACAATTTTAACAAATACCAATTAGAGAAGTATTATCTAGTTTTAGAAAATAAATAAAATAATAAAATTTAAAATTTAAATTTTTAACCTCGCGTAGAGCGGTACACCCAGTCATAAGTCATTATCACATTATTTGATGTTCACACATGTCCATTTTAATATTTTTCTAAAAATATAATGCTACTATATATGATCTCGGAGGGAAAACATCATTCACGTGAACTTGGGGAACCCCTCCCCTTTAAATGTGTCTCGATCACTCCATAGATAGGTCAAATTTTAGTTTTTCAATATACATACTAGTATTACCACCTTTTGGTACAATCTTAAAATTTAGCAAAAAATAATTAAAGGAATCACAAAAGTTCTAAAAAAGGTTCAATGTTTAATTCTATATTCGTATATTACTCTTTTAATCAAGTTTAATTCTCTTTTGTTGTGTGCGTACATGTTAGTAATAATAAGAAAATAAATATATAATGGTCACTTATTTTTCTTATTTAACGGCCAAAATTGTAGAATGACAAAAAGTAATGAATGAAAATGAACATCAGTTAATTATTTATTAATCTTTAAGAAAGTAAAAACATATTTAATATTAAATTAAAAATAAAATTAATTTTATTTTTTGTCAAAAAGAATAATTAATATAATTTGCCATCCTAATAATTTGACAAACTCCAAAAAGTAATGAATGAAAAGAGACATTATTTAATTATTTATCAACAAAACATTTAATAGAATATTTGGTCATATAGGAACCCAGGTATAACTCATCACTATAAATAAGAGTCACTCTGACATTGAAAACCCATAACTGTGAGAAGAGTAAAAATGACTCTAATACACTACACAGTGGTGTATTCAAGATTTTGAAATAATGGGTACACTATTGTAAAAAATTAATACAAAATATAAATTTGATCATGTTAACACACACGCGCAACGCGAACGTCCGCACACTCGCACGTGCACGCGTCCGCACGCGCATATATGTATATATATATAATTAAAATGCTAACAATTTTAACAATTACCAATTAGAGAAGTATTATCTAGTTTTAAAAATAAAATAAGAATATATAAATTTTAATTTTTAACCTCTGCGGTATATCCAGTCCTAAGTCATTATCACATTCTGTTCACACATATACATTTTTATATTTTTTTAAAAATATAATATTACTATATATGGTTTTGGACGGAAAACATCATTCACATGAACTTGATGATCCCCTCCTTTTAAATGCGCCTCAGACTCACCATAAATAAGTCAAATTTTAACATCTTTTGATACAATTTTAAAATTTAGCAAAATAGTTAAAGGAATACAAAAGTTCCAAAAAAAGGTTGCATGTAAATTCTAGTTCACAAAATATTTATAAATTGTCTTCAACCATATGGCCGGTAATATCTCAATTTACCATGGTGTGCTTACTGATACTCTTTAATATAAATTATAACCTCGTCATTAATATCAAAACATTAAAATATATAACATNTATATATATATATATATATATATATATATATATATATATGACTATAGTCAATTAGTCATATAATAAGGTCCCACAGATTGAAAGGAAAAAAATGTGGAGAGAATAATTTAAATGTATTATGATCAAGCTCGTCTTGTCGAAAGAAAAAAACAGATATCGAAGTAGAACTAGTATATATTATAATTGATAAATAATAGTAGTACTAAATTTTAATAGTATATAGAAGTGAAAATGCAAAAGTATCCCCTAGACTATAACAAAAATCTAAGTGACACATCTTAACTATTGTAAGACATTACTATCCCTTGAGCTTATTTTATTTGTAATTTTGTGCACCTTTTTGGCTAACGTGGCATTCAAATATCTTCCATGCGCCTTAATTACATGGAGTAATGGAGTGTGCCACATAAGACAAGAGGTGTATAAAATTACAAAAAAATAAATAAATTCAGGTAATAGGATAGGACCTTAGTTTAGTTAAGGTGTGTCCCTGAAATTTGGATCATAGTTTTGGAGGGTTACTTGTGCATTTTTCTCATTATAGAAAATACGAAAAAAGGGTCAAAATTGCCCCTAAACTATGTGAAATAGACCATTTATACTCTTCGTTACATTTTGGGATCAAAAATGCCCCTACTGTTATCCTAAGAGACCCTATATACCCTCAAGAGTTAACACTCCATATTTTTATTGACTTGGCTAGCCACGTGAGACTAATCCTTCCACCTAAACATTGCCAACTAGGATTCAGTACAAAGAACTAGACCTTTAGCGGCGACAATAGTCGCCACAAAAGCCCAAAAAATCGTCATTAAAAGTTTTCAACATTAAATTTTAATTTTGTGTTTTTTTCCTCATTATTTTTTTTAAAAAAAATGATATCGATTAAGTAGGAGTTTGAAAACACTGTACGATTTATTTTTATGTTATATGTTAATGTATAAAATGCAAAATGATGCATTATACAATAGGAGATATGAATCGAGAAGTAATTTTCATGATTTTTCATAATAATATTGGGTGTTTTTTAATATTAATATTGTAAGTTATTTATTTTAGAAAATTAGGTTGCAAACAAAAATTAATTATCATACTTTTTTATTGAAAAAATAGGTTTTACTATTAGTCGTCACTAAAAGTCACTCATAACCTTTAGTGACAATATTTTGAGATTTTGTGGTTGCCACTAAAGATCAAGTTCTTTTGTAGCGAATTTTAGTTGACAACGCTTAGGTGGAGGGATTAGTCCTATGTGACATGTCACGTCATTAAAAAATTGGGGTGTTAACTCTTGAGGGTATTTGTGATCTCTTAGGATAAGTGATCTATTTCGCATAGTTCAAAAGCAATTTTGACATTTATCCGTAGAAAATATAATTCATTTCAGATACTCATTCTTAGGTTTAGCTTCAAAATGCTTACTTTTTTTGTGGTTATGATATTACGTGTAATTTATTTTTTTTTTTACAAATTTTAATAACAATCCAAAGTGATTAATGTATAAGAATGAAATGAAGAAGAAAAAAATATTTGATTACAAACTATTTTTTCTTTCTTTCTTTCTAATCTCTTTCGTTTATATTGTTCTTCTAATATATGTATTGTTTAGTCTCTCTTCTTTTAATCCAGACGGGCATTCCTTTCTTCATTCTTACAGTTGGAAAATTGATAATTGAATCCTCCTCAGCTACCCACCTGTATAAAAATTCAAAAAATTAATTTTATAATTGAACTTTAAACTAAATTTTTATCGTTAATTATCCCTAAAGAATTTCATACATACTTGAATTGAGTAGTAAAGTGGTGGAGAAAAATAGAAGCCTCAAGCCTAGCAAGGTCCAGCCCAGGGCACAACCTTTGTCCACCTCCAAATGGGGTAAAGTTACAATTATTTGTATCCTTACTCTGTACGTATAAAAATAATATAAATCACAATAATTAATATAATAAAATAAATATTTAAAAAAAATAAAAATTATCGTGCTTACTTGCCAACGCCAAGGATTAAACTGATGAGGGAAGTCATAGTGATTATCATCAAGATGAACTGATCTAAAATAAACAAAAGTACACCATCCTTTTGGAATTAAATATCCTTTTATTTCCACATCTTTCACTGATTTTCTCATTACCCCTATTATTATGTTTCCCAATCTTAATGTCTCTGATATCACCTATTTAAAAAAAAAAGAGAGTAATTAATCACTAATTCAATAATTATGTTTGATAATTAAGTTGAAATATGATCAAATAATTATTACGTTTTGTGTAAATGGTAATGATAAATAGTCACTCCACACTAATGTTTCTCCTTGCTTTTCTTTCAACCTCTTTAGTGTCATGTTCTCCTCCTATAAAATAGGAAAAATAATTAGCGATAAATAAATTCTGTAACTTAACAATAAATTCGATGTTATGAGCCTTTGAACCTACTTTAACATCATACTAATTTCTCCTTATTTCATCGATACAGGATTGAACTCAACTTGAGAAATTATATCAGAGCAGAAAAAAATACGTACCGTTAATTGTTGGAGAGCAAGAGGAGAATCAGACAGGTATTTAATAGCAAGAGTTATTAATACTGGAACAGAATCTTCACCAGGTATCATAAAATCAATCATATTATCAGATATTAATTCATCTGTTAATTCTTTACTCGTATCATTTAATAAAACATCAGCTACATCTTCATTTACTGTTGACATAATATTCTTTTCCCTTTTTTCTTGTATAATATTTTGTATCAGTTTCACCATCCTCTTTTTTGCCTGAAATAAAATTACAATTTCAATTCGTTCTCAATAATCGTTACGTCTATTTTTCAAATCATAATGAAATAAATTATGTTACCTGTAACGAACGATAAAGTGTAGTGCCAGGGAAATTAATTGGCAGAGACATAAGACCAGCAATAAATTCTTGAAAATTGATTTTTAATATATCCAATTTTTCACCTCCATCTAGACCAATCAATGCTTTGACTAGTACTTGAAAAGCAATCTGAATATTTACATATTAAAACAAAAATAATTAAATTAAACACGTTTAAATATCCCAAAACATAATTATAACAAATGACTTCACTTTAACTAACAACATAATTCATTAAGTTTTAGCATAAACCCCACAATTATTCAAAGTCATAATTACTAACTTTCACTATAGGACAAGCAAATTACTTTCAAGCTTACAAAATAATTTATCAGTAATCCCTAGCTAATTCATCGCTCAAAACCTCTTAGCTAAACGAAAATTTATCATTTAGCTAAAATAGAAAATTGGTACTAAGCTAAATTCCAATTAAACGTTTCGTTGAAAATTAGTAATTTTTTGATAGTGCGGAGAAGAGAGAGGGAAAGTGAAAACTAACATTTTTAGCTTGATGTTGGATGTAGACAGGGCAATTTTCTTGCCAATTATCCATAGATTTTTGTACATATTTCTTCATGTCATGTGTAATTCTAGCTTTAATATGAGGAGATTTGAAAAAAGATCCAATTAAGCCATGGATTCTTCTTTGTAAACTTCCATTAATTAGCAAAATTGAGGATTTTCCCATTAATTCAGTAAGAGATTTTGGATAAAAGGGCACAAAAGTCTTTGCATCACTTTGAAGAATACTTCGATTAACTTCTGCATCTGTTGAAATTATAGTTGGACTTCCAAATATATGTGACTTGAACACTTTCCCATACCTATTCAAATAGCAACAAAATTAATTAATAAAAAAAAAAATACATTATAGTAATTTAATTAACTGAACATACTAATTAATTACGACTCATCAACAGAGAAAATCAATTTGAAAGGTAATGATCATATTATTACTCGTAGCATATATATATATGTTTGATACGATAAAAGTTATTTTCATGAAAAGTATTAGTTTTTCGTTAGTTTTGTATAGTACAACAACAATAACATATCTAGTGTAGTCTCAGCAAGTAGAAAACAATTTAGCTAGTGATGAAAATTATTTTTGAAAGAAAATCGATATCAAAGATAATTATAAGGCTTAATTAAGTGTTGGTCAAAGCTAAGTAACGTGAAGTTAATAAAACTTAAGCTAATAATAATTACAAAACAATTAAATTCCATTCATAAACAAGAGATCGATCATGTAAAATATTTTCCTTAAAAAAGATATATTTTTTTTCCATATCAATCACTAAAAGAATAGCTCTCTTGTGAAAGAAATTAGCTAAATGAAATTCATCACCGATCTCTCAAATAACAACATATATAATTAAAAAAAATTGTATTTAGCGATAAAGTTCATAGCTAATTTTAGCTGTGTAGAATGTAACTGACTTACATGTGGCGACGTTTATCCATAAAGGATTCAGGAGAATGAGTGTAAGCAGAAGAAATATACTCTAAGGTTTCTCCAATGTAAGGCCATCCAAGATTTCCCAAAGGAAGTAGTGAAATCGTCTTGTTTGATTTTGTATATCGTTTCACTCTATGAATGATTATGATGAATAATTTCTTATGAAAAATGATGATAAAAATTGCAATTGCTAACAAACTCCAAACACTATAATTATGCATAATTTTCTTTTTTTTAGGCAAAACTAGAGAAATTTTTTTGAGAATAAAATGGTTTTGTAGATGTTTTTGACTTGTGTTTATAAATTATTTGTGTTTGGAGGGTTGGGGTGGGGGGAGTAATTAAAGCAGAAAAAAGTGTTGTTTTTTTTTTTAGAATATTGTACAATAATTGGAATTGGGTACTTGAGTTAACAAAAACTTTAATTTAGTCGGATTAGTCATGATGAAGACAAATATATAATAAGGCCTACATTAATTAAACCATATTTTATTTACTACTAAGAAAATAAAGAAGGGGATAAATTTTGTAGCTTAACAACAAAAACCACCTAGTTATTATGAATTAGCGACGAATCATCCGAAAATTTAATTCGCTAAGAGTTATTTAGTGATAGATTAGCTAACGATAAACTTTATGTTTTTTTAGTAGTGATTATATACATATTCTTCATCAATAATTAAGATTGTTACAGTTTATTTATCCATAAAATAACGAGATTATGTTAAAAGACATATTTATTTACGCGTAGACTGTTATAGTTATTTTGAAGAATTGTCTCAAAGTGATATCATGAGGAGGATCAATGTCTAGGTAAATCATGTCTAGCATCTATGTTGATTATATGAGTAGACATCTTTAATAATTTGGACTCTAGTGACCCACCATCATGCAATATTGATCATTAAAAGAGTCTACTCATATGATTGTATTGGAAAAAATGAAGAAAAAGTTAAACTAGAATAGATCCTACTATACTAAAACTATACACTAAAATATGTATAAATGTATAAAAGAAGAAGCCAGTGATTTGGTAGCCGCTTGTGTTGATTATTGGTCAAACAATAAAGTTGCATGCTCATTATGGAAACTAGTTCATTTTTCTTTCTCTCAATCGGTTTAATCTGTGCACAATTTATTTTATTAGATACTTTGACAAATATTATATAGGCATAATAAATATATTGGATCCTAAAAATTTTGTTTTAAATTTTAGTTTTGACCTCCAATTTTCACAATGCACAAACAGACACTTTAACTACAGACATGTTCCTTCTAACTTAATCAGCATTCACAATGTGACTAGTCTTAAAGGTTTTGAGAGTTTTGGTTAGGGAGAGAATTTATGGGTCACAAGTTTGATACGTTATCACTTGTGTGAACCTCCCATGTATTTCGAGTAAATTGGTTGAGGTTGTTTCTCTCTGTATTTTGTACTCTCATATTTATAGTGGATTGCTCATCTCCTTTGTGGATGTAGGTCGATTGACCGAACCACGTTAAATCTTTGTGTCTTTTAGTATATTTCTCGTTGTCTTCTTACTCGTGATCTTTCGAGGTTTGCTTTGCTAGCTTCCGCATTTACACCTACTTATTTTCGGTCCTAACACGTAGGATAAAAAATGACATGTAGGACATATGTGTCTATTTGTTCAACTTTATACAAGTTTAAGTGTCTGTTTGTGCACATTCAAAGTTGAAGGGCATAAATGTGGTTTGAAACCAGGTTAAATGACACATTTATGTATTATGCCTATTGTATAACATACTTTTATCCTGCATGATATAGACAAATAAAAAATTACTAAATGTGCTTTCATCAAAATGTGAGTAATAATATTTCATTATTTTATTTGTTTCATTAATCACTATGCCATACGAGATGCAAGTTATTATTTTTAATTTAAACAAACAAAAACGAATTATAATGTATATATTGAAAAGAAGGGGAGAATATGTTATTAAGTGGTCCAAAACTAACATGTAAAGGCAAATCAAATTCTTGGTAGGTACAAAGAGAAGTTTGTTAAGATATATATGTAAACTATATATTATACAAGTATATATATATAGAATTAGTGTCAAATAAATAATACAAAGTCCCTACGCTCATCATGATATACGAGGGACACAATTGTGCTTGCATGTGAGTTTATTTTTCTAAGTACAAAGCCAACACTTTAACTATATATATATATATATATATAATCATCATCATATTCAATACCCTACACAAGCCATGGCCAAACTTCTCTTCTAATTAATCTCAATCTTATCCTTAATTTCTTGATTTATACGCCTCTTATGAGTAATTAAGTATTAATTAAGGTGCAAGACTAGCTAATCTTTTCTTCTTTTAGTTCTTTAATGGAATACATATGTGATTTTAATTTTAATTAACACGTCCCTTTGACTATAATTATCAAGTTTTGGTATTTGGCTTTGATTATTTAAGAGTATTAAGTAACCATGCCCCAATATTAATTAATTAAGTTCTTCTTTCCATGATTGTTCGAATGGCCTAACTGATTTAATTTGTTAATAATCATTAGTGTAAGCGTGTGCTTCATTCTAATGTCATCATTCCATTAAGTTCCTTTAGATACGTCTATTTTTTTTAAAAAAAAAAAAAATTGTTATTGTTGGTATATAAACCAAATCTTAGCTTGAAAACCGTTGGAGAATATTATTTCTTGTACATTAGGTGTATATATCCTATTAATTAAAAACTAAACTATGATTCTATCTTTTTCCTTTGATAAATTAATACTACTAACTAAACTTTTGAATGAACTAAAGTTAGATGCATTATGCGCTGACGGCAATCATTGATTCGATGATACACGCATTTCGTGGAAGCTCAATTTCTTTAGCTAATAATCTCGTTTTAATTTGTTTATTTTATTCTTTCTTTTACACCATTTAAAAAAGAATGTCTTCAGAGGATTCCGTCACATTCGTTATTCATTGTTTTTGTTTTTTCATGACAAGGGAAACCTACAGTCGCTACCCTTTGGATGTACACGGGGTAAAACCCCGTTCCTATGTAATAGCTCGCAAACCACATAAGAGAGGTAACCCGCACTAGGCAAGTGTAGTGCGACGAGCTCGACCCAGAAGGCAAACCCCTTGGAACCCCTTGCTTTCACTGGCAAGGGGTTTTAAACATGAGATCTCCAACATGGGAGTCCGAAGCTCAAACCGCTGGCTCACCCCGAAGGTTAACGGAGGATGGTTTTATTGCTAAAATATATCGCTATTGTTCGGTAATTTATCATCATGTTAATTATTGCACCTCAATCCCAAACGAGTTAGAAAACATCCATCTTGATAACAACAATCCGATGTCTTCTCTAGCCAGTAATATCAAATAGTTAAAGAGTCCAAATGTCTTTACAAGTTTCTTGTCAAAAAAACAAGGATTTGGAGATAGGGATTAAACATCACTTCATTGTCCAAGCAAATTCATTACTTCAACATGTGTTTATATTTGAAAAACGAAAATGATGAAAATCAAACCTGAGGATAAATTTTTCATCCAAGCCTACGGGCTACGAGTACTGGGATTTCGTCAGAGTCAAAAATTACAAAACTGGGATGGACTTGGCTCGAATAAAGTGCTTGAGAATGGCTTTCTCCTCATCAATCCGCTTTTTCTCCTCTTGATCTTTTGGCTTAATTCTTCTCTTTTCTTCCAACATCCACTTAAATAGTTCACGCTGTTGGTTCTCGGGTATTGGTTCTTGTACAATCATAGGCTGCAGAGTAGGTGTAGCAGCGACTTCCTTTTCCTTTTCACTAACTGTGCTAGCAGCTACTGTTGAAATAGAGGCGCCAGGAACATCTATTTCTCCTTCCTCAGTTCCCATATCCTTTTTCTTAGTCCTCATGAAAAGGTAAGCTACACAAAAACAGACGGAAGTACCACAAATGTAAAAGCAAGTTTACGGTATTCTGAAAAGAGAACTGTAAAGACCGGAATTCAGGTATCATAAGGTTGTGAGCATGGCAAGGGGATACAGGAAAGAAACATGCTACTTTACAAGTTAACAATGTAAGATGGAAATGAGAGACAGAAAAAGAAGCAATGAATGAACTAATATTTCTGTTCTTTTAAAAACTAATTGAGACGAATAAAGCAGGAAGATGAATTTTTTGACCTTTTGTTTCTTCTTACCAGTAACAATTGGAGCACAACAAGATGACAGAAACATTCCGTATTAACATCACATGTTTATACTAAATAAATATGGTGCACACAAAGGAGTTCCACTTGTATGCATTTCTAGAAGAACACTATCGCCATCACTAGGAGAGTAGAATAACGCAAAAAGATAAAGCAGCACAAGGACTACTAGCCAAGTAGTAAGATCTTAGTTCACAGTACATACAGTTCCATACAATTCCATTCCATATTAAAGTATAAAGAAAAACAGTTACAAACTACGGTTACTTCTTTTTCACGTTTAACATGGCTTTGATTGCAGGAACTTCCAAGTGAAAGTTCTGGTCCTTCACCTTATGGTAGGTCAAATCTAAAAGAGAATCACTGTTTAGAGCGTAGATGAAATTAAATTTACTAACTAGTTAAGTCAAATAACAGTTGCAGCATGGAAGTTAGAAATGAGAATCAAAGCTGAACATGTGCTTTAACAAAGTTTGGTGGACTCGATCAATATTGCTTGCTTCTAAGTTATTAATTGTCCTTGCTGAAACTAGCTTAATAAAGAGACACAGAACAATTCAAACTTACGACTATTTTCTTTCAGCACAGTCATATTACTGGACTATTTAGTGTGTGTCGAAGTTTCCAAAAATGTTGCCACACACATGTCGGATCTTCCAAATGGCACTAGCTTTGGAGGATCCGGCAAGTAACTCTCGACATTATTGAAGAATCCAAGCAAATAGACTGTGACTATGGTTCCATTTTACAAGGATATGTCTGTTTTGATAATTTCCATCACTGATAATAAGAACTTTTGGTAAGTTCGTGTCACGATTCCAAAACAATCAGTACATTTCTGATGATCATTTGGCCCCTTTGACCAAAATAATCTGCACCAGATTTGGACCACACAACTTTCATTCAACCATCATAAATCAGATGGAATAAACCATCATTTTAAATCAGCTGGATTACACCATTCACGATATTCATGTTTGAAACCAAGGTATTCAAAGTACTCGAGTTCGTAAAGTTATAATATCATTCTAAAAGAGTACAAATGATCCTCCACCAAAGGTATCTTACTCCTCCATAATGATGGCAACGAACATGGTGCATGAACTGTTTGGTAAGTTTTCTATTGTATGTGGGGATGCAGGGCAATATATTCCAAAGAAGGTACAAACACAAAAGCTTTACAGAAAACTGTCATTCATCTTCACTGATAGTGCAGTTTTCAACCGTATACATTTAGACATTCTTGGGTAGTATTTCAAGACCCCTCTATGTTGTACTTCCCTCTCTTACCCTACATGTAAGAATTATTCTCCTCTGTAGTGCAGAAGGGCAAGGTGAAGGCTTTTTAGACTAAAGGTGGTTGCATTACTTTATATCAGTCTGTTCGGATTTAAACTTTTTAATTTAGGCCTCTAAATGGACCGCATAATTCAAAATTCAGAACAACCAACATAGTGCTTGACACATAAGAAACAGAACTTATGTTTATTGTTTGTGGCTTGTGGTGTCACGTAAAAATCACAAAACACTCAAACTAGAAATGAGGAAAACTTTATCTATTGACATACAAGAAGAACCCAAAATGAAGAGAAAGCAAACCAATTCAGAGAAACAATGACACAGGGAGTGTAGCAAGAAAGATAAGAAAACAACTAGTGAGTTCAAGGAAGAATGAAGGTTTCTCCCATTTGTGAATCATTTTCTTTTAAATCTGACAGCCGCTGTAACAATGACATACTTAGTTACTCTAGGCCTATTGCAACATTACTCTGTACCATCTCTTCAATAATTTACCTAATCAAAGCTTCTTACACTGTCCCCTAAGGAACAAGGATAAGTACGCATCTAGAATGGATTCTCAAAGAACAGAAAATTCTTGTGCGTTATGGAAATGACAGTATGAGATATAAGCCACACCCTAATGAATTATGAAAAAAGAAAATAAGCTGAGTCTGTGAAATTTGTCTACTAATACAATAATTGAACTCTAATACTAAAAAGAAGTTCCATGACTACAAAGTTTTTTCAACATTCTGCACCTTTCCCTAGAGACTTTCCTTTAACAAGACTGAATTGCATTTTCTATGGTGAAGTCCAAATTCAGCATAACTGTTTAAGAGTAGATCTAGACCAAAGTTAACCCCAAAAGATAGCTCATCAAGGAGGATGGTCCAAGACCATATGAGGAGACCAAATTCCATTTGTGTGTGGGACTCCAACACTTCCAGGACTAGACATCTAGAGCATGGACAATACAAGACAAGGGGCCCAATGTCGAAAACGATGAACATGTATGAGTTTAACTCTGATACCATGTTAAAGAACGGATCTTGAGTCTGACTCAAGACAAAAGCTAACTTATGAATTGCCAACACCATATAAGAGAACAAAATCCAATCCCACAAACACATGGGACTCCAACAATAACATCAGCATAGCAGACAAGGAACGAAATTAAAACGCATTAAGTAGATCCTCAAAAATGCCGATGTCTAATTTCAAAAAGCTCGGAACCTTATAGTGAAATTAAATTAGCTTTAGCCAACAATGGGAAAAAAAACGAAGAGTAAAAGAGTAACCTCCAATAGAGAAATTGACAACCAAAAGCATAGGCCATAGGTACTTGTAACGGCGAATAAAGGATTCCTTAGGCGGCTGAGGAGGTGGAGCCGCACCGCGCGCCATAGATGACGACGCCTTAGGCGGCTGAGGAGGTGGAGCCGCACCGCGCGCCATAGATGACGACGCCATCGATGACGGCGGCGCCGGCGTCGGTGTCGGAGAAGATGCCTGTTGTTGCTGAATTTGCTTCAACTGCGCTGTACATCCGATTATAAACGATTACTACTATTCAAAAAAATGAAAAATAATGTCATTGTTATAGGAGATTCTTCTCGATTGAGAAAATAATTCAGCAATTACCTTTCTTAGGTTTATTAACGTATAGTTTTGGAGGCTCAGCCATTACGCCTTTTCTATAGCTTCCTTCTTTCTTCTCTGCTCTGCTGCGAAATTCACACTGTTTACAGTCTTCAGTCGCCGGCCGCCGTTTCTTTTCTTCTTCTTCTTCTTCCCCGTTGAGGTAAATTACAGCAGCAGTGTAAAACGACGACGTGGTAACCCAAACTTTTTTTAAAAAATGGAAAAGGGTCAAAATTGTCCCTAAACTATGCAAAATAGATTACTTATACGCTTTATTACATTTTGGTATCAAAAATACCCCCGTTGTTATTCTAAGAGATCAAAAATATCCTCAAGAGTTAACACCCCAAATTTTTAGTGACGTGATATGCCACATACGACTAATCCCTCTACCTAAGCGTTGTCAACTAAGATTCACTACGAAAGAATTTGATCTTTAGTGGCGACGAAGTTGCCACAAAATCTCAAAATATTGTCATTAATGGTTATGAGTAATTTTTAGCGATGACTAATAGTAATACCTATTTTTTCACCAAAAAAATATGATAATTAATTTTTGATTGTAACCTATATTTTCGTTTTTTTTAAATAATGAAGAAAAAAACACAAATTAGAATTTAATGTTAAAAACTTTTAGTGACGATTTTTTGGGCTTTTGTGGAGACTATTGTCGTCGCTAGAGGTCTAGTTCTTTTGTAATGAATCCGAGTTGGCAACGCTTAGGTGGAGGATTAATCCTATGTGGCATGCCACGTCACTAAAACATTGGGGTGTTAACTCTTGAGGGTATTTGTGGTCTCTTAGGATAACAGCGGAGACATTTTTGATCCCAAAATGTAACAAAGCATATAAGTGATCTATTTCACATAGTTCAGAAGCAATTTAAACCCTATTCCGTTTATAAAAAAACAAATTGATTAAAACAAAATGCAGAGAAATTGCTCTTTTAATCCTTGAATAATAGGCAAATTCTGAGTTTCGTCCTATGATATATAATTAGTATATTTAATCTATAATTTTTTCAAATATTCTGTTTTCATAATTTATTTGTGAATTTATGCAAATTTAATAAATGGATTGTAACACTTTGGCCATCTTTCATTAGTCAATTTATCTTTTTCTTTTTGTAGTATATTAACAATTGTGAAAATAGATAGTACTAAAGCTATCTTGTATAATATTAATGGATACACGTTTTATCTTTTCTATATAAAGGAAAAAAACAACGAAAAAACAGTTATATTATCACTTTCTCCCTATCCCTTAATATATATATATGAGGAACTTCCGCATATAGCCACTCAAAAATAATCTAATTATGTTTCATAGTATAGTTTGTCAATTACGATTCATAGTTATAAGTTATGGGGGAGAGTGGCGAACGAGATTGGGAGAGGAAGGAGAGAGGCGAGCGAGAGAGGGCAGAGAGTGGGAGAGAAGTGAATTATATATGTATATTGGTTAGATAGTTGTATATTATACATATGTAATTGTATATTCTAGCGAGAGAGATTGTGAGAGAGTAGAGAGAGACGAACGGATTGGGAGAGGGAGAAGAGAGGCGAGTGAGACTGGGAGAGAGAGGAGAGAGGCAAGCAAGAGAAGACAATATTTTGTATAATTCGCAGGTAATTTTGAATAATTCATGTATTTTTATATAATTGAGTAATATTAAGTCTGAAATTATACAAACATAAACATATGACGTTAAACAATTACACAAAATACATTATACAAATTAAATTATATAAATTTTAGGGATAATACACAAATACCCCCTCAACCTATGCTCGAAATCTCAGAGACACACTTATACTATACTAAGGTCCTATTACCCCCCTGAACTTATTTTTTAAATAATTTTCTGCCCCTTTTTCGGCCTACGTGGCACTATCTTGTGGGTCCAATAATAGTTGACTTTTTTTTCAAACTAGTGCCACGTAGGCTGAAAAGGGGTAGAAAACTACTTATAAAACAAGTTCAGGGGGTTAATAGGACCTTAGTATAGTATAAGTGTGTCTCTGGGATTTTGGGCATAGGTTGAGGGGGTACTTGGGCATTATCCCTAAATTTTATTATACAAAATCTGAAAACTACACATTTATACATAAAAATATTGAATGTATATGATGACAAAACTGAAAAACCAAAGGAATTCATCATCATATACGAATACAAACTAACCAAAGAAAATCATCGTCACATACTAATACAAATGAAAGAAAGAATTGTTTGTTGCGAATTATACAAATATGACGAATTATACATGTACAAACGTGACTAATTATACAAAATTAGAAGTTGCCCCACATAATTAATGATTAATTTTAGTTGCGATTGATAATTACAACAAATTATAGCTATGATGAATAATTGAGTACAGTAAATTTATTCAACCGCGTAATTTTTCCTATATATAATTACAAAAGTAGATCAAATTATAACCTGAAGAAGTTATGGGACCTTCTTTTCACAATTGTAATAAGTTAGGGGTGTTATTAGAATTAACCCTAACAAAACACTCCGTTACTAAACGGACAAAATGCCGCGGAATACAATTTATCCTTTGAAGATATATTGTCCCGCGAGTAGCTGAAGAATTACTGTAATTCAACAATGGCGATTCTTCTTCCTTTCTTCTCCATATCCCCAATTGTAAAAGCTTCTTCAGTTGACACAACGCAAAGACTTCCGTACACTCCCCACCGTACAACTCCTAAAAAACCCCAAACAACTGATTCTCTATCCGCCATTTCAACTATCTCCTTGTCCCCTTCTACCAGCCGGTCGAATATTTCAGTATCGGACCTTCTCAAACGTGAAATTCCTAAGTCTGCGGAAGGTACTAAACGGCTAATTGCTTTCTCTTTTGAGCATAATTTGATGTTTTACTTTGTATTTATACATGTTGATATTATATTTTGTAAATAGTGAAACCGGATGGAACATATATGGGGTACGACGTATGGCTACCAAGTGCACCCAAAGTTGAGAAGCCTCGATCTGTGTTTAACGCAGCTTCGCTAGCTTACATTGGAGATTGCATCTTTGAGGTTCTGATTCACGCTTATACTTGTTGATTATTGTCAGTTATCATTATTTTTTGTGTGAAAAACATAGGAGTACTAAATTTTGGAGAGTTATTGGAATATTATTGAAGTGATACTCTTCAGTAAGAATTTTTATGCCATTTTTTTTTGGATTGATATAGAGGAGAGAATTAAGTTTGAGTCATACTGTTAGGTGAGAGGTCCAGTAGCTATATGTGTCGCTCACTCATCCGAGAAGTTCAAAAATGTTTTACCTGATGAGTAATAGCCTCCAAAATGGCAATCTTAAGAGAAATAGTAGGCATCCAATATCTGGATCTCTGACTAGTAATATGCAAAATCTTTTGTGTAGTAACGATTTAAACTCGTTTAGAGGTTACATGTAGTTTTGCTTTTGGGCATATTATTGTTTAGATTTAATATGACTTCAACTATTGCGGTAATATCTGAGTCTGATAACTTGATACGATAGGAGATATTACTTTTAGAAAGATGGCAATCTTGGACCAGGACAAACATGTAACCTTCTTAACTATACAATCTGCTTAGGGTAGATTTTTTGCATTCTCATGACATTCACAAAGACAAGTTCCAACCATGTGTCAGAAGTAGATCAGTAGATGTGCAAGTGAAAATACCCTTGATTCCTTTTCTCTTTGTAGTGCATTGTGACATCTTGGAGGGCAGCTTTACCTCTACGTAGGAAGTAGATAAGCATGTGAAAATTGATATTTACATTTCTTTTCCTAGAGTCACTTGCATTAATGGTGGGTACAACTCCAGTATCTTCTGTTGGAAATTTGAATAATTGGTTTCTACTGGGAACACATGATTTTCTTCAATTACTTGTAGTAGTTATGACTTAATGCATAAAAGTTACGGTATCAAAGTTGAAGGGTCAATTGGGATGCAACTTAGAAAATGTATATCTAATCTTGTTGAACCTTCGATGTGCAGCTATATGCAAGAAGACATTTTTTGTTCCCACCATTGAGCATCGAAGAGTACAATGATCGAGTCATGGCAGTAGTACGTTGCGAGGCACAAGTATGGCTACCTCACTAGTCTTAAGGCCTGATGAAGATCCATCTATTGATATATGCTTCCTATGATTTTCTTATATGATGTCTCCCTCAAGGGATAAATCTATTTTAAGTGTACTTATTGATTTCTGCCATAAGAGACAAATATGTTTTAGGAACATCTTGATAATCCTTTTATATCTTCTTTATGGATTTATAAGGGCATCAAGACTCTTGGAGTTTTGGCTCCCTTTCCCTCCACCAAAACAAAAGACATTGAGATGATTGTACTGCTCAATTATGGAAATTTTTCACGGCTAATTACATGCTTTGAGATGTTAAGATAGAAAAAGATGCCAGGGATGATTTTACTGCATAATATGCGAAATCTTTTGTATTTACTTGCATGATAACTGGGTATACATGCTTTGAAATGTAAAGAATTCACTCTTTCTGCTGCACACTTGTTTTAAGATGACCCCTTTATCTTTCATCATAAAAAAAAAAAAAACTCTTTTATCTCAATTACCTAAGTTTCTATTTTGAGGAACTGTTCTTCTTGATAGGTATCCTGTTAATACAACAATTCAAGGATATCATGCCCCCCACCAAAACCCCATTTCCTGAAACTTTTTTTCTTTGAAACACTTGCTTGGACTTGGGCCTTTGAGGTCTTACTGTGTGTGATGATACTTGGTTGAGTTTGTATGATACTTTATTGCAGGATGCTATGTTGCAGAAACTTATGAACGACAATATATTGTCCGAAGAGGAAAGGTAGATATATTGCATTTGAGCTGGTTTCTTTCCTTTTGGATGTTCATCTGTGATTTACATGAATGAATCCTCATCTTAGGAATTTGCGGCTATCTTAAGTTTTGTTGTGCTAACAGATTCATAAAATAACAAAGAGTGCTAGCTGGTCAGGACACCACCATCACTAAAAACAAAGTTCCCTAATAGAGCATCTTTTCCTTCGTCAAACAAGTCAAAGTCAGCTTTCTCATATATTCAGTAGACATAATTATAAATTCATGAAGTTAATGCTTTGTTTATTACTATCTTGTTTATACTCAAGCTTTCATCCTGCATTGACACTTATCCTTTTGAATATGCTTCTTGCGACAAAATTTGGATGGCTTACATCTGTTTTGATTTTTACTTTTTTTGAACTTTGTAACTTTACAGCTGTTCTGAAAATTAGTGATTTGTTTGTTGAAGCTGGATCACTCGTGCTGATTCTTCTAATAAATCCAACTCTTGGAGGAGGGTAATTATATTAATGCTGCACAGCCATAATAAGTTGTTTGACAAATTGAATAAAATCTTATATTGGTAACCGGAAATATGGCTTACTTCTATTCTCAGCCAAGTTCAGCATTCCTTTTTTCTATTTTCAATCTAATAGGAGTGCTTTCTTATTCTATTCAACAATTGTCAATAGCCCCTTACATTACATTAAATCCATAAATCTATGTGATGCCATTCATTACATTATTGAAATGTAATTGTTGATTTTGTGGATAGATTTTTTGAGAAATGGCTGTTAGGCTTCTAAATTTAGATGTCTTAATCCTTTAAATGTATTGTTTATTTTAACCCCATTAAACTCCAAAAGAAGCATTACTTGTAAAGAAAATTAAACCTCCTCTTTACCATGTGATTTTGACCATGTGTATGTGTTCCCATGTTAAAGGGGTGTGCTACGCTGGGGGAAAAATGTTGGTTCAGGCAAAACGAAGACAAAAAAGCGTGCTGGTGTGGCTGTTTACAACAGAGCGTCTTCACTTGAAACACTTGTCAGTTTCTTCAACCATCTGTTAAGAATAGTGAATTAGCTGTTTTACCTGTGCTTCATCTGGTGACCGCCATGTGCTGTTTATTAATGCATGTCAATCAATTCATTTTTTCTTTTTTTGGGTTCAGAAGCTGTTGAAATGTTTTTGGGAGGTTCAATCTTCCGTGTACATATGAATTTCTTCACTTAAAAATAAATTTTGTCTAGTTTTTCTCTCATGTAGGTTGGTTATCTCTACCTCACAAATGTGCAAAGGCTTGAACAAATCATGCTGAAGTTGGGCTTCCAAATAGGTGACTCTACACTGCCAATTGTGGAGAGAATAGATGGTAAGTTGTTTCTACTTTCTTTAGCTCTAAAATAATAGCAATTAAGCCCATTTTTCTATCACCCGTCTAGACCACCCATATTTATGCACGCTGATTGAGTGATATCCAAAATTGGATTTATGAGTTGAGTCCCTATTCAATCCGTGACAAACTTGGTTCAGACGGTTTATATCATGACAAAATGGGTTCCACATTGTGGGTTGGTCAGTTTGGGTTTGGTATTATGTTTATAGCCTCTTCTTCAGAAAGAAGTCCTCTATTCTTTTGGTAGTCATTTTGGCCTTTTATTTGGTTCTTTTTCTTTCTTTCGAATCATACTTTAAGAATCTCAAGGCATTAAGACGCAAAGTGGGTAAAAATCTAAAACCGATTCTACCTGAGAAATTTGACATGCACTTTCCCTAATATTATTCAAATGGAATTAAACATTTAAAATTAACTTAGATACTCTCATGGATAAATACTTGGCGAAAATGAATAGACTTGAAGTAGACAACCACCTTAATTTTTTAAAAATATTTTGGGTGCTACAGTAAAATTTGTGCATGTTGTGTGAGTAGGACCTTGGGCTTTATATTTCTTGAAGCATTTACTGGCTGCCAAGTAAATTTGTGCTACAGTAAATTTGTGCACGGTTCTCCTGCTGGAACAGTTCTTAGACAGTTTTAAAATCACATCTTTTTGCAATGAAATCCACCACATCTTAAGCCTAGTCCTGTGTTCCTATTTGAATTCATTTGTAGAACATGGAACCCGGTTCTGAAGTGAAATATGTTTGCTCCTTTATTTTCGAAATTATGGCCATTTATAGTGAATACTACCTTACATACTCCGAAATGAAAGCCCTTTTCCTTGTTCATTCTCTTCTTTTGTTCTTTTTCTGCCTGTATGTAGAAAATATATTGGCTCTTTTTGGTCCTCAAATTTCCTTTTAACCTCTCTTCCCTGCCGAAGAAAAAACCAGCAGATCCCACTCGCTTGAATCTAGATTGTTGTTTACCTATGCCATTGATGATGTTACATCCCAAGGTTCATGATTCTTGATTTTGAGTTATTCCAAAGTTGCTGAATGTGACAGATTTTGCACTTAAAACGGGGACTTTGAGGTCATATATGCAATTTCTGTTTTTAATCCAATGGATTGAACATTTTTAAATTTGTTGAAAAATGGAAGACATGATCATGATTTTGCCCACATCATTCTGTTTTTCCTTCACACATAAATTAGTCAATTATTTTCTGCTGACAGTATGTTCGTCGAAGAACTTAAATCTGTCTACATAAGTTGTACATAGCTAAATTTTAAGCTTAATTCCATGGAAGATGGTCTCCCTCCCCCACCCACCCACCCACCCAAAGAGCAATACTCTTTTTCTTCATATGACATTGAGAATGAGATGACTTCTGGAATTGACTCATATTTTCATCTTATATGTGGCCCATATCCAAGGGACATATGACACGTCCTTTTCCTTTTAAGTAAGGTTATCACAAAATTGAAAGACTAATTTATGTGCCTACTTGTCATTTAAAAACTATATTTATCTGTTCATGTTGACCGCTAGTCGCTACTCGCTATCTACCTCTTCTTTTTCTCTGGGTTCTTACATAGATTCTGCCTTTTCATGTTATTTGCTCGTTGCTTTTTTCTTCTCTTTTTGTATTCACTGACGGTTACAACAGCTGAATTTTTGTTATCAGATATATTGTGATCTTTTTTTTACGAGTGGTTAGTGCAGGCTATTGTGTTGCATTTTCTATATAGCACCATATAGGAAAGATGTAAAAGTGCACTAGTAATTGGTATGTGTGCATGATAAACTTGTTCTCACTATTTACTTTTCAATATCATCTGTGCTCTGTGCCTGGAACTGTTTAGTACTCTTAACATGTGACTGGGGGATATAGTCTTGTTTATTTTTAATATATTAGTAATACTTTTAAGTTTGTCAAATATTGCATATCATAGGCACAACAAGGTGATGTCGGAGGAAGAGATGAAGTTCATGAAGCTCGCTCCATGTAGATAAAGAAGACGAACATTTCCAATAGCATGCTGAATCAATTGAGTTTCTCAAAAACAACAAAGTTCGTGGAGACTTGAGAAAGGTTGCCATCACCTCTTCATGTGCTCTATCATTTAAATATCACAAGAGCTTGGATGTGAGTGGACGTTTAGTATTTCAAAGCTTAGAAAGAACATAAGAAGTCATATTATTTGTTCTTAAATGGAGAGAACATTTAGAGAAGTGGTCGTATTAGTTCTTAAATGGAGAAACATTTAGACTTACAATAGAGATATGATCTCCACTTGAGTACTTCTCAAAAGTTATACGCATCATCAGCTAAATGGATTTAGTGATATGTTTAGATTACTCATTCATGGTTGTCAAAGTATGAGGGTAATTGTGTACATGGACATGTTTATAAGCAACTATGTTTATATCAAGTCCATTTGTCATGTAATACGCGCTAAGCTTGAAATGTGGAAAGAATAATTTGAGGCTTTCTATTTTTCACCATCTGCATTTCCTCTCCTGCTATTTCTTATCTGTACGTCAGTTTCTTCTACTTCCCTTTGTTGATAGGCCATAAAAGCGGCTGGAGATATGAATCTACACCATTCCATCTTAACGGTCATGGCTGGAGAATATTATAAATTGATTTTCAATTTTTCTCCTTTTTTTCTGTCATCTTCCTAACATACAGGGAGAACAACAAGAACATGATGCACGGCGATGTGGCTACTCAGATTCTGTCTGTCCACTGTAGAGATAGTTCTTATTTTGCCTACCACAAGCCTACTTTTGTACAGGTTTTGTTAAGTTTTGCCTTGGTCTCAGATTCTTAGTAGAAAATTCTCTCTCTGTAGTCTTAACATTAGCAATATATCATCTGATCTCTATTCTCAATGAAATTGCAATGCATTTATTGAACTTGTGATATACTTTATTGATCAAGATCAGGGGATAGTGAACAGTATCTGAAACTTTGCTGCAATTTTCCAATGTGGTGTGGCTGTGATATATGTAAAGTAGACGAAGCATAAACAAGTCTTTTCTTGCTTCATGACAAGAGAGTTGTAGCATTAATTTGCTGTCCACTAAGTTACAGTCTAAGATTTAATTAATTGTTTGACAAAAACAAGGCCATTTATGCCTGTGCAAAACACCTAAAACTGAATTGATAGTCAGCTCAATACCTGAATTTGAAATTCTTTGTTGCCTCACTGATTATTATTTTATTATTTCGCGCATTATTTTCAACTGGGGAACGTGTAGCAGAAGTGATATAATGAAAATTTTGAGCTTCAACCTAGTAGAGTTGCATTATTAAGCAGCATTACTGTTAGATTGAGTTTTTTTTCCTGACTTGTTCACTTACTAGGTAAAAATGTAAAGCCAAAAGTCAAGGAGGAGGAAAGTGCAGACAAATGACATAAATTGTGGGTAGGGAGAGGGATTACTATGGAATCGAATTCTGACCAACAAATTGAATTTGAAAGTTCAAATAGTCAATCATCGAAGCTATAATAGTGGAATCAAGCGCTTACTAATCATGCCAAAAGTTATAGTGGATAGCAAATTTGCAACTTTATTTCTGAACTAAGTTTATCAAGCAAGCATCATCTTCGATCATTACTCTGACGTATAAAAATGTAAGTAGTAGATAAATAGCCTTTTAAGTGACCAAAGTGGTATTGCATGAAAGGGAGATGCCAAAGTTGACAATGATCGGACGTGGAAATATTTGTCGAAAAGCATTCCTTCTTACCCAAAATGAAGTGTTTATCTCATTTTTAATATCCATATACATCCTTAAAAGAATTCTGTGGAGTGTAATATTAACAAATATAATGTTAAAAAATAATATTTCTCAATCAACATAATTTATGCTATGACAAAGTCCAAACAATCGACGTCTTGAAATTGATTAAATTGGGCCCATTAGATTGTGGTATCTTGATATGGATAAACACTTTTGAACCCCAAGTGTATGTGGCAACCCAATCCATTAACACTAGGATAACACTCTCACTTGGGAGGACAACATTTTTTGTTACTTAGATTCTAAAATAGTATATTATTTTAAATAATATTTGGATTGAGACGGGTTTAAATGGTGTAACATACTTTAAAACTTCTTATATTAGCGAATGTTATCTTGTTTAGAATTGAGTCGTAGTTATTGTTATGGTTAGTTCCGTCCATATATACTGTTGCTTCTCTTAATGGATGAGAAGTCCAACAAGGCAAAAGAAAAACAAAGGCCTTTTCTTGTATGACTAGGATGATAATAAGTTTTATCCATTCCAATATATTCAATTGATGAGTTCTTCAAGTGGATCATTGAAGGAAGCAATTGAGGGTTTGTCAATTATTTAATATGGTGATTGAAGAAGTCATACATGGCTGCAATCAATAGTACTAACATTGAAGATTCATAAAGAACAAAATGTTTAAAAAGATTTGGTTCCATGTTTATCTTTTATTTTTAATTTTAGGACATTAAACCTTTTTGGTTTACGCTAGTTGTTAGACTCCCACGACTATCTGTTTTATTCAAGTTTTGGATCGACAATATGAAGTACAAATCTTTAATCTTGCAATTAGGAGGGTAAATTGTAACCTACTGGTTAATGAAGTAGATGAAAATTATGAAGAGATCAGAGTTTAAATTTTTGCAAAGAAGAAAAATATTAGGTGATTTCTTCATCTATCTAGATTTTGATGGACAAAATACCTCATATTTATGCTAATCATTAAAGCGTATCTAATAAAATGATTGAGATATACGTAAACCTGAAACACTTATTATACAAAAAGATGTTATGTGTGGAAAATAAAAGTTGAAAATAGAATGGTAGGGTCATATAGTGGTCCAAAAGTGCAGATTGGTTGCCCTTTTTGAGTCTCAACAGACGGATAATATCTCATAATTCTGATTGAAGAACATTGCTCCACACCCCTACTTCTCACCTTTTTATGTTATGCTAATTTCATACTTCATGATCATAATTTATCCAAAAGGTAGTTTGTTTTTGAAGAAATACGTTTTTACGTGATCACTCAGCTAATAGTATTATAAAATTGTTTTTTTTGTTAAGTAAAATTAAAATCATAATTTACAAAATAATAATAATTTAATTTAATAATCGATTCGCAACAAAAACAATTAGAGTTTGATGATTCTATTTTCGTTTCATGGTCCCCTTTATAAGTGGTCAAAACAGTCACCATTGACCCAATTCCTACTACAACATGAGTTTTGGTCCAGTTACTTTAACCAATCATTTTATTATATTCCTCCTCACCCCATCATTAATTGGTGAATTTAGACATGTATACTATTTATTATACACTCTACACAACATTTTTTACATTAAATTTACATATATAATGGATATTGTCCTTCTAATTCTCTTTTTAAAAGCCTTTTAAAAAGATGAATTCAGACTAATCGAATCTAGTGATTAATTTACACCTGAATTTTTTTAAAAAATAATCTCAAACTCTTGAAAAAGTTAACAAAAAGTAATGTCTCGTAACATCACTTGAATGATTATATATGGAGTGAAAAAAAAAGTTAGTGTGGTTATATGTAGAAAGAAGAGTAGATAAGTGTAGTATACATATTTATTTTTAAGCAAATTAAACATACATATAACATAACTAAACTAAATTTATTTATAAATTTCACTGAATATGTTATTGCAGACGCCACTATTATTTAAACAAAGTCCACACTCCAAACTTATTGCTACAAAAGAGTCTGCAAGTGTATGATATGATCCAACTTTGATTCTCAAAGTTAATTAGATCTTACTATATTGTTTATGGGCATTAATTAGGGTAACACTAACAGGTTAATTAATTCATTAAAATAAATTTTATGCTCTAACATAAAGTGTCTGCTTTTAAATATTATTAGACATCATCATCATTTATCTGCATCTTATTAATAATAATTAGATGAATGTATATAATATGGTCAAGTGCTTATCCTTAACAGTAAATATTCGCATCACTTTTTGGTAATGATGTGACTGGCCAAGGCAATTTAATTTCAGAATTATTGATGTAACTCAAAAAAATAGAAAATTTTTTAATTTATTCATAAAATTATATTGAATATGTTATTATTAGTGTTATTCAATGATTTTTTTTGTATATACTACTTCTCTCAAAAGTCACTCGTGAATATATGTTTTTAGTTATGTTAATGCAAGATGAGAAAATTATTGACAAAAACTTGAGTTTCGATAAGATCATAGTCAAAAAGTGTAACATATTGTTGATATATATATATGTATAAATTAAATGTATATAATTAAAATTCACACGTAACTATAAACAACTTGCAAGATAAGAGATAGCAACTATCTCCCAACTTTATTCAATAATTCATATTCACTTAATATAAATCCCGTTCTACTTTTTCTAATCTTACTTTCTAAAAAGTTTATATTCTAATTTTTTTTTAAAAAAAAAATAAATATAAAATAACTCAATATTTATTTTTTTTTCTTAGAAATATCCCATTTAATAAATACATTTTTGGAAGTGTTAGATTTCTTGCACAGAAATAGTAGTCACTATTTTTGGTATGCAACTTGACCCTTTTAACGTGACCCACACAATTTCTCCTCGGATCTATGCTCAAAATAGAGAGGCCCATGGGCCCATTAGAAAGTGGGCCAATAATATCTGGCCCATCTATAGTAAATTCAAGCTATTGGGTAAATTTGAATTTCCCTTTTACTCCATCACCTTTTCTCCGCTAAATTAATTGACTATCTGAACTTTCATCTTCTTGATCAGAGTTCGATTTTCCATATTGAAAATTCCTCCATTACCCTCCGGACTCCGCTACCCCAAAATTAGACGCTTTTTTCTTTTTTCATACAGTAATTAGATTGATCTACTAGTTCAGTTACAATTTAAATACAAAAAAAAATCATACCGTCTATAAAAGATCGATTTTTTAAATATGTTTATTTGAAAAAGTGTCTTCTAAGTTATTACTTAAATCAACTCATATCCCTATTTCATCAAACAAGACATAAAAAATAACCGCTTTACCTAAAGCATGAGAAGCTTGAAGCGAATACCCAACGTATAATAGGACTATTCAAATTAATTGAAATGACGATTTTGTCGGGAAGAATCAACTACGAAAAATACACAACAATTAAATAGATGGCTGTCTTTGCTGTACTTTTTGGTCCTACCATTCCTTTACTGAATTGGCATTCTCATCTTCTTTGAACTTTTAGCTAAAATCTCAAATAATGTACAACTAATTAATTAGTATAAATTAGTAACTAAAACCGGCCCATTAATTAGATTAACATTGGTTTTATTGGAACATTATATATGTCAAGTGATTAGGTGTTTAATGGAACATTTAAATTTTGCACACAAAAGACACAAATGCATATGTAATTTTAACTCTCAAAATTATTCAACAATATAAATATTAGTGGCACACATCACGTTACCATTTAATTAATTTTTTTTCCTATTTTGTACAATAAAATTATCGGGATGAGACTCTTTTATGAACTTTCTGTAATGCGAAATGCAACGCTTTGTGAATCGAGGTTGATGCGTATAATTAAAAGAAAAAATATATTTTTATATGATCAACTTAATTATCTAATACATGAGTGAAGCATGCACAAAAACTATTTTACAGTATGAATTGAACGTGACTAATTGAAATACTTTATTAGAAGTTGAGGTGATTCAATAACAATAAACACGATATAATACTTACAATCAACTATAGTTTAATAACGTGATTTTAATGACTACTGTGTTATTTATTTATCTATAAAGACTATTATAATAAGTTCGGTAAGTAGATAATTTATTAAATAATGTTGGTTTGAGCTATATATCGTGCCTAATTCTAGATCTTCAATTTATTACAAACAAACCATAGGATATATATGTAGCTCTAACTATTAATTGTCTTTTGTAATAATTATATTTTATTGTATGCTTTTCTTTTTGGACTTGGATTCTGAAATAATGTATTATATATTTCAAAAGGAATTAAAATTGTAGGTTGCAATATAAAGACAACAACAATATTTATGCTTGAAAAAAGTAGTACACTAATCTTTTCCCCCACCTTACAAAATATATTTTTTATTTTTAAAGATAATGTGCTCTAATAATGACACACCTCAATCTTCCAATAAAAAAAAATTGAATATTAAAACATACTTTATTATAAAATATTTGCACACTTTATGCTATGAGTTATGTCTTCTTAACAAACTCTATTACTAATAATTATTATTGATGACAAAATTAAGTCGTGATTTTCGACTATTTTAAAAATGAATTGAATATGGATATTATCCACTAAATATGTATATTCAAATGGCCAATATAAATATCAATATTACTAATACCCATTTTTTTTGCTTCTTGATTTTTTTTTAATGAATTTTTATTTTTGGCGAATTTAAGCTTATTTTTGTTCTTAGCTTGTATTCTCACTCGACTGTTCCTAAAATCACGAATTTATTTCTTTTTATTCCTCTTAAATAAAAAACGATCGAATATCTATTCATTTTTGTTCTATCCATTATATTCTTGACCTAAGTATGATTTTAACCCGTTATGTCGATCTTTAAACCTAACATTATTTTAACGATTTTTTGTGTCAAACGAGTTAAATTATGACTTATTTTTTACTATAAGAAATTGGAAAAAATATTAGGCCCACTTATTTTTGAATAAATAAACAAGAGGAGGACATTACCAAAATGATAACTACTGCTTACAGCTTCATTAATCATTTAAAATATGACCCACACATGTATAGAGAGAGGCTATTGTTGTAATTGAGATTAGCGTAAAAAAGTGGGCCCATTAAAATATATGTACCAAAATATACAAAGGCCCATTAATAGGATAAGATGAAAGAGCAAACAAGTTATTGTGTGAATATTATGCGGCGACGTCTAAAAGTACTTTAAAGTATATTATTTGATGTGATTTGATCAAACGACTTTCATATTCTAAACAAGACTCTTTAATATGCAAATGTTATTGTGTTTAGTAAAACTCAAATATGATTAAAAGAAAATCTTAATAAAATCAAGAACTCAAAATAGAATCGATTCGTAAATCGTTAAGCTCTACATTGCTTAGACTGATCAAGGTTGTAAAAATGCTTATCAAATCAATTTTGTCCAATTAACTTTTCATATAAGTATTTAAAAGAAATATTTTGTGCTTAGCAAATTCATTAGATTTATTAGAATTTGAAGTTGCTTTATTTATCAAAGTTATTTAATTTATTGTTAAAAAAGATAATTAAAATGATTGGTGGCTGATTTGTCATCCTCATCTTGGTTTATTTATTTTTATATGTGGGCCCCATTCATTATCCATTGCTTAATTGGCATTCTCATCTTGTTTTTGAGTTCATGCCATTAATGAACAATTAGATAAGTTAATTTGGACATTAAAAATGATTATATAAAAGTACATTATAGTTAGCCAACCCCAATAATAGACTATGATTTATAATTAAGTCATCTAGCTAGGTTCAAGAAATTATGCTTGTCTTTGAAATCCAAAAAAGAAAAAGATATTCAGTGATGTGTGAAAAATGTTATTACGTAGTATTTTTGAAAAAAAAATATTTGATATTTTTTTATATTTTAACTATTCTTTGTCATTTAACACGAAAATAAATCAAGAATAATATAATAGATGAAATTATTTAAAGGAATGCACATGGAACTAAATGTTGAATCACCTTTCACTTTGTGAATTGACCCATCAATTACCTCCATTCAAGAACACAACAAAAATCTTCAATAAATTTCATATTTTCTTCATTTATTTTGTTTTTATCTGTTGGTGTGTTAGTGGGGAGGGATAGAAAAGTAAAAATAAAATTTTAGAATAATTATTTTTTTATTTAAATTTTGATAAAACAACTTACAATCAAATAAATAGCTGAATTATTTTAGATCATAATTTCTTAATATTATTATGTTATATTTAATTAAATTATATCACATAGTATAAAACTAAGAAAGTAAAACTAATAGTATGTCATTGTCATTATCCTTGAAGGGAAAGATACTTGGGGAACTTTATGCATCATATATAATTTGTTATATATTCTAATAAGAGAAATTTATATATATTATAGTAATGATAATGATTTTTTTTTATTGTGGGGGTTAAAAAGTGCATTTTACATAGAATTTATATATTTATTCTTTTAAAGTTCGTCTACTAAAAATAGAAAGAAAAAAAAATAAAATTTTCTTTCTTACGTTTCTTATCTTTTCATAATAAATACAGTTAAATAATTTCACATGATTTGAATCGTCAATCTATTAATGAATGGCGAAGATATTCAACCACTTGCGTAAAACTTACTTGAATTATATAAAAATATAGTATATATATTCAAAGGCAACGCAACAACATTAAAAGAAAAAGTGTTTGTAGATTAGATTCTTTACTTTATAATTTTTGCTTTGACTTTTATACATTTATCACATAATTGCAGGCCCACCGTAAAGATAGTGTATTGCTATTTCTTTTATGAGATTAATTAAGATGAATTAAGCTATAAGACCAATTTACACAAATATTCCTTTTAAGTTGATCATTTAGATTTTCTAGAATTATGTAAATATAGACTTTTGAGTCTGATAAAGTATTAAATTACAAAATATCTTGTTGTTATATAATATTTCCTAATGAGATTTTCAGTTTGTTAAAGATAATTATTAAATCGTAATCTAAAATATCGATAAGATAAAGCATGTGCAACAACTTCATAATTGTTTAGCAACTAATGTTAGTACAATATTCTAGTTGTTTCAAGCTATTTTCTAAATTAAAACTTCCTTTCATCTTTGTAAATTTGGGGTCGAGGTGAAGTCATAATTGAATTAAAATTCAATACTATGAGAGTCGATTTTAATTACTTGCACAATATTAAATTTTTATATTACGTTGATAAATGAAATAATAAATTACTTCATTGTACGATTTAAACAGTCCTGACTTCAAGAGTTAATATCGCTTTTTTAAAAATTACATACCTAAAAGTAACCACCCATTGTATCCAATTGATCCAATCATAAGTCATGTCCATCTTATTAAATTTGTTGAAGGAAAGAGTAAAGCAATAATTATTACTCTATCATTATTAACCATTGCACTTTAAGTTTCCAATATTTATTTTCTAGAGATTAAAATGAAAGTGTAGAGTTTTTTTTTATTTCTATCATTATGTATATAATGAAATTGAAATATAAAATAATGTTTGGCACTTGAATAAACTGATAATTGAATTACAATGGTCACGCAATAGGCTTATTTTTATTTTTTATATAGTGTGGTCATTAATCTACTTGAAATATATGTACCAATAAAAAGTCAAATGTTAAACACCTCCTTTTACAGTAAAAAATTAAGCTAAAAACTGATGGTCCTAGAAATATGTATCTTAGAGTTCGAGTCGGACTGGACCATTTTTTGAATATACTAGATCCAATTAGAGAATCGGGCTTTAAAGGGTTTGTGGTCACTTGTGGCAAGGAGGCATCATTTGAATCGGATTACTTTGGGTTTATCGTGTCAGATTTGATCAAGTTAAGGTTAACACTCTTTTGCTTACAAGATTAAAAAGATATTCTTAATATGTTATACTATATATCTTAATTTTAATGACATAACATTTAATTATTATTTTTTTATATTTTTCAAATTTTGAGTCTTATCAAACTAAGACGCGTAAAATGAAACAGAAGGATTGATAGATTGAGTAGATTAGTTTATGATTATGATGATTAAATCCTAATTTCATTTCAAACATTAAGGTAGATGGGCCTAGTTAGGAGCAAGTCCCACTCACCAGCTTGTCCTCCACATTACAATTACTTCGATATTACGTTTATTTTCATTTCATTAGTTATTCAATACCTAATTGTGTTTACTTTTGGCACTCTAATTGTAACTTCAAAATAAAATAAAATAATATTAAAATAAATCCTCTTTTTTATTTTCTATTCAATGTTCGATACTCAGTCTAACTAAATTTAGATTTTCAACGGGAAGTCTCATATTGAGGATAATTCATTCTCTTATAAAGAAAATTTTATATCTATGGATACTCAAACTCGAGACCTCTGATTAAATATAAAGCAATGAAAAAAGAACTTGATGATTTAGAAGGTAGCATTATGATATATTACAATTATTCCAAAAATCTCAATATATTATTTTTTGGACTTGGAAGTTGGAACTATGATAATTTTATTAGTGGTATGGGAAGAGTGGTGTCACGTTCATTAAAATAAAATTAATTATTTTAAATATATACAGTTATCAGATCAACTAATAAGTTGACTCTTAATTCTTCGTTCACATCACACTGTTTGCAAGGGATAAATTGAAATAAAGAAATATATCAAAATGTTGACAAAATATATTGAATTATTGAACAACATAATTTAAAAATCGCACGATCCAATCAATTAACTCAATTTTAGAGTATTAAATTTGCAGTATTATTTTTTCAATTAAATAATTCACATCCTCTACGTGCATTATAGTGAGATATCATCACTAAAAAAATAATTCATTGGAGTACTCTAATTATATTCAGAGAATCATTTGTTCGATGGAAAATTATTTTATTTATATATACATATAATAGATGTTGAATCTCTTTCGACTTTTTTATATTTTAAAAAATTTTAATGAAAATTTTGACTCCGCTATTACTGATTAGTATCATAATAACACTAGGTTGTTAACTTTGCACGATCCATCTAAACTAAATAATAATTACTCCTATTATTTTCCATTATTTGGGCATTCTCAAGCATTATTTGATTAACATAATCAATTTCATTATTCTTAATTCCCTATTTCAATTATTTATACCATTTTATTAGTGAAAGAAGGTTCGTTGCATGAAGGATATTGGTTGGCTTTCATTATATTAATATTCAAAGTCAATATTGAATAATTAAGAAAGATTTAATATAGATAACATTGACAATAAAGTAATTATTTGCATAATTATTTATGTTTTATAATTCTTTTTATGTGTCGTGGTTTATATAACAATTTTTTAAATAAAAAAGAGAATGAGTGTTTTCAACGCGAAGGAACATGCAAATAAATCAATATTTAATAAGAAATAAAATCCCTTATATGTGAACTTCTTTTATTTCCAACTGTGTAAAATATTAAAATCTTTATAATTATGATCATTAAGTTTTACTTTTATTCCTATTTTACTAAAAAATGATGACGATAAGATGATAAGAATGTCATTAAAGAATTACACTAATAATTAATATATTTTTCTAAATGATGATAAATAATTTTTTGTTTTATTTTGTATTTACTAAAATCATGATAAGATAGATAAGAATGTACGTAAGAGAATTACACACGTAATATATTTATTGATTTGATGATATATACATGAGCTTTTCTTTGTTTTTATTTTACTAACGTCACGATAAGATGATAAAAATGTACATAAAAAGTTACACACATAATATATTTATTGATTTGATGATATTTAAATTTCTATTTGATTTTTATCTAACTAAAATCGCAAAAAATTGATAAAAATGTACATAAAAAAATCACATACGTAATATATTTATTGATTTGAACGCATCAGATTAAGTAACAAGGAAAGAAAAAAAAGAATTGTCACCTTATTGGTTTATCAAGGGTGTTTTAAATCGTAAGATAATTGAAGAAATTGTTATTTTCTTTGGCCAGAAAAAAAAAAGACTGTTATTTTCACATGATTTTGTCAACTTAAGCTTTCACTATACTTACCTAGCGTTTGACAATAGATTTTTAAATATTTTTAATAAATATTATTTGGATGAAAATTTAAGTAAAATTTCACCATATGTTTGGTTACAGTGTTTGCGACAAATATTTTATTTTCTTAAAAAAAAATGATTTATACTCATAATTAATGTTAAAAATTATCAAAATTAGTCATAAGTTTGCATTACAATTCAATTGGATGTTCGTTATAACAAATAACAAGTAATATCCATGACATCACTCCATACATTGTGAAGTAGACAAGGCACATGACTTTGTTACCTTGAGCGGATTGTTCATCATTTTCATCAACAACCATATCATCACTTTCATATTCACTGAATATTTCATCACTACTTTGATGTTCACGTAAAAAATTATGTAATTCAACACAAACAACTACTATAGAGAGTGTTTTTGTAAATGGTGTAAAATCTCAATTTTTAAAAGATCCTAAATAATGAGATTTGACCCAAATACTACAAAAAACTAGTATTTAAAAATTTGGGATACTTGCCAAATAATGACAAATTCTCTCGACAAACACTATTACCAAAAATTTTCCCAAATATTACTTATGAAATCCATGACCAAACGGGTCCTTGACAGTACTACGAGGGCAGAACCAACTTAGGGCTTCGTCCAAATCTTCTTTAACAGAAAATTATATTATTTATATGTTGATTGAAATTACTTTTATGTATACGTAATAGCTATTGAACCTCCTTAAACTATTTTATATGAAAATTTTAGCTCTGTCACGGATAATATAGAGATAAAAATTATTTTTTTAAAAGACGGGAAAGTTTAAAAACAATAAAAGGTATATTTAAAGGGAAAAAATTGAATGGTGTTTGGTGTGTGCAATGATGCATGGAGGTGAGTAGTGGAGAAGTGCATGCAACCTATTGCTTTGTTTATAGGAAAATAAATACTTTTTTAACAGAAAAAACAGAAAGGAAAACTAATTTTTGTTTGATTTTCCTTTAGTTACTTATTTTTATTTTTCTTTTCCTTTCTCTTCCCGGCAAGTAAACTAAAAAATAATTATTTCTTTTTTGATTACTGAAAGTGAAAGATTTCGGATTTTCCTTTTGATTACCTTCACACGCTAACATTCGACATGCACAATTCAATCGATCGATATAAACTTTACGAGTTTCTACGACAATTTTAAGTTAATTTATATAGTCAGATATTTATTTATACGTGGTTTATGCATACATGTCGAGCTAAATAAAGCAAAAGAGATGATCCTTTAATGAAATATTATGTTGTTTATGTATGATTTTTTTTTAATTATTATAATATAACGTAGATGTTGAATTCTCTTTAGCTTCTTCATGTGTTTTATTTTTCATTTTTGAATCTTAGCAATAGTATCCATAAATTTGAAGTTGGAATATAGGAGTTTTGATCAGGTAACAAATCTACCGTATTACTCCCTCCGTCTCATTTTGTATGTCACTTTTTAACCTTATACTCCCTCCGTTCGAAAATATCTGTCATGTTGCGCTTATTGAAAGTCAATTTGACTAATTTTCAAAGGTAAATTAGACCACATTAATTTGATATTTTAAACAAAAAAATTAGATATTCTAAAACTATATGAAAAGTACGATAAGTTACAATTTTTTGCATACTAATATGATGAAAAAATGCATCTTAAAATGTTAGTTAAAGTTAATGCATCTTAAAATGTTAGTTAAAGTTTTTATAGTTTGACTCTAAAAATAGAAACCATGACAAACAATACGGACGGAGGGAGTACTTACATTAAGAAATAATATAACTTTACTTCTCTATCCTTGTTTAATGTTTTCTTAAGTCAATTTTATTAATAAATGACAAGATTAATTAACTGTTCTATCAAGGGCATAATAAATAAAGTATGATAATTTATGCATAAATTTTATAAAATAATCAGTATTGTGATTTAACTATTTATAGAAATAAATGACATATAAAATAGGATCTAGTGAGTATAATAAATGCATTTAGAGATATAGGATATAAATTAAAATTAATAGGACTGTACTTTATATAGTGGAATTCTTTTTTCACACTTTATATCACAACAAATTCATGCTATATAATTTAGCTTAAAACATGGACCATATATTCATGGGAGTCTTAAAGGCTATTAAATGCTTTACCATATATTAGCACCATTTACATTACAGATATAACTGTTTAAAAGTATGATTAAAGTATGATGTGTGAGTTTTTAATAAATTATTTATATATATTCCCTTTAGTTTATATTAAGTAAATTGTGAGATCCTTCCTAGGTCAAAATATTTATTTTTTTTAAAAAAAATTCAGAAGAACTGTTGAGTCTTTTTTAAAAAATATTTACCCCAATAATTTGTTTACTATGAACTAAAGAAAATATTAAATATTTTTAAATTAAAAACATCATTTTGAATCAAAACTATTAAATTTTGTGAAACTCACTTTGCCATGATTGAGAATAAATTATTACTCCCTTCGTCTACTTTTATTTGTCATGTTACGTTTTTCGAAAATCAATTTAACTAATTTTTAAAATTAAATTAGATTACATTAATTCGATATTTAAAACAAAAAAAGTTTAAATATTCAAAAAGTATACGAAAAGTATTATAATTTGTAATTTTTTACATATTAATACGATAAAAAAATACATATTAAAATATTAATCAAAATTCTTATAGTTTGACTTTAAAAATAAAAATCTTGACAAACAATAGCGAACGAAAAAAGTGTGATTGCTTCAATTTCAAAAAACTAATGCAAATCTTACACGAGTATCACAATATTTTAAAAAAATTCAAACAACCGATAAATAGGACTAGGGTAAACCTAATCCGTGAGGCTGCACAGACAAAAGAAGAGAGTCAAAAAGTGATTAATTAGAAAATCTAATCACAATTAAAGACGTAATTACCAAGACAGATTCCTCTCCACGCTCTACCCAAGAAAGTGAAATACACTTACCAATTACCTCGCGAATACACTTCACGCGCTATTAATTGTTTTGATAATTCACCAAACCAGAAACAAACATAACGCTTATTACCGAAAAACAGGAACCGAATCTTTGTACATTGGACTTAAAATTAAAAAATTAACTTTTCTAACAACAGCCAAACAGGCCTTTAATTCTCTAATTAATTAATTTATTTTTTTTTGAAAAAACTGAAAAATTAATTTGTTTGGATGATGCTCCGCGTATATGGGTCCCATTTTGTGGGTCCAAAGTTCAAGAATGGACCCCACATTCATTTTCAAACAATCCATTTTCTTGTGCATTTAAAAGCAGCTGCAAAGTAGCAATATTTTGCAACTCCCAATTCTTCATTTATTCACTCTGATTACTCACTCTCATTTACTATTAGCTAAAGTTCATTATTTTTTTTTGCATTTTGAAATAGAAGAAAAAATAAAGCTTAAGGGGGGGAAAAGTTTTCATTTTGCCTTAAAAAGGCACAATCTTGATAAAAAAGGAGATAATTTTACAACATGGGTTGTAAGCTTATACTAATGTTGAATGTGTTGTTGGTGTTGTTGGGTTCATGGGTTTTTTCTGGAACAGCTTCTGTTTCATATGACCATAGGGCTATTATTGTAAATGGACAAAGAAGAATACTTATTTCTGGTTCTGTTCATTATCCAAGAAGCACTCCTGAGGTATAGTTATGTGAAATGTAGTTCAAAAGTTTAGTTATTTATGTTCCATGTTTTGTTGAAAAGATTACTTTTTTTCTGTTTTTGCATGAATGGGTGTGTTAATTAATGTTAAAAGTTGAGTCTTTTTGTTGCAAAATGGTTTCTTGATTTAATTTTTTTTTAATTTTGGGGTTATGCAGATGTGGCCAGGTATTATTCAAAAGGCTAAAGAAGGAGGTGTGGATGTGATTCAGACTTATGTTTTCTGGAATGGTCATGAGCCTCAACAAGGGAAAGTGAGTTAAATTAGACTTTTAATTTTTATTTTTTTTGGTATTTTTCATCAGTTCTTGATATTGAGTTTTTTTTTTGTTCTCAGTATTATTTTGAAGGGAGATATGATTTAGTGAAGTTTATTAAGCTGGTGCACCAAGCAGGACTTTATGTCCATCTTAGAGTTGGACCTTATGCTTGTGCTGAATGGAATTTTGGGTATTCATCAAAATTACTGTTTTATATGCAAAAAGAATGATAATGGATTGTTTTGCTTATACTATACCTGTTTTGATTTCAGGGGTTTTCCTGTTTGGCTGAAATATGTTCCAGGTATCAGTTTCAGAACAGATAATGGACCTTTCAAGGTTAGACAATATGAAAATTTATTATCTTTTTGATGTTTCCTCAAAAAGTTTCTATCTTTGATGTGTTTGGTTTTCTAATTTTTGTTTTCTGTATACCCTTTCATGTCAAAATATTGTACCTTAGGCTGCAATGCAAAAATTTACTACCAAGATTGTCAATATGATGAAAGCGGAACGTTTGTATGAAACTCAAGGGGGGCCAATAATTTTATCTCAGGTTGTTCAGAAGTGCTCATTTCAGTAATCTTACTGCATTTATTGTTTGTTGCACAGAGGTTATGATTTTTTAATAACATAAGGGTAGCTGATGATTTTATGTTTTTTTGGAAATTTTGACAGATTGAGAATGAATATGGACCCATGGAATGGGAACTGGGAGCACCCGGTAAATCTTACGCACAGTGGGCCGCCAAAATGGCTGTTGGTCTTGACACTGGTGTCCCATGGATTATGTGCAAGCAAGACGATGCCCCTGATCCTATTGTAAGTGTTGCTCCTAGTACAATCCAGTATTTTCTCTTTATCATTATTATATCTCTTTTTATTTTTATTTTGTATAATATTGGTCTGGAATGAGTTTAAATGGAGCAAAATGTTCTGCTGAGAGTTCATTGAGTAGACCCCAACTTGCTTGGGATTGAGGGGTCGTTGATGTTGTTGTTATATTTGTTGATTTCTTTCATTCTATGTTTCCAATTCCTAGTGGTTCTTAAGTGCCAATGGTTGTCCCCTTGATGGTCCAGAATTGCAAGACTTACTCTGCACATGGGTTGCTTTTGTTTCCAACTACTTTCTGTATTCCTTTTCTCGTCATCAAGCATTCAATGGTCTTTAACTCTTGAATGTACCTCTGCCATATTTCCCCTTGTAGTCTTATGCAAAATAATGTATTAATCCTTCTGTTTCACGAAGTTTAAAAAGTAAAGACTTTTCAATCTGATGGTCTTAAACATGTCATGTGAAAAGTTATAGGTGGGGGTATTCACTCTTTGGAGTCAGAACCATAGTAGTCTTAATATGTGTAATCTTGCTCAGTACATTGAGATTCTTGTATCTGAATTCTCTACTTTGTCAATATTGTTAATTAAAATATCTAGGTGATAATTTCTTTTTTTTTACCTTATCCTTTTCCTTCAGTTTCTTACCCCTTTTTCTCCTGTCCAGATAAATGCTTGCAATGGCTTCTACTGTGACTACTTTTCTCCAAACAAGGCTTATAAACCAAAGATATGGACTGAAGCCTGGACTGCATGGTAAGTGCATATATCTTTTCAATGCAGTAAATAAATAAAATTTCTACTTTTATGTTGCCAGACTTCATGTGAGGATAACTTTTTGTCGTCATTTTTTTCCGGCAGGTTTACTGGTTTTGGAAATCCAGTTCCTTACCGTCCTGCTGAGGACTTGGCATTTTCTGTTGCAAAATTTATACAGAAGGGAGGTTCCTTCATCAATTATTACATGGTATGTTTATCATTTCTGATATTCATGAGTGTTGGTGTTTCTTCTGATGCCAAGAAAATTATGTTGTTTATGACTTTCTTTTCCCTTTCTTCTGCAGTATCATGGAGGAACAAACTTTGGACGGACTGCTGGTGGTCCATTTATTGCTACTAGTTATGACTATGATGCACCACTTGATGAATATGGTATGCACCTTTTCTTTGTAATCTTGTTTCAATTGAGTTTCTTCAGTTTGTCAATTAGCTGTTAATTCTAACTTCTTATGGATGAGATTTATTGAGTATCAAGTCCACGATTTAGAACTAGGAAGAAAATTCAGAAGAGATCATCTGCATCTTAAGAAATGTATTGTTTAGCCCAATTTAACATTTTCCATTTGGTCTTTAGGATTATTGCGACAACCAAAATGGGGTCACCTGAAAGATCTGCATAGAGCAATAAAGCTTTGTGAACCAGCTTTAGTCTCTGGAGATCCAGCTGTGACAGCACTTGGACACCAGCAGGAGGTGAGATTTAATTGACTGCTTCTTGAACAGGTCGCTAGTACAACTTTCGCAATGAGAGTAACTGGAGTTTCATTGTTTCTTATACAGGCCCATGTTTTTAGGTCGAAGGCTGGCTCTTGTGCTGCATTCCTTGCTAACTACGACCAACACTCTTTTGCTACTGTGTCATTTGCAAACAGGCATTACAACTTGCCACCATGGTCAATCAGCATTCTTCCCGACTGCAAGAACACTGTATTTAATACAGCACGGGTAAGAAGAAAGGATGTACTTTCTCCCTAAAATAGTTCTGCTGCTTAGAGAATCATTCACGATCTGGAGATTGCCATCTAACTAACTGATAACGTTATTGATTCAATGTGAAGGTTGGTGCTCAAAGCGCTCAGATGAAGATGACTCCAGTCAGCAGAGGATTGCCCTGGCAGTCATTCAATGAAGAGACATCATCTTATGAAGACAGTAGTTTCACAGTTGTTGGGCTATTGGAACAGATAAATACAACAAGAGACGTGTCTGATTATTTGTGGTATTCAACAGAGTAAGTGCCTATGTAACGTTCGACTCCTCTCACATATTGAATTAAAAATAACACAGCTTAAATTACGTTGGATCAGCCACATGTTTATGATTGTTTTTCTGTCCTCAGTGTCAAGATTGATTCAAGAGAAAAGTTTTTGAGAGGTGGAAAATGGCCTTGGCTTACGATCATGTCAGCTGGCCATGCATTGCATGTTTTTGTGAATGGTCAATTAGCAGGTATGTGGCATAATTAATTGTATTTGACGTGATTTACAATTTGAATCATTACTTGTGCGCGTTATACTACTGCTTATATGTTAAAAGGAAAAAGTGGTGGGCCATTTTCAGTTAATCTGTTTGCTGTTAAGTTTCTTAAATAAAAGCTGAGGCCTATTTGGCTCTTCAAGTAAATACAATAAGTATACAGTTTGTGTAATAACAAATAAACAAAAGGCCCCGTCACCCTGTAACATTGTGGCGGTTTTTGTATTTACATCTCTTTGTTCAAATTTCTTGCAGGAACTGCATATGGAAGTTTAGAAAAACCGAAACTAACTTTCAGTAAAGCCGTAAATCTGAGAGCAGGTGTTAACAAGATTTCTCTACTGAGCATTGCTGTTGGCCTTCCGGTGTGTTCCCTCTCACTGTTGCCCTCTTACTTTATTATACATGCATATTAAGTCTACTATGTGCTTACTTGACCTCCTACCTCATGTGCTCAACTGCAGAATATTGGCCCACATTTTGAGACATGGAATGCTGGTGTTCTTGGGCCAGTCTCACTAACTGGTCTTGACGAGGGGAAAAGAGATTTAACATGGCAGAAATGGTCTTACAAGGTTAGTTTGTATACAATGTTGCAAAACAAGATGCCGGATGCTCCATTGCATGGTTATATAATCTTCCACGTCTTTTATCAGGTTGGTCTAAAAGGAGAAGCCTTGAGCCTCCATTCACTCAGTGGTAGCTCGTCAGTTGAGTGGGTCGAGGGTTCTTTAGTGGCTCAGAGACAGCCACTCACATGGTACAAGGTGCATACCTCATACTTAAGCTTTCTTCTGTACCAACTTAGTTGTATATTTTGGCATTTAGTCATTCCTCTGCAAGATGTAATACTTGAATCTTCTTTAAGCTATACGCTTCTTGAATTTCTTGGTTTCATAAGACTAAATTTCAATATGAATTTTGTGTTATATATACAGAGCACTTTCAATGCTCCAGCTGGAAATGATCCTTTGGCTTTAGACTTGAATACCATGGGCAAAGGACAAGTGTGGATAAATGGTCAAAGCCTCGGACGCTACTGGCCTGGATATAAAGCATCTGGTAACTGCGGTGCCTGTAACTATGCAGGCTGGTTTAATGAGAAAAAATGCCTAAGTAACTGTGGAGAGGCTTCACAACGATGGTAAGTAATGGTAAACCTTGTGCATTTTCCTTCAATGTAACAGTAAGCCCTAACTTAACTTAACTGGGAATTATATAATTCAGGTATCATGTTCCCCGTTCTTGGCTGTATCCTACTGGAAATTTGTTAGTTCTATTTGAGGAATGGGGAGGAGAGCCTCATGGAATCTCTTTGGTAAAAAGAGAAGTTGCAAGTGTTTGTGCAGATATAAACGAATGGCAACCACAGTTGGTGAATTGGCAAATGCAAGCATCTGGTAAAGTTGACAAACCACTGAGACCTAAAGCTCACCTCTCGTGTGCTTCTGGTCAGAAGATTACTTCAATCAAATTTGCAAGCTTTGGAACACCACAAGGGGTCTGCGGAAGCTTCCGTGAAGGAAGCTGCCATGCCTTCCACTCATATGATGCTTTTGAAAGGGTATCTACAACTCTTTCCTCTTTGTTACATAAACCTGTTTCTTGTCATTCTTGAAGTAGCTATCTTCTGTACAGACCTGATTGAACAACTCTCTTTTTTCCAGTACTGCATCGGGCAAAACTCGTGCTCAGTACCTGTAACACCAGAGATCTTTGGAGGTGATCCATGTCCACATGTTATGAAGAAACTCTCAGTTGAGGTTATTTGCAGTTGATGACACTGAGGATAAACAAATAAAGTGGTTTCAGTTAGTTGCTTTGATGGAGGTGAAGTTGTACAGATATGCAACACACCTTTCCATTTGAGGCACATATGAATTGCAATGGCCCAAGATTCTGTACATATATGTTGGTTACTGTCAAGTTGGTATTGGTTTGCAAATGTAAAACAGTAGTATAGTCATTGGTTCAAGTGCGCATCGAGATTGTGCTAGTGGGAGGTAGCAGGTACCGATCGATGTTTGCACAAGCTGGGCCTAGATTCCACTATTATTATAACAAAGAAAGCACAATGAGACTGATTCTTGATTAGTCCATGTGTAGATATTGTTACTGTTGGAATTTGCAAGTCTTATGATTTCAGCATTTTAATACTCTTTTATCTTATAGTAAAAATAGCAATCTTTCATTGCTTTGTACCTGCCAAAATGCTTACTATGATGATGTGAAATAACATCAAATTCTCTTCAACAGATGTTTTTTAAATCTTATTCTTCAGTTAAATAAAAATGCAAAATTTGCTCACCAAAAGTAGAAATTGCTGAGTATTAGTTCTAATCCAATCAGGATTACCATGATTAAGACCCTATTTAAATTAATTTATTTTAGATATTTCTAAGTCAAAATACTTATTTCATTCACTTTTACATGCCGTAAATAGATATTAATTGATGATTAATTTTAGTTCTAGGAAAATAATTTGAAAATTGAGTAATTAATATCGAGGATATATTTCTCCTATTTCAATTTATTTGATCTATTTTTCTTTTTATAATTTGTTTAAGAAAATAACTTTTTCATTTTGTTTCTGCAACTTTTAATTCTCTTCAATTTTTCATGTAACATATTTGATACCACGAAATAAAAGCATATTTAACATATTTTGAATTTTAAACCATATATTTCCTTAAATTTTTATTTTACTTTCTTAAATTTCATACTAAATTAAAATAAATCATCAAATTAAACGGAGAAAGTATATTTTTAGTACACTAGATAAACAAATGTAAATTAGGAGAGTAGCTTTTAACCGATTCTTTTTAAATTTTTCACTCGGTGTTAATACTTAAGTCTAAATTTCATTAAATTTATGGAGAAGAGTCAAAAATACCCTTGAACTATTCGAAATAGCTTAAATATACCCTTGAACTATATTTCATATCAAATATACCCTTCCCCTAAAATTACAAGGTCAAAAATACCATTCTCATTAACAGGATATGTTAAACGCCACTTGGATGCCATGTAGATACCACATGACATGCCACATAAGCCAATAAAGTTCCACTCATGCCACGTAGAAAATAAACTTATCCCTAATTTCCCCCAATTTTCTCTATTTCCCTTAGAATTTAGAAATGATTTCACTGAAGAATATAGAACCCTTTTTCCTTAGAATTTATGAATTTTGTGAAATCGTTCTAAGGAAATGGAGAAATGAGGAAAAGGGGTTCTATATTCTTCAGCGAAATCGTTTCTAATTTCTACGGAAAATGGAGAAAATTAGGAGTAAGTTTATTAGTCTACGTGGCATGTTTAGAACTCTATTGTCTTATGTGGCATGCCATGTGACATTCACATGGCATCTAAGTGGCGTTTATCCAATTCTGTTAATGAAAAGGATACTTCTGACCCTATAGTTTGACGGTAAGAGTATATTTGAGCCGAAATATACTTCAAAGATATATTTGAGCTATTTCTGATAATTCAAGAAAATTTTTTACCCTTTTCTATTAAATTTAATCAATTTCGAATTTAATCAATAGGTTAAAAATGACTTTAATTTGTAAATGAGTACTTACCATTCTGTCGCCGCAACACCAATAAATAGCAGATGTCATGTCTAGTCGGCAAGTCAAAAATACTCTCTCCCTTCCACAAAACCAATGAGGCCCTACCGTTAGGTACTCACAGAATCCTTGTTAGTCACCTCTTTGCTCTTCATCTTCTCCAAATCGGAACTGTGGAGATCGATGGGTCACCGGAGAAATGGTGGTGTTGTTGAAGAAAATGGAACGGTGATCGGAAATTGATAGTTTTACCTGAAATAAGAAATGAACATTCAGCAACTCAAATTTTTAGCTAAACTTGCCCTATTTTTCTTTATTATAGTAATCGCCACTGTTGATGGCTACTTAACATGGCTTATCTCTACTTCCGCTTCCATTCTGTTAGCTGATCTTTTTTCAGTACTTATCCACCGCTACTGCCCTTATATCTCTCGTCTTTATCATTTCTTCTACCTTGAAAATCCTAGACGAACACGTCGTCATTCTGATATCCTAGCGCCATTAGTAGCGCTATTCGTAGCGCCACTGTTAAGTCACAAATTATTTGATGACATAAATGTGACTGCTTGTATGGTGGTAGCAACTGCATTTTACCTTCCAATGATGCATCACTTTGGTAGACCTAGAAAATTTCGGGTATTGAATGTGTTATTTATGCTTTCTGTTAATATTTGTTATGGGGAATTTGGATTTGGGCCTAATACTTGTGCATCAGTTGCTTTTTTCACTTACATTGCTGTGTTGGCGGGGCAAGTAGAGGCAGGTGCAGCTTATGAGGATGATCTTCACCATTTGACGTTGAATCAGATTATGTCGAATTTGATGATAGGTACATTTTATAATGGTAATACTGACCATTGTTTTGTTATGGTAGTTCGGAGACGATTACGTTAGTTAGTTAGTTCGTTAGCTAGCTAGGCTGTGATTATTAGGAGAACAGTTGATGTAAGTAGACTAATATCTGTGATGCATGAAGGTTAGTTGGTAATACGAATACGGAGTGTACATTATTGCTTCTTTGTTGAGTTTTCTAAAAAAAAATTACTTGGAAGTTAATTAACTCTTCAATTCCTCTATTCGTTTGGTTAATTGTTTTATGGAATGGAGAAGGTCAACTAACACAAACACATTATGCAATAGTTGTTCAAGATGACTAACGAAACTTCACCACGATAATGAATGCAATCTTGGAAGCATCATGTAACAGCATTGATACTATACAACATAGAATGGACTGGCATTAAGAGAATAAGCTGATCTTAGTACCATCAGTATGTGTAAATTTCAAAGGCGACCCTTTACACAAGATATAGCAGATACTGTTACAGGGATTGTGAAATATTTGGCACTGTAGACTTGATTCACCGTGATGTAACAACCCTATTCAAGATTTGTTTAATTGAATCATGCATAATACAATCATGCACCAAAAAAAAAAACATGAGAACAGATCAATAATCAATGTTTTATTGTGTACTCCTGTTTCCCTTTGTTATCATTTGGTGCTGCCATGATCTAACCTATTATCGTGTCAAGTTACCTATGCCATCTCGAGGATTATTTCACGAGATGGTTGTGTTGTAGTCTTTTCCACCCCCATAAGAAAGTGTTTTGGTAGTCAGCCTCATTGGTGCAAGTTCTAATTCTCCTGCACTTGGTTAAATCTGAATCTGGTTTTTCAGATCAACTTTAGTGCATAGTCACAGGTTAATTAATGTACAATCATTTGAGCTTAGTATTTCGCTCCATCAATGTGCTTGGATTGTATTCTCCAGAGAGATCATTGAGCTTAACTTTAGGAGATGTAAAGAATGGTTGTTTCAATCAGTTGCTTATAAAAAGAGAAACATTCAAGCTAGTATCAATTTAACTATTGGTCTGGTGGCTTTCTCATCACTTGGTATGGTGGTGTTAGGGCGGTTCATTATAAAGTTACTTTTGTCCGCGATTGGTGCATAGATACTTTTTATCTTCTTAGAAACATATACAGGGATGTTTTGGTCCTCTGAATCACTTTACCACTATTCATTGTGACATTCTTTTGTAAATGCTTGTGTATATTGATCCTATCCTTGATCTGGACAGTTAACAGGAAGTTTTACTCTCTTTTGTGAATTTCTAATTGTTTCAATTTCCGTCTCTATGAAGTAATAAAACAGCTATTAGAAGCCATTTCATATATCAAGCGAATTGCTTTGTATTATTGCCTTTCATGATGAGTTAGATATATCAATCCTTGTGTATAATGGCCATATGATCATTATGGACATTTTGAAGCTCAACACTGTAAGTTTTAGTTCGATTGCCATTTATGTGATGGCTGCGATATTTATAGTTTATTGAAGAAGGGAACATGGCTGCCGCGGGTGGTTGTTACCTATTTACAGCTGTAACAGAGATGAAGATCAGAATAGATGAAAGGTAGCTTCATGTTTATACAAACTGTAGCAAGCTTTTCATTTTCAATTCCAATTCCAATGCACACATGGTTTCTATATTTGGTCATGAACTTTATTGTAACTGTTGGAAATTAACTCTTGTTGTTGGTAACCAGTTACATCAATGTGTTAAGTTGGCCTTTTCTAAGTTTTCACTAAGAAGTTGATGTAGAAATAAAGTACTCCTAGGAAGCTTTTATTCCTTTTTATATGTCATGTTCACATCAATAAGATTAGGCATTGATTTCACCTTTTTCAGAAAACAAATTTCAAATTTGTGAATGCTACATATCTACACTGGGGAGTGGGGACTCAACATTTACAGCCTTCACCTAATTTTTTTTGTTTGTTTTGTGGTCTATTTAGTGATTTCAAATGGTAAAGAATTTGAATACATAGAGGTCAAAGAAGGCTTTATGTTGCTTTTTTCTGTGAAAGAAAATCTTCTATTTGAAGCTCTTTATTATTCTATCTTCTTTTTCCTTTAAATTTTATTCTCTTTTCTTAGAGATTAATTATCTTTAAAGCTTGAAAAAACATGTTGAGTAAACTGACAACTCCAGAAGTCAATTAAAGTTTTTAATAATTTTTTTTTTTTTACATTAGTAAGTGCATTGTAAGCTGAGCTACAATGCACATTAAATTTCAAATAGTAGATGAAGGGAAAAAAAAAAGAAAACCGGAAATGACTTCAAAATGGATTAAAAGCACTTCTTTAATATTATCTTAAACACCTCAAAGTGTTTAAAAGTTAAATTAACTTTAAAAAATTTAAAATAAATCAATTCAAACAAACCCTAGACATACTTCAAAATGTCATGTATCGATAATTGAATTATATTTATCTCAAACATTATTTTTGAACTTACAATTACCTCTTTATTAACAAGGAGAGATACATGCACATAAAAGAAAAAGATATATATATAAAAAAACATGTTCGGATAATTGTTATCTATTGTAATGTATATTATTAGTTTAATTATATTATTTATTTTAATTATTACTTAAATTTTATTATATTATATTATTAAATATATTTTTAAATAATAAGAAAAAGTTTCATTTTATGGGAGGAATGATTTGGTGTGATTTTATCACTGTCTTGCTTTAATCTATTATTTAAATAATCTAATTTTATATTTCACTCTCTCTTTTAATAATAATAATTGTACACATATTTTATTTTTCTGGTAGATGTACGATCATCCTAAACAAAAGTTGAGTGATAATAACAAACAAAAAGTATATAAAATATAAATACCAAATTTAGTCGGGCTTCAATTATAGGAAAAAACATAAATAGAATAGATTGATGGACTAAAAAGTATAGAGTCAGTATTCAGAAGAAACTGCGGTTAGTCTCTCTACATATCCAAAAACTCCAAGTGCTAACTACTGTGTGTCTCTGTTTTCTCTTCTGTAAATGACGCATTCCCATGGCGGCCACTAGTAATTTTCTCTTATTTTTCTCCACTTCTGAACCATTTTCTCCACCCTATTGCCACATTCATCACCACCACCAACAGCAGCAGCAATCAGTATTGTCCCCTTTATTGCTTTTCTTCTTCACTTTCTCATTTTGTTCTCTCACCATTCTCATTTTTTCTCTTTACTCTAAGCTTACTAAGAAGAAGATTAATGACACCCATCAACACCTAATTAAAGTCCGACAAGACTTATCTATACAACAGGAATCTAAGAATGATGAACAACCAGAGATTACGCATCAATCTGAACCGACCCATTTCACCCATTCTATTCTTCTAGAGATCTTACCTTCCAATTCACCTAAATGGGCGAAACTGTTTGGTAATGAATTGGGTGATGATGCCCCGAATAAGATTGAATCGGGGCTTGATGCGGAAAGGGTTGAACAGGATAAGGATAAAGAGAGGACGAAGAAAAAGAAACGGGCTAAGAAGAAGAGACCCGATTCGAATAGTGAAGAGGAAGGGAAGAGGGATTCTGGGGTTGTGAAGGAGAAAGAGGAATTGGTGTGTTTATACCCCTTTACCAAGTCTTCTAGTGCAACTCAGAGGAAAATTAAGCAACATTACGATGAGCTTGTTAAGTCTCACGAGTCGAATGGATTGACTTTGGCTCAGGTTTTGTTTCTCTTTCTTTTGTATGTTTCATTATTAATAACTGTATATAGCATATACTCTGAATTAAGCGAAGTTTGTGGTTTGATGTGCTTATTGTTGAATTGAAAGTCTGTTCTTTGTATGTATGACTAAATTAAGGTGGATAGAAACACCTCACTGGCATGACTTACCTGTGTGTAATGTTTGTACTGAGATTCTGACGGGAGGGTCTCTCGGATACAGCCTCTCTACCTCTAAGAGGTACGGTTTAAGTCTGAGTACACCTACCCTCCCCCATCTCCACTTAGTGAGATTTCACCGGGTATGTTGTTTGTTCTATATTCAACCTTCATGATGAAGGATATCTGCATTTCAAACTTGAATATGAATAGTACTTCCTTTAAGGTTTCATGAGCTTGACCATCGGTTCGGCTTAATTTTAACACTTCATAAGGCTAAATCTTGGCATACGTTGGTACTAGGTAAAAGTGTAACACAATTCTATGTTTGCCAGCAGTTGGATAGTAGGTTTCCTTGCCTTTTTAATGATTTCTTTGTCTTGTTCATAAGATAGGAATTAAAAATTATCCAGGTTAGTGTCTGTTTTTTGAAGCTACTCCAGTCTTTTTCAAGAGTAACAGTTTTGGAGCTAATCCGTTTGTTTTAGTGAAGACACGTTTAACATAATTAGGTGGAAGGAAAATATTAATTTGAGGTAGTAGGTGAAAGAAGTTGTTTAGGTGTACTGAGTCAATTAATTAATTGGAAGGAAAATATTAATTCAAAATTTGGTCAATGTTTATGATTAATTATTAGAGTCAAGTGGTTGATGCCAAACGACTTGAAATAACAAATCAACAGCTGACAGGGACAAACATAGATAAGATATTACAGAGTCAAAGTTAGAGGGAAATTCCATTCGGCATCATCTGGACAATATGGTCATAAATGATAGCAAGTGTTTTGAAGGGAAAGAGGAATACATTTCATTCCGTAAAGTCTATCCAAAAGCTATACTTTGGGTTAACATGTTAAAAAAAAAGATCTGGACTTTTGGATTAGGAGAAACATTGTAGATGATGTAATGATTGTTAATAAAATTACCTCAATTTTCAGGTGTCTATGCATTGAATGAATATCCACCTTAGGTAGGGATCAAGAAATTGACTTCTTGGAACTTTGTGAAGTATTAGCTTTTCACTGGGGGGTAGCTTATTGGTAGCCAAATCCATAGATATGAGTAATGGTGCATCTCTCTTGTGTGATTAGTCTATCAGCATATCCTCAGAGAAGGTGCGGATGAAGGTGTGCCTGAAGCACAGTGGAAAACACCTCAACTTGCTAGTGAGCTCAAGGTGCCCCTTGAGAATGCATTTCAAGACAATGCTCCTCACGACCTTCAAGACTGAGGGACAACACCAGGCTTGGTCTCTTCAAAGTTCTCTGCCTTGAAGATGTGATTCTGCATCAGGATTTATGAGTTATACCTTGTATACGTTAGCAAATGGAAACATCTTTCCAGTTTGTGGATATCAGTTTCATGTTGCTTATCTAAATGGAGTATTAGGAATTTAGGGATATGCAGCAAGTGCTCAGCAAGAACACTATTATTTTGCCCACACTTTTATCAACTACCAGCTTGTAAAATCTGTTGTGAGTCCAAGACATATCAGCACAACACCGACAAACCCAGTATAGTCTCACAAGTGGAGTCGAGGGAGGGTGTGGTGTACGCAGACATTACCCCATAAAGGTAGGGCAGAGAGGTATGGAGGAAAATTATGCTTGGAGGTGATCAATGAAGAAGAAACATATTATGTAGTTAATTAGCTGATCGGGATGTATAAATTTCAGTCAAGGCTTCTTGGTTGCATGGGATCATATTTGTTGGGTGGCACTGATGATCCATGCTTCTTCTCTCTTATCTGATTTTCCGAATGCACAGTAGGATAATTGCTTAACAGGCTGGCTTAAGAAAACATTCATTAGATGAAGTTCCTGAGATGTAACTTAGGTCACTCATTTGATCTTTCTATTGGATGGATTAGTGGAATCAAACATCTGTCGACCATAGTGCAAGGTAGACAAAAATGGGTCGGTTTAGATTTGACAGTCATGGCCTTTTTGTTCCAAGTGAACCAGAGAGAAGTTCTGTGATACCAACCTTCTTGTGGCATATTCTGCCTAAAGCTGTCTATGCCACTCTTGAGAAGTTAGAACTTCACAGTAATGCATTAAAGTTACAATTCATGACTAATCTATTAGCATAGCTATCCTGGTATTGTCATATGATGTGTACATCTACAGAGAGAAGTTTCCATTTGGGATTTACTATAGTTATGAATGGAGGACATAACGGTATTTACCATTGCTCTCCTACTTCTGTCAATTCAAATGAAGTTAATATTTTATTTCATTAAAAGATTAAATAATGGAATATAATCCACCTTGATTAAGTGAGTGTCATTCTCCCAAGACATTTTCTCTTAGGATTTTCATTCTTTTGTTTTAGATATTTGGATTGGCTTTGATTGTGTAGATTTTTGAAATTCGTAAATTGTTGTTTTATAATGCAGGTTGGTCAATTTGTTAATTGCTTGGTTGAAGCAAGGAATGAGCTACAGCACAAGTATGTACAATATTATTATTTTTTTTCCATTCTATGGTCACAGTATATTCATCAGCACAAAATTTTATGCCGGGAGACAGATTTACGAAAGATCCATGAGGCTAAAATATAGCTACTTACAAAGTTATGACTGCTTATGATTTTGACATTTCTTTTCCCAAGTGTTTTCCAGTCCTGAACACATGCAAATCAACCTTTGTCAAAGATACCTCATTTTGCCACCCTCAGCCCTTTCTTCTTCATCGAGATTCCAGGCCTTCTGTTTTCTATTAGGTTTAATTCAACGACTACAGATTGTATCACATGAGTCATGACCTTCGAAAGCACCAATTTTTAATGTGTTCATTGGTCCTCTCGCGCAACATTCTCCTTTGGATGAAGTGTTTTGCTATATGTTTTATGTCAAATTTGTACTCTTCCCTTGTGCAGGAACAAAATGAACTCCTATTCTATATTTTGGAATTCTTAGCCCTTCTGTTCCTATACTCTCTCTTTATCAGATTCCTGCTCACAAAAAAAAAAAAGAGTAGAGACTGTGTGTGTATCCTCTGCATTCAGTAATTACATCTGTTCTTCCTCAATAGGTCTGAGGTCATTCAACGAAGATTCACAATAACGAAGGCCTTACTCTTTAAGGCTGATAGGTCTTCCTTTGTTCGCCTACGGCAGCAGGTAGTGAACATCTCCCTTCTGTCGAGTTTTCTTGAGTTGGAAATTTATTTTTCACTCATTCCCAATAAAATATATTAACTGATTTTTTTATGACTGCAAGATATACAAGCTAGAATTAGAACAAAAGCGATTGGAAGAGGATGCTTTTGTATATAATTGGCTGCAGCAACAGCTGAAGCTCTCGCCAGCCTACAAGAAGGTATAAAATCGTACTATACTATCACGTTGTGAATTCAACATTAAGATTCTTTTCTTATGGTTGGTTAACTTCCAATCTCCATTTTGTTCCTTTTCCCCTTGCGCCTTGCCACTATCTATTGATCCTTTTTTTTATTTCTTCCTTTTCGGAAGATGCTTGAAATTGGTGCAGACATGGAAATGAAAGCAAAATCCAATGAACTAGTCGATAACACAGAAGCTGATTTGCCTGATATTTCGTTTGAAGAGTTATTAGCACAAGAAAAGAAAGATGTTTTTTGGTCAGTGCTTACCTTCTCTTAATCCACTGTTGCTCCCTGACCCTGCCCTTTCGAACTGCTTACAAGATATCATTTTGAATTGCAGGCAGAAGAACGGGAGAACGAAAGTGTACTCCAGCTGAGGATTTATTTTTTAGCTTTAGTTGGTGAAAATATCACTAATGGCAGTATGTACATGTTGATACCAAAGTCATACCTACTACAGGAAATTTTTTTATTAGGTGCCTGTACTTCTTGGGTTGATTTTGGACCGAATAATAGCCGCGCCATTAACATTGTCTTCTTTCTTAGGTACTTTTCATGCACCCTGCATATGGTATATATCTGGGTCGTATCCACTACTTTTGGCCCTTGAAGAATCTATCTATATATATGCTAACGACAGTTATACCTCATCTTTCTTCTTTTCCATTCCTAGTTATGAGAGAAAAAAACTTACTCATACTCATTGTGAGTGATAAATTAACATATAAAGTGTATGTGCTAACCCTGGTCCAGAAAAACAGTTTTGTTTGTGCTAACGTTGAGTGCCATCAAGTTTGAAATAAACATTGTTATTGGAAGTGAAATTCTGCTATTAACAGGAAGACATCTTTCACATGGATAACTAAAATTTGTCTCAGGAGTTTAAACTTAACACACTTCTTGTTCGATCCTAAAAGACTTATTAAATTGTATAATCTTTCTGAAGTGACTTCTAAACACAGTTTCAGACTTGATATCTTACCAACTTTTTGATTTTTTGCCTATTTCAAGCCATAGTTTTAGCTGCTACTTACCAAACTCAAAAAAATACATCTGTTGGAATAAATTGACTCAATAACTGAGCTGTACTTAATTGATATAGAGAGCATTTTTTTTCCTGTAGAAGTTAATTGGATAAGAGCTAGCTTTTTATCCAAAATCAAAAACAGGAGAGTTGAATTGAGTGAAAAGGATATGTCATGCAACAATATGACTAATTTTCTAAATCGATCCTACTTCAAGTGGTTTCTAGGATGAGCATGTAGTTTTGTTGAAAAATCTTAGTAACCAAGGATCATAAAACTTGAGAAAACTTCTTTTAACAGGATGCATTTCTAAAAAAGTACAAGCAAGCAACAATGTAATGGAAAAGTTACAAGCCAAGCCTACGCTAATACCAGAAGGCTGAACTGTTATACAGGCTGCAACTTACTCTTTGGCCTACATTGTGCTATGGAGTGAGAAGTTTAGTGTCTTTTTTTCCTAATCACAGCATCAGCAGAACATTAGATTACAGACCCTTTCCACTATACTAATAATAAACTATGAGCTCTCTCCTCTGATCAATCGATCTTCACTGAGGAGTAGATCTTCCGAACAAACCAGAAGCAAGCATAGAAGCCAATTGTTCCTGTCAACACAAAGAAGGCATATGACGCGATCAACATGTAACCAAAGTACAATATGCCTGAAACCAACTTGCTGATCTCCAACTTGGTGAAGAAATAGAAAATAGAGTAGAGAAACAAGTATAACGCAGAGGATCCAGCAGTCAGATAAGCTCTCCACCACCAATTATAGTCTTCACTGCACAACTGGAAGTAGCAGAGCACAACAGTTATCTCTGCACATGTGATTATCAAGATAACGAAAACAATGAAGAGGAAGCCAAAGATGTAGTAGAACTGGTTCAGCCATATGGACGTCAAGATGAAGAATAGCTCGATGAAAACAGCTCCAAAAGGAAGGATGCCCCCAATAAGTACCGAAAAGGCCGGTTTCATATACCATGCTTGCTCTGGTACTTGCCTAGGGATTTTGTTCGTCTTGACAGGGTCTTCAATGGCTGGTTTTTTGTAACCAAGGTAGCTACCAACAAATACTAAAGGTACTGAAATCCCAAACCACAAGCACACTAGAGCCAACATAGTCCCGAATGGCAATGCTCCAGAAGAATGCTCTTCCCAGATAAGAGCATTCAGCACAAAGAAGATGGCAAAAAGTATTCCAGGGAACATGAAAGCAGTTTTCAAGGTAATCCTTTTCCACTCTGTTCCTTTGAACATTTTGTAGAAACGAGCAGAAGAATAGCCAGCTAACAAGCCCATGAAAACCCATAGTAGAACCATAGCAGTCATAAGCCCACCACGATTCGAAGGTGATAAGAAACCCAGAAGAGCAAAAATCATCGTCACAAGTGTCATACCAAATATTTGGACACCAGTTCCAACATAAACACACAGTAACCCAGAATAAGTTGGTGCGCGAAAAACATCCCCATGGACAAGTTTCCATCCTGTTTCTTCCTGAGCCTCATCTTGCGTTTCCAATTGATTATAGTTTGCGATATCTCTGTACAAAGTTCTCATCATGATCATCGCAACCATACCAGAAAGGAATAGGACAATCATAAGGGAATTTATGATGGAAAACCAATGAATCTGATCATCATTCATGAGCAGGTATGTATCCCAACGAGAAGCCCATTTTACATTGCTTTCCTAAAGAAGAACAACAATAGTAACTAAGATATCTGCAGCCAAAGAATAACTGCTTCAAGCCTGACATAGGAAGCACAAAAGTTCAATTAGAGAATACCTGGAAAGAAACATCATAGGTGAATACAACGTCCTTATCTGCATCTACTTCTTGAGGAACAGAGCTACCTGGAACCAAATCTTTTGTTTTCTCATTGCACGTTGTCACCTGAGGGTTCTTTTCATCCCACTCCTTGTACTCATGATTGATGCTATCAACAAAAATCACATGAGAAAAGAAGAGCAAAGGCATAAGTCCTCTCCCCAGCCCCAGGACATAGAGAGGAAAAGGAAAGAAAAAAGAAAGACACGAGGCCTAGATGTAAAGCATTGAAACCTGTTTGGTGTCACTTCAAATCCAACAATACGAGCCGTATCAGTTTCAGGATCCTTGTGGTACATGACTCGGAAGCTCAAGTGGTTGTTGATGAAATATTTCTCCTCTTTGCTCTATCAGAAAGTGAATGCAAAAACAGTTAGACTAAATTTGTGAGTACTAAGCTATCAGCCTATAGCAATTCAAAGTCTGTACAAACCCCAGCATAATTCCCCTTGAATCCAACACGGAAACCATGCTCATAAGTAATTGATTTAATTCCATCCCGCCTTTGTCTAAGAACTGCAACTGGAAGGTTATCCAAAATCCTGCATCATCAGATGAACATCAACCACTGGAATTTAGGCATAAAAGCATGATTTAAAAATAATGCCTGGTAGGATTAAACCAAATTCTCATGTGAAAAGAGTAAAACCAAATTTGTCTTCCACATCACCTCTGCGCTTAAATTGATGACTGAAATGTGAGTCAGAATCATGTTCATGATGATTAAAGTAAATTTAGGGGAGTAGCAACTAAATTTGATCTTACATATTAACTCTGTATTCGTCATCAATCATCTCCTTGAAGTTCTTTGCAGATTCAGCATCAAGCTTTTGCTTACAAATCACTTTGCATGGTTGTTCTTGTCTCATTTGAAACTGTAAACAATTCACAAGGATAGATTCACTCAGCAAGTTAGCTCATAAGCACATATTAGGGGGAAAAAGACTTTCTTCTTTTTAGTTCAGCAATTATCAGATTAGATAGAAAAAAATTCCTTACACTATACACTGAATTCTCTATGCGGTCACCTCGCAGAACCTCCCCTAAATTCTCTGCACTATTCAAAATCTTGGTAGGCCTGCAGTACTTCAAGAAGTAGTAGTCGTAGGGAAGTTGTGTTTTTGTAGATGACAGCTTGTTCACTTTGATATTAAGAGGATCACCCTGTTAGAAAAAGTTGAAAAAGAAAGCTAGTGAGAAACAATCAAACATGACAGAGAAACCAGCAGTAAAGGACGAGGTTCACAACTCTGAAACCCAAAGACGAAACGAGGAAGGCAGCTTCAGAGAGTTTCCAAAAAATTTTCACGAGGAGGAACAATCAAATAGTAAATAGAAATCCGAAAGATAGATGCTCAAACGTAAAAAGAATTGTATCTTTCAACAGATACTCTTTTATGATTTTTCTAAATCACAAGGAGGCTGCCGCGGTGATTCAAGAGATTCACCGGGAACTCCACACACGCGTTCCGGGGGGTTTTCAAGCCGAGCGCCTCACAGAAATGCTGGAGGAGAGACACAGGGAGAAAGGATGGGGGAATCTTCCAGAGTCTTCAAACAGAGAGACGCCATAGCCCCTACTTTCGGGAAGTCCAAACGGATTTCCGAAACTTACGGGTGTTCTGGAGGTACGGAGATGCAACTGCAAAAGGAATGGCAGGGGCTCATGACCCCTCCAGTGAAGAATTAGGGCCTTACAATCACTAGCCAATATGCTTTTCTCTCATGCCTTTCTTCGTTCCCAAGCAACCAATCCAAAATGTACCTAATAATCTTGTATACAATTTCCATAACATGCTATGCTTAAGCCATCAGAAAAAATCGCCAAAAGAACTTCAGTCCTTGAGGCAATCAAGTTCAACAGCCAAAGCAACATTTGCTTATGAATAAAATCCTCACAGCTTCTTCCTCTCTCAAAAAATGAGAATTCAGAGATAAACACACTACATTTCTATGTTTAGTTCATCTGAGCTGGAAAACACAGATAAATAGAAATCCGAAAGATAGATGCTCAAACATAAATAAAAATTGTATCTTTCAACAGATATTTTTTTCTGATTTTTCGATCCCAAGCAACCAATCCAAAATGTACCTAATAATCTCAGATACAATTTCCATAACATTATATGCTTAAGCCATCAGAAAAACTCAGTCATCGAGTCAATCAAGCTCAACAGCCAAAGCAACATTTGCTTGAGAATAAGATCCTAACAGCTTCTTCTTCTCTCAAAAAATGAGAATTAGAGCTAAACACCCACTACATTTCTCTGTTTAGTTCAGCTAAGCTGGAAAACACGGATTAGGTATCAATCAAATGTATTCACTCATCAAAGCACTTCGATTAACTGAATGGGATTGGTCTATCAACTAAAATAGATCATTTATCATACCCATTACCCAACAAGGAGAAAAAACAGAACCCCACATCAAAACATGACATACTCTCTCTTAAAATCTCACGAGTCGGTCAAAAATCAACAGATCCAAACCCTTCTCAGTCGGCAAGAACTCAGACTACTGAAATTACTAAAACCCCAAGACTTCAAAAGGGTCTAAACCATTCAAAAAATGGTTATCAACACTAAATTAACTTTTTTTTTGTAGAAAAGAAAAAGAAGATTTGAGTGATTAAAGAGTAACATACAGTTTGAAAATTGCGAGGAGCAACACCAGGGAGATAAAAGGAGTGAGCAGAGGATAACAACGAAATGAAGATGGCAGCAAGCCACAAAGATCTTCGTCTATCCATCTTCACTTGTCAACTCAATACGCCAAAACAATCGAACTCTGAACAATTTTTGGAACTTCTTTTTCTTTTATGCATTCCCAGGCAGTAACCAAATTTAATTCTCTTTTTTTCTATTTCTTTATGATACTCTTTTTTACTCTTTCTAATTTAGATTGAATATTGATATGTTTTACCAAATAATTCAACATTTTTCTAAAAAAGATTTTATTTTTTAAGAAGAAAAAAATATGGGGATGGGGAAAGAGGATTACTATAAAAAAAAATTCAAAATAAATCTATTTAGACGCCTCCTGTAACTTCTAATTAAGTAAGTTGACTTTCTACATTTTGTTTAAATGGTTGTTGCATATTTTTACCTAATATATCATATGTTGTTGCATTGTATTTGTTCGAGGAATATAATGTTTGGATAGATTATATGATTTTGTCGATAAAAAATATTAATGTAACAATGGAATCATGCCAAATTTATCGTTACATAGAATGAGTCTTTTCATTGTCACTTAAAAATGAAATTACACAATACGATACAATTGAATTTAAATAACAAATAAAATAAACAGTGTATTTAAGCTAACAATACAAATTACAATAGAACGGTTAATAGTCAAGCTAACCAAAACAAGGAAAGGTAGACGCTGAATTTTAACACTGCTAAGCTGGCCAATTAAATCAATCATCTTTAGAAGACAGTAATTAAGCCAATATAACTAGTCAAATATAAATAGAAATATTTTTGTCAATTTGATCTTCTTTATATATACTATGATGTAACAGTAATATTGCAATTAGTACTATGAATTAATTGACTACAGAGTGTAACTAGTAAAGCAATTCTTTATTGCCTCACCTTTTCTGAAGAACTAAAAGAATACCATGAATTTTTGACACCATATGTACCCATTTTACTGTAGAGTTGTACCTTTTGTTGAATAATTAAAAGCTTGAGATGTAGGGCCCGTTTGAATGGGCTTAATAAAGTAGCTTTAAAAAAGTACTTTTGAAAGTGCTGAAACTTATTTTAAAATAAGCAGTTATGCGTTTGGATAAAAGTGCTGAAGTTGCTATGCCGAACGTAAAAAGGGAAAAATGAAAGAAAGAGATGTTAGGGTTATGTGGGTAATTTAAAGATTATATAAAAATATTAAGGGCAAAAAGATAAAAATGTGATCAAACTTAAAACAGCTTATAAGCTAAAAAAAAAAGCACTCCTACCCCAGCTTTTAACTTTTAGATTAAAATAAGTTTTTTTTAACTTAAAATAAGTTATTTTGAGTGTTGCCAAACAGCTAAATAAGTCAAAAACCAACTTTTAAGTCAGTTTGACCAGCTTTTAAGCTGAACCAAACAGGCTCGTACTATGGAACATGAAATCTAATATCGAAAAAACATGCAATTGTAATAAAAAGAGATAAGAATTTGATCGATAAGACCTTCATTACAGCTTCAACTTCTCCAAGACACTAATTAGTTTTCAAATCTTTTCTAGACATTGAAATCCCACACTACTGACTGTGAAAAGATGGAATTCTCTCTTTCAACCAAATGCCACAAACTACTGAAATCCCCTTTATATGCCTTAAAGGGGGCGTTTCCATAATCGTTGAATTCAGTTGTAAGATTAAACAAGGGATTCAATACATAAATATCTCAAATGCTAGTCATCTGATCGACTCAGCAAACTCGTAGCTTGGTCTTAGATCCTCCATTAACATGGCTTGAACATCAGTGACATCGCCTATATGGAAACACTAAGAACAAGTAAGCAGGTGAGACTTGAACTTGTCCAGTTCATCCAGAACCTCATCTTCTGGTCTGTAAATGAGATCAATCATTCGCCATATCTGCAAAAGATTGGACAATGAGATTTAAGAAATGTCAATTGAAGATGCTAATGCACTGTCACATATTATGAGACAATCAACAATAGGGTAAGGTGAAGGTCTTTTGCTAACTATGGTGAACTCATGAAGGGTATTTAGACGAAAAGAAGATCAAAAATCATAACAATTTTTCACAGAGAAGCAGATGTCATTCAACTTTATCAGGCTTAAGCCAAAGCCTCGTTGAATTTATCGTGCGCCAATCATCATTTACAATTTAATAAATGCCATATGGAATTCAAATGTTAGTTCTAATCAGATACCGAGAATTATAAAATGTTATCTGTAAGTTGACCTAGAGTGATGGATAAAAGCAACTAACAAGCATAACAAGAAGTTTGGATGTTACCTGTAATGTACCACCTCCACCGGTACTTTCTCCGTCATCTGACACACTAACAATCGTCCATGGATCTGCTACATTCCAGTGGAAGTCGACCACCTTATCCCTATTTGCATCCACAAAGATAGCACTTCATATATGGAGTACATATGAATGTAGATGCTCTCTGCTTAACTTCAAAGGCATAAATATACATGGTTTTCTTTTAAATAAGGAGCACAAATATAAGTGATCACCCTCTTAACACTCTGCACTACACTGTGCCAATGACTTGAGCATCTACATGGCCTAGAGAATATGCTCTGGAATGCAATTGATACCAATGGCTAAAGAGGATGTACATGGAGGGAAGCCTGATCGAAGATGCTTTATGCAGCACCGCATCTATACTATATATACAACCATAAAATTTGACACCATCTTGGTGCAAGGTCAATAAAAAGTTATCACTGCCGTGGAGTTCGCTCTTTTCTTTATATTGGACTTGCCACCCAACCCCCACTACCCCATCATTTTCTCTTTTTTTTTCTTTTCTTTTGGGGGCACAGGATAGGGGCTTTGATAAAAGTCAATCAGAAGCATCTCCAAACACATTAAGGATATAGAAGCAAACGAGAACTGGAACCATGCATACAAAATTGTGTAAAATAATTGAACAGAAAATGCATACCTATGTCCAGCATGACGAAAGAATAAGCCTGGAGGAGATGTTGGATCTTCCCTACTAGCACCGTCCTCCCAATTACCAATCTGGGAGAAAATAATTTTCATTGAAACTACTAACAGTGAAGTATAATTTCTTTTGACTGTTAGATAGGGACAAAGTCCTTAAATCAAAACAATGTCACCACTTGAATGAACCAAATGATAAACTATAACCTTAACAATGTCAGTCAATAGCTACCATGGAGTCTAACAAATAATGATGCCTTACTAGGGGGAAAAAAGGAGCTTAAATAATACCAAAAAATAGCAGTAATTTAGAGCCTCTCTGGTTTTGTGCATAAAAAGAATATTTTTCTAAATCATTGGATGTTTTTCTAAATCATTGGAGAATATAAATACATTATTTTATGCAAGTCATGAAATGATTTTTTAAAGAGTCAACAACTTGATTTTCAACGTTAACTAGAAGAACTTCATCAGCATATGGAACATAAGGAAAAGGAAGAAATAAGAAGATAACGATCTCTAACCCTTTCATGATCCCAGATGTTCAGGATACCATCTTCCGCCGAACTTCCAAAGACTGATGATTTGTCTGGGGACCACTGGAACAGAATTTTTATCAAACACCAGTGCAGGTCTCATGCAAATAGGTAACCCTTACCAACGTAAAGAAGGGTGGACAGCAACAGAAAGGACATATGTCAATAGCTCTCAAACCTGTACACAAAGCACAGCAGCAGTATGGCCCTCAAAGATATGTACAGGCGATCCCACTCCCCCAGAAGTTAGGTTTCGTCGATCAAACATGCGGACGGTGTTGTCTGCCGACCTAGAGGAGGCATAGCTACAATTTAAGGCTTCCACAAAAATTGAAAAGCATCCGTGGAATCATGGAAACAGACATTCGCATAAAGGTGGAAAAAAAAAAGGATACACATCGCATAAAAATTACAAAAAGCTTAATGCACTGTCCAAGGATCAACCTACTTAAACATCTTTATTGAGTTCAATAGGACAAACAGTTACAATTATTACCCGGTCAAAATATAATTTACATCGTGAGGATTCCAATCAACACAATGAAGATCAGCATTATGAGCCTTTTCTACCTGCAGAAAAAATGATCAGATTGCACAGTCCAACTAGAGACATGATTATGACCAAAAGACACAGTAAATGATTTAGTAGCAACCGTAGAAATGAAAATGATAAGAAAGGAGACATTTCAAGGAATGCAAAACAAATAGATGCATAATTAAATGGAAAGACATCATAAGTGGAAGAGTCAAGAACTGCATGGATTACATCTACTTTGGGGGGCTTTAATGGAAAGTCTTTGCAATACAACGTTTTCTTTAACCTATTATCTGAAAAGACTTAACACTAATGTATCAGTGTTTTGGACGGCAAGTTGAATTGAGGCGCCAATTAATACAAAAAATGTAAAATATTTAATAACATATATAAATATCCAAAATCTCAAAAACAATAACATTCATTAGCAACGTCCCTCTTTCTGTTAGCATCTGACGCCATTGAATTCACACAAATATAAACTATATTAATTAGTACAAGTCTAAATTACATAGGAAAGAAAAAATTATAGAAGGATTAAATTTTTTTAAAAAAATATAGGCAGATTCCAGCCTAGTGAGCAGAGCACTACAGTCTACCACAGAAGTACAGAACCGAGCATAGTCTCAAACTCTAAATACTGAAAAACAAAGTAGTTCCACCCAAAAATAAAATAGGGTAGTTCCGCCAAAAAAAAACAGAGTAGAGACTAGAGAAGAAGAAGAGAAGAAGAAGATAAGAACTAGAAAAGAAGAAGAGAAGAACTAGTGATAAGATTTCGTACCTGAGGAGGAGCAGCAGTTGCGATTGCAATTCGCGAAGAAGAAGTCTCCATGAAGGAGCAGCAATCGCAAAATAGGAGGAGAAAAGGAAGAGCGTCTTGTGAAGGTCAAGTGTGCAAAAATATCCAAAAAAAACCCTAATTTTGGCTTTTATTTATTAAGTCAAACCTTTAAAAAAAAAAGGTGACGCCTATTGCATCGCCACACCACGTCATCTTACACCTTTCCGTCACCATGACACGCCTTTTTGAAGTCGCCTCGCCTCGCCGGAAAAAGGCGAGTGCCTTTCATAACACTGAACTCCTACTTTTTGTGTCTTCTTATGAAAGGGCTATACACAAAAAGTAAATCTAAGAATTATCACCACCCCTCATAATTAACAATCATCCATCACCATTTTTCCTAAATCCTGCTGCTATTAACTGCCACAAATCGCCAAGATTTACTACACTCCAGCTTAAATTAACTCAGGAAGATGGTTCAGAGAACAGGGTTTTCTCATATAATGTGCTACAACATATATCAAAGGAAACATGACCAGAAGCAACCAAAAAATAACTGCAAGGAAATTACAAAGCATTAGAGATGACAAGAAGGGATAGAGGACCTGGAAAGCTACTTGGAAAAGCATGGCACCTACTAAGATGAAATGCTTCTCCAGGATGGTAGTAGAGAAGGCATGTCTCACCCATGAGGCATTACAGAAAAGGAAATTTTACTTAGCTTGCATATGCCCTCTTTGTTGGAAGCTAATGACACAAACAGTCACCTCTTCCTCCACTGCAAGGTAACTTCCTAATCAGGTCCCTCCTATTCATTACCTTGGCCGGGGAAAGCTGGACAATGCCAGAGCTCACTGTCGATCTATTGAGCTGCTGGACCAGAAGGGGAATGAGCAAAAGCCAGAAAAGATGGTGGAACTGTCCCAGCTTGCATATGGTGGACCATATGGAAGGAGAGGAATGAGAGAATTTCAAAGTGAGCTCAAACTCACCATTCAAAAGATCAAAGGGAAATGCATTTCTACTTTGTGTTTTTTATGTAAAGAGTAATGTATAGTAGATAAAATACAGAGAGTGGATTTCCTAGGCTTTTTGTAATAAGCTATCTATCGTAACCACACTTTTGAAGGTGGCCAGCATATCCAACGCTGAAGAATACATGCTACCGGCTTTGAATACTTATTAATTTATTAAATGCTGTGAATTAATGGTTAAGGTATGAAAACTGGGTTCGCCTGGCCGGTGGTGTGTGTTGGGTTGCCAATCACATCTAGGGGGAGATTTAGGGACACGGCACTTATCTATCTGATATCACGAACTATACTTATCTAGCTACAGTATAAGAACAGGCAATACGACAGAAATGCCTCCTGACCTCTACACCCACGCACACAGAAGCAATATATCTGTAGTAAGATTTCACTAATAATCAGGGGAAGTCATTTTCACAAAAGCACAGATCAAGAGAAGCTCTCCACTTATCCACAGAAAAAGGGTAGAAAATTAGTCACTAAGTGCTTCAGTAAAACAAATGAATGTGACCTTGACAGCAGGAGAAGAACCAGCTCTTGCATCCCAGATTATAAGGCAGGAATCGTCTCCGACACTGCAAAACTCCTGCGCACTATATTCAAAAAGAGAATCCAGTAAGGATGTGTTAAAAAAAAATAAAAATCCAGGATAAGCAATGAACAAATTGCTTTTCTTTCTGTTGACTTCTTCATTTTTCTCTCTTCTTTGACATGAGACACGACAACTCATATGTGTATTAGCTCAGCTTCAAACAAACTCACATTACACGAAGGTTTTGGCAGTGTTCACCCCAAACAACATCAAGTATCAAAACTCCTAAACAAAAAAACTGAAGTGCTAAACTTATTCAATGTAGGAGATGCGATAGCTACCTGGAAGGGCAAAACTGAACATCTTCTACAGTATCATCGTGTCCTTGGAAAATACCTCGAGCTTGAACAGTAGGGCCTTCTGCGGAAGGATTCGAGTTACCTGCTCCAGATCCAGGAGACTTTGTTTCTCCCTGGTCTGCTGCTGCCAAAGTAGACACATGATCATGAATGCTCCACAGAACAACCGATTTGTCCTTCCCTGCAACAATTAATCCATGAGTGCATTAGCTTTATTTAGCACCAAGCTTGGAAAAGTAAAACATATCTGAGGTAAGAACTAAAGGAAGCAATACCAACACTAAATCCACTCAGGAGTCAAGAAGAAGGAATTGTTTTGAAACAAAATATGGGTTTACCCCGGTAGCTGAAAATTGTTATCCACGGAGTAAGCTGCAAAACCATACCCCACCACCCCCACCAATGATCAGAACATGTCACTAAGGGGACAAGCTAAAAAGAAATACTCCCACCCTTCCAATTCTTTTGCCTAGTTTTACTTAGTATGGAATTAAAGAAAATAAAGAAGTCTTTTAAATCTTATCGTCTTAAACTAAAGATATGTACATAAGTGTTCTTTATTCTTGTAATCTTAAATCCGTCATGTAGAAAGTTAGAATTAAATAGTTGCCAAAAACAGGAAGAGGCATTCTTTTTGAAGCAGAATATACAAAGGAAAGAAGGACAAACAAATTGAAAAAAGGGAAATAGAAATTTTTTAAGACTGGTCGGTCAACCTCCAGAGAGCACAAAAGGCTCAGAAGGGCACATTGCGAGTGCAAATTCAGCATTGTCTTGATGTCCAGTCAAGATCTGCAAGCAAATATTGACTCTAAGTCACTACTTAAAAGAATACAAAGTTGGCAAACTGAACATTTTGTTTAGAAAACTCACCAAGTCTGGTCGAGAATTATTTACTCCCAAGGTAGCATGGCGATTAGGCTGAGACTCAACATCCCAAATAAGAACCTGATTCCAAAATTTTCCAAGGTCAGTGGAAACTAAATATTGATAAGAGCGCCAAAGAAACAGCAGCCACTAGGGAGGAGACAATTGTGTATGATATTGCTAGAAAAGGAAATTGAAATATTCAGAAGCAGATGCTTACATCAGGACTGTCAGTATGTGTGGCCACTATTTTGCTATCCTGAGGCAGTTCCCTAATTCGATTCACCTGAAATCATATTATAGAATGCCAGTGGATCTGTTAAAGCAGATTATTTGTCTTTCAAGTACACGTTACATGTTATGAGGGCTTCTGAGACTGATTTTTTAAAGCAACACAGGTCGGTCCAGCAATTTCCATTCTTATAGTGAAAATAAGGAAGGAGAACAGTTAGTATAATTGAAAGGATTCAGCAGAATTCGATGAATAAATTCATCTCCACGTGAGGAAGTATAACTGACATCCAAAGAATCATGACAAGAAAAGAACAGCTGTAAAATTATGTTGAAAACCGTCTGTGTAAAATTACTTTCCCACTAAATGAGGGAAAAAAGGGACTGGCAGAAGTTCAATTATCTAACCAGAACTTGGGGCCTATAAGCACTAATACTCCCTATGAAACTCTTCCAAGTCTAAATCCCAATGTATGACCCCAAATTATCTCAATGTTGGGAAATGACACCAGGTTTGGCTTTATAATATATATCCCTATTTCATTTGGCTTTATGCAATAAGTTTCTCAATTTTTGCTCCAAAGATGATAATGCAAGTGTGAGTGATTCACAGTTCGACAACATTCAACAAATAAAGCCATTATGTAGTCTAAAACGGGAATTTAACTATGAAACCATGTGACAATTCCAATATAAGCACCTAATGACAACCACCCTCTATTACAAAACTACACTATTGCAGACAAGTTCTCTTTGAATCTGAATTTTTATGTTATATTTTACCTCTATAACAGCATGTATCATAATAATGGTACACCCTTTGAAAAATTACTTATATAACATCCTTACTCCCATATCCATATATATAATTTACTATTTTATAATAACAAAAAATATCTATTAATGACATCTTATTTTATTGGAGACGTAACTTTAATTAATTCTGTAAGTAACAACAAGAAATCTGGAATGTCAAAAGCTCTTGTGAACTTGAATATCTTCTGAGATTTCAAATTTAAATTATTTTTCTTATGTTTTATAGCAGACAAATTTTAAGAAGAATGAGTTCTGAGAATTTTTTGTCTATACTAGCCAAATAAGATGTAAATGTAATGACACTTTAAGTGTATAAACAGTCGAGCACTATAATAGGCAAAATAGTCCGAACTAATGAGGCTGCTACAAGAGGGTTTGACTCTTAGTTTAATTGATAAAACAAAATGCATTAAACGCTCGCTGCATTAGTGATGAAACAGCTACCAATAGAAAATAACCATTCAGGAAATTCTACAAACAGAGCACTAATCGCCCGTATTCTGAAGTAACACAAAATCTTAACCATATGATCAACTTTTTTTTTTTTTGAGAAAGAAACAATATGATCAAATTATTAAATAAACCAAAAAGAGAAGAATTCATGTTTGGATCCTATAGTAAGATGGGGGGCAAAGAAAGATGTACCTCACCAGGATGAATAATAGTTTTAAACTTCTTTACAAAAGGCGAACGTGCTTCTTCATTGAACTGAAATATATGCAATCAATATCATAAAAAGTGACTAAATAGAAAGAATAACAGGAAGAAATAGGAAAAAGCTTGCATCTATGCACAGGAGAACACCTGAGATATGTGTTGTGCTGCTGCAACCCTAGGTTTTACAACCTCACAATTAGCTATGACAAGGGTATTCGGAACGCTACCATCAGTCTGCAGGGAGGAGAAAAAGGGGATTATGATGAAAGTTGAGATCGCCTTCGCAGTGATGTAAGAGAAAAATGAGATGACGAAGGATGTGATGATAATAACTATAACACAGACTATGGAATTTAAAGCAAAAACTGAACAAACAAATACTCTTGGTACTTCCAAGCTCTTTACTAGCAACCTTATAAAAATATTATCAAGGTCAATCTAACATGTTTACCATCATGAAAACATAACATATAAATGTCAAATAGAAACTTCCCTGTTTGGATTACATTCAGGCATTCACTACGTCTTGTTCCTGTTCATATTTAGGCTGAGTTTTTGTCAAATCTTTTGGCATGAAGAAGAATAATCCATCCTTCTCTCCAATGTTCCATGAACCACCATCAACATGGGAAAATTCACTCATGGTAAAGCAACATATATTGACAAGATACCAATTTTTTGCTACAGAAAGATCATTATGCACTTCAAGTCCATACCCGAAGAAAGAAGTCTATCTGTAACACCTCCAAAATCAAACTTAGAACTTTCAGCAGAAAAAGGTGAACCACGCAACTCCAGTCAAACATGTTTTTCATTTTAATCATTCATTTCAGTTTTAATTTTGCTAGAGTTAGATTGGGCATGTCCCCGCAACTCCAGTCAGTAGAGGTTTTTTCAAACATAGTATTAGATTCAGCATTAGTTTTTGAGTGATTGTTCAGTATTACTAAACTCTTAGAATTCTATATATATATTTAGACCAGTATAGGGAATATAGTCATTCAGTTATCTCATGATTTAGCTTCCGCATTAGTTCATCTTTTCATAGATATGTCCAGTTTGCTTATGATATGTCAGCTCAGGATTAGCTTGGGGTCACTCGTGATCCTAGGTCCCCTGTTTGCATCTACTGGGTAGCCTCGGGGCGTGACAATATGTGCATAGTGCATACAAATTAGAAGTTATCCTAGATTAAAGGACATGAAATGATCATCTTGCCTGCTCGGAAAGGTAGAGGCGCTGGCGGTTTTTGTAAGTTGCTTGCTCAAACTGGGGGCCCCATCTGAAAAAGAAAAATCAGTAGTTCCATTTATTAGTATCCATAGATAAACAAGCAAAGAAGCAATACCATTACATGAAGAGGCTGAAGCATCAGTAAAACAATTAAATCTCTAAATAGACCAAAACAGAGACATAAATAAAGAGAGAAATATAAAAGTATAAACCAATGGCCAAAGAATCTGCAGTCAAATGTGGCAGACAACCTGCATCCCAACAATAGATGAACCAATATTCTGCCAGTACACTTCACTTTCAAACATACGACATGATTGTAGACTGAGTTTTATTAAATTTGATGTCACATAACAAACGGTGTGAAAATACTGGAACCTTCACGGGCGTCTACCCAAATCCTCTAATTATGATTTTCACATGGATGTCTAGGTTTACAAAAAATCTATAAACACCAGTTTCTCAAGAAGTAGCTTCACGAAGCACTACAACCCCCCATGCACTCACTCACACACTGGTCAATATATCCACCGTAGATTATCCTTAACTCTATTAGGCCCCTAATATTAAGATATCCCTTTGAAAAGAAAAAAACAGATATGTTACTTCTATATCAATTTGTTTGCTTACTTAACTTTCTAGTTTTCAAAAAAGAATGTCTGTTTCTTTTCTTGACATATCTTTAGTTTTAATTTTACACATGTCATGTTTAAGACATAAGCTAAGATATTTTGGTACAAATATTTAGTTTAAGGACTACAATATTCTTTAATTCTTGAAGTCATGTCAAGTCAAAACCAACAAACAGATTGAAACAAGATTTAACAATATTCTTTAACTTCTTGAACCTCATGTCAAGTCAAAACCAACAAAAAAATTGAAACAAGATTCAAAAAGTACTTTTAATTTCTTGAACTCATGTCAAGTCAAAACAAGACAAACAAACCGAAACAAGATTCAACAGTATTCTTTAATTTCTTGAACTCCGTATCAAATTAAAATTAAAACAGAGGTTTGAACAAATGCTCCAGACTAACATTTGTAGTTCAACACTCTACAATAGGAAGTGCTGGTTAACAAAACCCTAGATATATAAAGTAATGGGGATGTGAGTGTAGTCACCAACAAGATTCCACAGTATTCATTAATTTCTTGAACTCATGTCATGTCAAAACCAACAAACAAACAAACAAACAAAATTCAAAAGTAATTCTTTAATTTCTTGAACTCCGTGTCAAATCAAAATTAAAACAGCAGAGGTATGAAAAATTATACAAAACTAACAACGAGCAGTTGAAAACCCTAGAGAGATAAAAGAGTGTGTATATATATATGTACTAACCGACAAGAGAGTGAAGGCCAAAGAAGATTGTGGTTTGCAAGCCAATCGTAGAGAACAGGAACCAGAGACTTCCATTGTGTGTACCGTTCGTCTACCGTCGGCGGCTGTTCTCCGGCTTTCTCCGTTTTGTCCTTCATTCTCTCACGTTTCCCGCCTTTTTGCTCTGCTCTTAATTTAGTACAACCAACAGTTTAGTATACGGTACTTCTCTTATTTATAGCCAAAAATATTATATATTATTGTACTTTAGGTTTCACATTTGGGGTTTTCTTCATGCCACATTTTAGATGGGTCTAACCAAATTTTTTTGGAAAAAAAATGAATTAATTAGATAAAAAATGGATTGACGTTGAAGTTTTACTTTTTTAAAAAAATTTAACGTGTTTATTTTTTTAAAATATTTTAAACTTTTTTTTATTTTTTAAAAAAGACTAAAATTTCGAACTTCAATCTATTTTTTATCTTTGAAAATATTTGGTATGTATATCTTGAAAAATTTACAGAAACTAAATATAATCACATGCAATAATAATATAAAAATGAAAAGGGTATGATTCAAAGGATTGTTATCAATTGTGAAAAAAAAAAGTTATATAACAAAAAATTATAGAGTAATTATTTGGGGGAAATGATTTATATTATGAAATAAGAAAATAAGAATAAAATAAAATAATAATATAGTATTAAAAAAATAAAAAGATTCATTTTTTAGAAAGTAAAATAGAGAATTGAATTAGAAATGTTTGGTTGAAAAAACAGAAAAATATATACTTGGAGAGTAAAATAGAGTTTAAGATTAACAATGTCTTTTAACTTAAAATTGAAACATTTTTACACTAACTACCTTTGCTTTTTTTTCCTTTCATATTTTAAATAAAAATGAATTGTGCTTTGTATTTATAAAGTTGAGAAAATGTTATAAATAGTCTTTCAGTTATATGAGTATGTTTATAATAGTTCTTTAATTATATTTTTGATAGATTAAGTCCTTTACGTATTTAAAAAATTATCAAATTGGTCCATTAGTTATACAGTTATACGTTTTAATCCCTTAACTATATATTTATCAATTTTAATCTTTTAATTATTTAAAAATTTATTAGCTTTGGTTATTGTCAATTTTATATAAGTGACTTTGGTCTTATATTAACAAAATTCATGTCTCAAAAAATTAAATCTTTTAATCATTTTTTCAATGACTTCTCTCTCCCTGCTCCAAATTACCCTAATGCAAAAAACTTAACTTCAAAGATTCAAAATAAAGTTCACGAGGAAAAAAAACATAAGTTATAATTTATTCAACGGGTGATACAAATGAAGCATACTATTGCTAGAAATGACTTGAATATGCTAAATTTCATCATAAAAGAAAAAGTTTATTACCCGCTGAATTTAAATTTGTACACCAACAATTTTATCGAAAGAAATTTATTTAATTTTTCATAAATTGAAATTTATAGAAATGATAGATTTACAACTTGTTTTTTTTATAAAAAAAAAAACATAGATTGGTTTTATTATTTTATTCATTTATTTTACTTTTAGAAATTGAGCAATAAGATCAATTATTTGTCTTTTGTATGTAAAAAATTTTTAAAAATGCATTGGTCGTGAACTGTTAGCCACCAAATAAAGGAAAACACTGTATTCATGTCATTAGCAATGACTATATGCTTCATTTTATCATCCATTAAACAAAATAGGACTTATATTTTCTTTCTTATTAATTTTACTTTGAATCATTAAGCTTATTGTTCTTTTTATAAGAGTAATTTGAAGAAGGAGAATAGAGAAACAACTTAAAAATTGATTAGAGAGTTTATTTCACAAAAAGTCTGTTAATATAAACCTAAGTTATTTGTGTTAAAAACAGACAAAGACCACACATTTTTGAATAGTTAAAGGAATAAAATTAATAAGCGTATAATTAAGAAACGAATAAATTTTAAATTTTTTTTAAAGAAATAAAACCGCTAAATTTAGAGCCTATGAACTAAAACTAATAAATTTTTAAAGAGTTAAAAAACTAAATCCAATAAAATTATAGTTTAGAGGTCATTTTAGACCTGCTTGTTAAAGAGCTATAATTAGAAACAAAATTATGAGTTTGAGGTTCTAAAAAAAAATTGACAATGAAAACCCATAACTCTCGGGTGGAAAACATATTTACAACCTCTTCCTTACCACTAAGGTGACACTAAAGTAGGGCCCACAAATTAATATAAATTTATATACTTATTTAATTTTTACTATAAATAAAAAATAACTAAAGTTAAATAAAATAATATATTCTCCAAGGTACGAATATATTGATAAATTTTACTTTGTGAAGATGGTCATACTTTGTAATTTTATTAATGTTGATGAGACAATGAAAAACCATTCCATTAGCAAGCAAGTAAAAAAGTAAGAATTATAAATAATTAAAATTTTATAATCCACATTATTTATGATATATCAAACAGACTAAGCAATCAATAGCATGCTATAATCATAAATTACAAGTGAAAGTAATAATAAAAGGAAATGATCATATCTCACTTTATTAATGCAGCTCGACTAATTGCTCTTAATAATTGAGTTTTTTAGTTAATAATATAAAGACTCATGTTTTATTAGAATAACACCGTTAAGTTGCTAATTGATTTTCTTGAAGATTTGATCAAGATATCTTTTATTGTAATTAATTTTTTTTTGATATAATTTAATGAAATAAAATACGTCAAATTGTACAATTTCAATCCATGTTATTTAATTGTTTAGAAGTATCTTACCCATAATTAAAGGTTTCGAATTCAAGTCTTGGATATAAAAAAATCATGTTGAAAGTGTTACCCCCAAATAAGCTTGGTAAAATGCGATCTAAATTTAGTTAGAACTCTAATATGAGTTTCGAATATAAAATATAAAATAAAAATAATTATTTAAATCGCTTGAATCATTTGTTAATTCGAAGAATAACTAATTGAGTTAATATTTTTGGGACCATTTGAAGTACAGATTTACAAGTCATTTAGGAAATATAATTCTATTTTTGTTATAATAACTTTACAAAGAAGAATTAAGGGAATATTTGGTCTATATAACTTTATTCTATATTATTACGGGCCACACGCGCCGCTGGACGGTGTCTCACCTTTTTTTTTTTTTAATAAAAAACTTAAATGGACGGTTGGTGGACCGCATGTCGGTCATTTTATTAGACTTCGTCATGCTAATTTCCTTTATTCTTTTTATAATTATTATTGTGTAACCAATTTATAAAAAATTATTACATGAATTTAAATAAAAATGGTGGTAAAATAAAATAAAAATGATATTACATACTCACTCTGCCCAATTTTAGCAGTAAATTATAATAATAGTAATCTATTATTGATTTGATTAATTTTTTAATAAATAATATTATCGTATTATTTTGATTTTATTAAATTTGATATCTTGAAAATGTATTAGAGAATAATAAAATTTTTTAAATTTAAATAAATATTATCAAATAATTATTTTTAATATAATGAATAACGTTGTACGGATTAATTGTTATTATAATGGTTGGTGGGGTTGATGAAGCATGACACGGTAATTAGTAGGAGACAGTAAAAGTTTTTACCATTTCATAATTTCATTTCATTACTTTTTCAGCTTTTCCCAATAAGTTAAATGATGAACAAATTCAGTCCTCATGATTGACATTAAAAAAACCAAATTATTTTTTATAAGAAAAATAAAACAATGAACTTGTATGTGCTATAATTTTGGAGTAATAAAGAAAACATTGCACTATATTTGCAATAACGTTTTTTAAAAAGTCAACGAGGAATAGAAATAATTTTTTTTAGAAAGAAATCAAACTTTGAAAAAAGATAGATAAATTATTTTATTAACACGTAAACGTACAAAATATTAAGTTTAGACAATTAATTACAAGTAAAAATAAAATATTTAATTATGATTTTTTATCGACAAAATATAATAATTTTTTACTGTTACTTATAAATATTTTACTCAATTTCAACCGTCATATTAGTATTGTAACCATATCAAAATTGAATTTATATATGTATTTTCTTAACATTTTCATCATTACCTACATATAATATAAATATTATAAGAGAAAATATTGTGATAATTATTTAAAGTTTAATTTTTATTAATTTTAGCATAAAAATTTCTCATTTCTTCTACTTTAAATAGGTGTAGTCGTGTAGATAAATTATTTTTTAAGAACTCTAACTCAAATAAAATTGATCTTTATATCTTCAAATATTTTTTAAATTATGTTAAACTCTAGATAGATAGAAAAATTATTTTCAAATAAGTCTAATTCGAATAAAATTTATCGAAATGCCCTTTAAATTCGTTATCCCTTTAATTATGTGAAACTAAACCCACTCATGTTCTTGTCTATTTGAATTTTCAACCTAAAAAATCACCATTTGATTTCTTCACTTCTCTGTGAAAAAATTGAAAAAAAGGTTTACCAAAGTGTTTAGTGCAAAATTCTTGTTTTGTTCTTTTTGTTTTTCCTTTATATTTCACCTGTGTCCTTTGATCATCGGATAGTCTAAGCACACTTTTTAAGACAAAAAGGGGCTGCTGCTTGCTACCCCCTCCATCTGAGATCGCAAATTGTCTACTGCTTTACAAGTTTCAAGTCTTTGCGATCTTTGATTGTGACCTTTTGATCGAGATTTCTACTTCTCAGATGGGTATGTTTTACTTTCTTCTCTTCGGATCCATTCTTGATTCTTGAAGGTTTATATCATTCCCCCTTCTTCAAAACCCCTAAAATTTAGCGAGTAGTTTACTGATTTTGTATAAATGGATGTGATGAATTAATGGGGTTTCATGGTTTAGTCCTCTTTTCTTGGGTTTATTAGAAAGTTTATTTCTTTTGCTTGGGAGATTGGTTTTTGCTTATTGGGTGTTTGAGTTCTGTAAATCTTGATCTTGATTTATGGGTTCTTGTTGATTCAATTTGATTAACTATGCTCTTTTTGTAGTTTGGTTTAGAGATGGACTGAATTGAGTCACCTTTGATTTCGTAGATGTAATTGGGGTTTTGCAGCTCATGCATGTTTTCAAGTTGGAATAGTTTGGTTGCCGTAGATAAAGTAGTTTAGGAAGGATTTGATTCTTGGAAGTGTTTTTTTTGGGGTTTGGAATCTACTGCACACTGTGAACGTTGAACATACTTTTTGTCTGTTGTGAGAAAATGTAGGGTGCCCTCAACAGGGAAGGTTGGTTGGAACTGATAAATAAGAGTAGATTTTACTTAACCACTTGATTGCCTAACCATGGAACTTTCAGCTTTTCTGAATCAACTGAAGCTTCTCCATTTTCCATCTTGTTATGAAGTATTATGATGCTTTATTGAAGATTGTTCTGTTCATGTACAGAAGTTGGGTTTTTGTAAATTAATAGTCTAATGCTTTCAGATAACAAGGATGAGTGTTGTTCAACTCACCTCATTGATGGGGATGGAATGTTCAATGTTGCTGGAGTCGAGAACTTCATGAAGGAAGTTAAACTAGCAGAATGTGGTCTTTCATATGCCGTAGTGTCTATTATGGGCCCACAAAGTAGCGGTATGGATTATCTCTCAAAAAACCTCAAATAATTACCACTTTGGATTACAATGACTTCAAATTAGATTGATGAAGCTTGATGAATAGTAGGTCTTTATCATATCTTTAAGTCCATGTCTTTGAGTGCCTCAAGTCTTATCCTCTCCTTTTTGCCAGGGTTTCCTTATTTATCCTTACTGCTTGACTGCACTAATCATCCTAATGTTCCTTTTGGAACCAATGCTATTATATGGTTTTCCAATAGTTACTAAATTTAACTGTGGTAATGCAGGGAAAAGTACTCTGTTAAATCATCTTTTTCATACTAACTTTAGAGAGATGGATGCATACAAGGGAAGGTATGTGTAATTGTTTTATTTGCTAGATGTCTTCTGTTTAATTGTAGGGGTCAGCTGATCGAATTAAGTGTTTTCTAGGTCGCAAACTACAAAAGGTATTTGGATGGCTCGATGTGCTGGGATTGAGCCTTGCACCCTTGTCATGGATTTAGAAGGCACAGACGGTAGAGAACGAGGAGAGGTGTGTTGAAAGTACTTTTTAGATGATGATTTATTTTCCATTGGTTGGGCTTATGTAAATAGATAAATTCAAAACAAGTTACATGCTCATGACACACAACACCTGATCATCATTTATTTTCGTGTGACCAGATGCATATTATCCTTAAAGCATTTTCCCCAAATGCCGTACACCTTTAATAAGGGTGCAGATATCAGATAGCATCATGGACAACTGTGTTTTACTTGTTGAAAAATTAAAGTATAGATCATCGATTTAGTTCACATTGCTACTTCTTGCTCTATAAAAATAAATTTCAAAATCACTGTAGCTTCCTCTTTGTAAATTGTAATCCTATGATGAACTCACTGAATAACTTTTGAACAGATTCAGTAGATTCCCGGTCTATGAGATCTTTTATCTCAGTATTCTGCATGTTAATGTAGTTGCACTGTGTTCAAAGATGTCTATGGATTTCCTTGCTCGACATAATGGGAACTGTTAATTGTTCTGTGATTAATTTTGAGCTAACCGAAATTTGAGATGATCCTTGCATAAACTTGCTCATGACGTGGGATAGCTAGCAATTGAGCTTATTTTTTCTCATTCAGGATTTGCTATTTTTTTGTAGGATGACACTGCATTTGAGAAGCAGAGTGCTCTATTTGCACTTGCTGTTTCTGATATAGTGCTCATCAATATGTAAGTTCCTCTATTATGTGAAATATGCAGTACATGAACTTCTAATAAATTGAAATTAGAAGAAAATATGTATGTGTCACTCAAAAGTTTTAACAATTCAGGTGGTGTCATGATATTGGTCGTGAGCAGGCTGCAAATAAGCCTCTTTTGAAGACTGTCTTCCAGGTAAAGTACATAGATGTTTCTTTATATGAACATTCCTTCCGGATGTTTTACAACTTACTCTTTTTTGACCAGGTTATGATGAGGTTATTTAGTCCACGTAAAACGACATTGATGTTTGTTATCCGTGACAAAACAAGGGTAGGTGCCTTCTTCTCTCAGAAGTGTTTTTCTGCTATTTATAGTATCTACCTGTCCTGTGAAACAAGTGTATTTAAGCAGGTTATTATTTCACTTTCATTTGTAGACTCCCCTCGAAAACTTGGAACCTGTTCTAAGGGAAGACATTCAGAAGGTACCATATTCATGGGTTTTTTTGTTTTGTTGTTTTTTTTTTCCTTCTAAACTTAACATTATTGATTTTATTGCTGTATAGATATGGGATTCTGTCCCAAAGCCGCAAGCTCACAAGGATACACCGTTAAGTGAGTTTTTTAATGTGAGTCACAGTAAGATTTCATCTGCTGTTACAATCTCCTTGTCTGTTTATATCTATGCTCACAGATTTGGTGAATTGAATCTCCAGGTCGAGGTCGTGGCTCTTTCTAGTTTTGAAGAGAAGGAAGAACAATTCAAAGAGCAGGTATGTGTTTTTTTGGGAGCATTCGTTAAACATATATGTTCCTTAGTAGTTCACATCTATTTTTATCACATATGGTTGTCTTGGATATCTTGTAGCCAATGATCAGATCAGAAGACTCAACTCTTTTTGTTTAGTTGACTTTGATTTACATATTTGTGTTCCTTCATGCTTCTTTGTTAAGGTGGCTAGTCTAAGACAACGATTCTTTCATTCTATTGCACCTGGTGGGCTTGCTGGAGATAGGCGGGCTGTTGTTCCTGCATCAGGCTTTTCATTTAGTTCACAACAGATATGGAAGGTTATAAAGGAGAACAAGGACCTTGACCTGCCTGCCCATAAGGTTATAACCTAAAAATTTACTGTTATTGAAATTGTCAGTTAGTTATATTAATGACATACTTAATTTTGATCTAATTACAGGTTATGGTAGCTACGGTGCGGTGTGAAGAGATTGCCAATGAAAAATATGTTTCTTTCACTGAAAACGAGGTATACAGAGTTGTTTAGAGGTTTATTTGAGAAGTTATATCTTGTTCTGTTTTATCTACTAATTTGAAGACCATTGTTAATTCTAAATTGATTGACCTTGTTGTAGGAATGGTCTCAATTAGAAGAGGCAGTTAATTCTCATTCTGTACGAGGCTTTGGAAGGAAGGTCAGCTCAATTTTGGACGCTTGTCTATCAGAGTAAGGACTCAACTTTCGTGTGGTATAACATGGTTGTGCTTCTGGTAACACACACAAAGATGTTGGAAAGCTAGTATTGTCACATGTGAAGTTCATCTGGAGCGGATGTTCTTAATGTGATATTTCTTGCCTTCCAGAAGGACGCATTTAAGCATTCCTGTGATTAGAGCTAGGAGAATATACGAATTAATTGATCACTGCAGTTTCATCACATTTGATATAGCTTATGGTATGAAAAACAGCTAGAAGAGTAGCATCAAAGAGCGCTGTGGACAAAGGATAAGACCAACTGGTTTCTCTGAATTTTGTCCGTATCTAGTTCTCTACTAGAATCCTTGAAAATTTGTTCTTATCAGATGCTCCTCCCTTCTCTAGTTGTTTAATGACTTAAGGTGTTGGGAAGGAAATGCTGCTGGAGCAGTGTTTAGGTTGATATACACAAGAACTAATGCTAGAACTATGGTTGAGGTTCTGGTGGACCTTATTTTGGTTTAGCATCGATATAGGAAATCAAAGAGATTTAGATGAGTACTTTGTACAATATGTTTGCCATATTGTGCTAAAATGAAGTATTTTTCCCGATAAATAGTTGTGAGGTGTTACTAGGTATGTTAAAAAAGGTTTTTTACGGACTGATAAAAGAAAGGGTGTTACAGTATTGTGGTTGTTGTGGTTGGCTGTGGATGATCCACCTTCTCGCTGTGTTTTTGTTTCCGGATTTACTTTTTGACTGGAATGAAATTCTTGGGTTGTGTTCCTGAAATCTCTCTGGATATTTTAACAAATATGATTACCTAAACCTAGGGTACAATAAAGGAAGCAAACCCTTCTCTCTGGGTTCCTCCTTCGATCCATCTTCTTGTCCTTTCAGTTATTAGAGAATTACCTCTGGTGCACTACTCTTTCTTTTTAAGAGTTAGTCAATTGCCAAAGGTTGAGGGGTTTGTGCCTTTGGTCACATGTTCGAGCTTTGCGCCAAGCAATTCACTATAGTGTTTAAGTGGGGAAGGATAGAAGAGCAGGCTGATTGTTTGTCCCTGAGTTCCGGTAAAACTTTCTTTTTCTTCTCCCTCAACCCCAAGTTTAGTCACCCACCCCACCATCTTTTTGCAGGATTATATTTCTCTCCTCTACCGTCTTTTTCCATTCTACTCTTAGAGTAATAATAGTGGATGGGTAATACTGCAGGGCGCCTGCCATTCCACTGTCCAGTTCCTTTTTTTTTTTTCATTTTGTGCGTTCTTCCTTATTTTTTCTATATCAAAGATATAACAACTACTGAGCCTTTACCACAACTAGTTGGAATCTATTCTATAAGTACTCTGTTTTTTTTTTTGTTGTTGAATCTCCTTGATTCCATGAGAATATAAGCGCTTTTTACTTTTGAAACTTATCTACATCTTTCTATCTAAGCACTTCAACCATCATACTCACATCTACAAAATGGTACATTTTGCCGGATGTGACCCATTTCTAATTTTTTCTGTTCTTATATTACTGCACATATGTCTAGCATCTGCCTTTTTGTGACGATTATCCTGTGGATTTGTTGGGCTTCAATCTCATATCACACTCATTTTGTGACAGTATGGCCTGAATATGAGTGTGAAGCAAATACAATAGTAGTAAGTGAGAGTTAGTTTGATCAAAGTATGTGACTTTGATCAGTTGAATGAATTTGATCTTTTAGAGCTTGAAATAAGTGGTTATATTTATAATTATAGCAGGGAATTTTCTGAGGTCCTGAAATAGAAAGAATCATATAAATTGAAATGGAGAATATTCTTTTTATTGTAATTTTTCTTACCATTTTTCTCCCTTGGTATGTGATTATTATTTTTCATATATGCATATATACATTATAAGAAGGTCACACCTGGATAATAAGATCTTTTTCTTCATAGGTATGATGTCGAGGCTACCTTCTTTGATGAAGGGGTTAGATCCTCAAAGCGAAAGCATTTGGAAGAGAAATTGCTTCAGGTACCGGGCTATGCTCTACTCTCTCGGTCTCTCCTAGACCTGTTTTACTACATACACACAATCCTTTGGGTATATTCCCTGCATTAGCCATTCTAAATTGACCAACACAGTTTTCTGGTTCTTGTGTCCTTATGAGAACTCTTTGGCTTCTTAGAGTAAACCAAATGAATGCACATGCTAAAATTTCTAAACTTAATGGTACTTATTCAACTAATGATGCAAATGCATTTTCTAAAGACAATATTTTACTCGTTTTCCTCAAAATGAAGGCCTTTTTTTAATTGCAGCCCTCTTCTGATTTTATCCTGTCTTTTGTAGCTTGTCCAACCAGCCTACCAATCTATGCTGGGACACATCCGATCTGATGCTTTTGAAAGATTTAAAGAAGCGTTTGAGAAGGCTTTGAAGGGGGGTAAAGGGTTTGCTCTGGCTGCTCGTGAATGTGCTGACTCTTTTATGACCCATTTTGATGAAGAATGCTCAGGTATAGGATGCAATCTTTCATTGCTGTTACTGGTTTACCCGACTTGATTTATATCTTTTTCTGTTGATGAGGACATTATCATTCATGATTAATCCCCTCCTAAAAACGATAAAGAGTTGATACCCTATCTCAATGTAGGGAGCGTAGGCCCGTAGTCATAAAAACTGTTGATACTCTGGGACTAGACTTGTAGATCTGATTAAGCTTCTCTTTAATGTCAATTAGTTGAAGTTGTTGCTTATTACTGATAGATTGTTTCTTGAAATGTTCACTTGGGTTTGCAGGGTAGATTTCTGTTGTTTTTTGTTGCTATTGTGTACCCACTTTTATGCCTTTTTGGGTGCATGGGATTTGAGCTGCTATGACTATTGATATGTTCTTCTTCCCCTCTCTTGGAGAAATAACAACTTTTCTGGTTGGAAATATCAAGCCAGAAAATAATTTTTGCTAAGAGATTGGTGTATCACTTGCCGATTTTCAGCATTTGTAGGAAACTAGTTTTCATTAATATTTTTCTTCTAAAGATCTTGCCGACCCTGTGGTTAAGGAAACACACAAAATAGGTAATATTTTGTGCGGGAAATAAAATGTTGAGCACAGAGTCAGCAGCTTGCCTTTTGAAATCTAACAGCTGATGCATTATTTTTTAGATGCTATTATTGACCAAGCAAAATGGGACTCATCTAGAGTGAAGGATAAGCTGAGGCGTGATGTAGATGCTCATATTGCTGAAGTTCGCAGTGCCAAGCTGGCTGAAGTGACAACCCTCTATGAGGTATGAAATGTGACAACCTTTATAGTTTACCGTTTAAGTCTCACTTTTTAGCTACTGTCTCCTTACATTTTTGGAGGGTTCTCGTTTCTGGAGCTAGTTTTTGAGATTGAACAATCCCCAAGGTCCATTTTCTTAACATGATAGGAAAGCCACACCGATCTTTCTCTGTTGTTTTGTTATCCAACGATAAACCCATATGTTAGAGTGTGTTTTGGTTGAGGTGGTAAGGGTCCCACATCAGACCAGTGCATGGATGTCATCTCCCTATTACCACACCTTCTCATGTAATTTTCGAGGTTGAGCTAGGGCCAAAGTTTAATATATTAATCTGACTTTGTGGAACTCACTTCATTTTCTTGTAGTGTTCTGTTATAGGATTTTGAGGTGAAAAAATGGGTGTTGGCATACTTAGGATGTTTAAGATCATTTCCCTGATTAAAGGAACATGCCATCACTTAGTTGCCTCTGATAGCTCAATCAGGTGGTCCCAGATGCATAATATTTATAACTATTTGTTGTTGTTAATGGATCCTACATGATAGCAAACAAGTGGGAGGACCGTTTGATTGTAAGTTTAAATGTTAGTTTATCCTGGAACTGAAGAGAAATTCTTTGTTAGACAAAACTGAACGAGGCATTGGCTGGACCTGTTGAGGCTCTTTTAGATGGAGCTGGCGATGATACATGGCCGGCAATAAGAAAATTGCTTCAGCGTGAGACTGATACAGCAGTCTCTGGTTTTGCTGCTGCACTTTCTGGTTTTGAAATGGATGAAGAAAGTAGGGATAACATGGTTTTGCGGTTGAAAGATTATGCACGAGGAGTAGTTGAAGCAAAGGCAAAGGAAGAAGCTGGAAGGGTCTTGAGTCGCATGAAGGACAGGTATGGACATTAGTTGATCTTTGTTCTACAGCTCTGACACACTATTTATTATTCAAAGAATATGATGCTGAGCTGAAAACTATTTGGCAGGTTTTCAACATTGTTCAGCCATGATCAAGATTCTATGCCACGAATTTGGACTGGCAAGGAAGATATTCGCGCAATCACTAAAACAGCACGATCAGCTGTATGATTGACTGACACAAGTTTCCTTTTTTTGGTGTGTGATTTCACTTGTCAATTATTACATCTAAGATTGTACTGACTTTCTCAATTTTCTCCCAGTCTCTGAAGCTCCTGTCAGTTATGGCTGCAGTTCGCTTGGAAGATGAGAGTGACAGTATAGACAAAGTACTTATAGTTGCTCTTGTAGATGGAAAAGCAGGGGCTTCCTCCTCAAAGAGCATTACATCAGTTGATCCTCTAGCATCTAGCACTTGGGATGAGGTAATTGGCTTACTTGTGTCGTTTGTCTTGGAACAAGCAAAAAATTGGCTGACGAAAAGGAGAAAGATAAGATTCTTTCCATTAATAGGCCAGTCAGCATTACACAGTTCAGAGTAAATATTTTGTTTGGGATCTTGCTGGTGATGACCAACTAAATTATGTGAAATTTTTCATTGAATATAATACAATCAAGTCCTTAACGTACACGCTGATCTCCACAGCATAGTCTGAGGCGTTATTTGCTTCATCTTAATGATTTTTTTTTCCACCTGAAATGACTACAAAGGTCCCCAAGAATTTTTTTGGTCTTTAGGAACTAGACTCTTTTTTTGTATAATTAAGTAATCTTTGCGTGGTTTAGTTCAGCCCATCAAAGTTTTCATCTTGTGGTTAATTTATATTGCAGGTCCTTCCATCAAAAACTTTGATTACACCTGTCCAGTGCAAGTCTTTGTGGAGGCAATTCAAGACGGAGACTGAATATGTTGTTTCACAAGCCATTGCTGCTCAGGCAAGATATTAGATTCTACTCTGTATCTCTTTCTGCTTTTCTGACAGTGCATTCTTTTATGTTGTTTGATTGTCGGTTGAAGGTCGAGAAGTTTCAACTAGGGTAGGAAGGTATTCTAAATGCTGGCTATATTCACTAAAAAAGGGTATTAAAAGCAGATGAAGTTACCATGTCCATTGAAATTTGAACATCCGAGACTTGTTTTAATTGGGATGAACCTTTTGGTACTAGGAGGTTGATTGTCTTTCATGCTAGGTGTATGAATTCTAATTTTGTAGTGCTAAAAAGTTGGAGAGTACCTATACACCTGTAGGTTATGTTCTGGCATCAATAATCTTTATTTGAAGTTTTGCCCTTTGTTCTTGATAACTTCTGATTTTCTCTTATTCATCTTTCAGGAAGCTAGCAAGAGAAACAATAATTGGTTACCACCTCCATGGGCAATTGCTGCCATGGTGATTTTGGGTTTCAATGAATTCATGACACTTTTAAGGTATTCTTTCTGACTTGTAGTTCATGATGCCCCCTATATTTTACAGTATAACATGATTTATCTCTAGCTCATGTGGGTTTTGCTTCTTTTTTTTTCCTCTCCAGAAATCCTTTATATTTAGGGTTTATATTTGTCGCCTATCTGCTGTTTAAAGCTCTTTGGGTGCAAATGGATATCTCAGGCGAATTCCGCAATGGAGTTGTAAGTGCCGAATCTTCTTTCTCGGAATTCTAATGTTTGCAAACTAGAAGCAATTCAACCAAATATCTATTGAAAAAAGCAATTCAACCAAAAGTCTTTATAAAAAGGAAAAGCAATTCAAACAACCACTCTGGTGTATCTTATTTATCCTCTATAATTGCTTCATTAACATATGTGGAAACTTTAGAAATAATGGTCTTCTTGGGGATGTGATCTTTCTATATATGCTTTTTGGCAGCTTCCTGGACTTCTCTCTTTATCCACGAAGTTCCTTCCTACAATCATGAATCTTCTTAAACGACTAGCAGAGGAAGGACAAGGTGTGGCAAATGGTCAACCTCAGGCTAACCCCGCTCTTTCATCAAAGAGCTTCCGCGGTAGCACAAACGATCACGGTGATGTATCAACCAGTGGTACATCCGAAGTAACTTCAGAAAATGGAACAGAATACTCTAGCTCCTCCTTACATGACAAAGCACAGTAAGCTATTGTTTATAACACCCACTCTTATTCTGCGACAGCAAAGTTTTAATGCTCATCCAGACGTGGTATGGTGCACAAGTATGCTTGGTTGCGGCTAGCACTTTTAGAGACAAAGCATATGAAAGAATCAGACACTGAAGGCATTGATTTTTGTACACTGAATAGGCTGTGTTTTAATTCTCTCTTGTTCTTTTTACAGTTGATTTTTATTTTGTTGGTGAACTAAGAGGGCCATTCTTTTCTGTGTTGTTTGTTATCATTCTCCTTGTTTGCCATCAAAATTTTCTTGTGAGAAGCCTAATATAATGTCTGTATTTTATGGATAAGCTGATGAAAGATATCAGATACTATATTTCTAATGAGATGGGATTTTTGTCAACATTATTAGTGAATCCCTGAAATGTTATACTTTTTTGATGTAGAATATGTGAATCTAGGGAAGAGTGAAGCTACATCGTAACACGTTATGAATTTGGTCGGTTATATGAATTCTCATTATCTAGGTTTCTACATTTCAGTTTTTGTATCTTAAGTTTTAGTTATATGAATTTTTGTGGATCCTCATACTTTTAGTAGTTTCTATAATGATGTATCAGAAACTAGCAAGCCATAAAAAACAGGTGAAATATAGTTGCTACAAAAATGAAAGATTGTATTACTATTTTTAGGGTATGAAGAGTGTATGGACCACCAATTATTGAATTGCTAGGCTGTAATATACATTATTTATCTAGCTATATATTGGTGGTTAGTATTTTTCTTTCCAATTTTGTCAATTATTAGTTGTGTAATAGCTGAGTTATTATTATGCTATTACTGAGCCATGTGAGAGACCTATAATTTTTTTAATTTTTTGAGAAACCTATAATTGAATGAGTAAATTGAATTTTTCAAAAGAAAAAAAAGAACTTAGTTTTCTCAAGCCATTTACAAGAACTATACTATATACTATACTCTTTCAATGGATGGCTGTTACATTTGTTTTGCGAGTCAATTTGACTAATTTTTAAAAGCTAATTAAAATTTATATTAAAAAAGTTATAAACAGAGTAGAAATTGTATCTTAAAATATTGGTTAAATTTAATTAGTTGACATAGAAAATGTTTTGGAGTTTATGGTCAAATAGTTTTTTTTTCACTGTTTTGACAAAGACAGTGTTGAACTTTAGAAAATAATAATTAAAAAACCATAATAATTTAATGCATCTTTAAAGAGAGGCTATTTGAATCAACCCTCAACCACATGAACACCATTTTTGTTATTTTCTCAGAGAAATGTGACAAATATATCAGGTCCAGCTGGGTGCACTTATAATATTTCTTACAAAATTATGTATAGTTATTTTCAAAGGTCTATTTCTCTAGCGTCTAACTATGTTATGTGATTGAATTCTTGGAAGTTGGAATGTATATATTCACAATATTAGATAAAGGAAAGAAACTTTTTTTTTTTAAAAAAAATTTAATTTCTCATCCGATGTAATATATCTGCATTAAGTTTGACTAATTTGTATTCGCGCATTGTGAAATGGATTTCAAACATGATTTTTTTCATATTCAATGCTCAATTCGAGACTTCTAGTTTATGATGGAGATAAATATTACCGCAAAAAGATTTATCGACTATTGAGTTCGTGATGATGGATTTAGAGTCGCTATAGCCCTTGCGACATTTATAGAATGCAGACTTTTAATACTCATTTATTATTACCACTAAATATAACATAACAATAATTATACTATTACCGAAAAAATCCTTCATTTGTTATCGTGCCCATCAAGAAATTAAATAGCAAATGTTTTAATTAGTTAGGAAGTCAAGTAAATTAAAAAAACTAATTATATGTAATTAGTTCGATCTGTTCTGAGCATGAATTTGTGTACTATAAAAGAGAAAGGATAACGGTTTTGAAGAATCCCAATAAAATATGTTGGGCACAATATACACACAACATAATTTTATAAGCGGAGTCTGAAAAAAATATAACGTATACAAATTTTATTTTTATCTATATGAGTAAGGGATATTGTTTCCCATTTATCCCTTAACTCGAAAGTAAAATGTTTGTAATAGTATTATAAGCAAAAGGATAGTAAAATAACACTATACAAAACAAATGTATAAGTAGTAATACACATTAAAGAATATAAATTATCATAGCTGTTGAATTTCATTTATTACTTATTACTGCAAATTAAAAATGTAAGTTTCCTTTAATTAATCAACAACTGAAAAAAGAGGGAAAATGTAAAAGAGGAACAATTAATTTCCAGCTGGATCGATGGATAAATAATAATATTAATAATAACAATAATAACAACAACAACAGTAATATTAATAGTAATAATAATAGTGAAAGATAGCTCATTTATTTATTTTATAAGATGGTAAAGCTATATTTATTTATTTTATTAAGAAGGTAGCTAGATCATGAGCTAGCTAGAAAAAAAAAAGGTGAATTTTTCTTTTTAATCAGTTTAAAAGGAACGATTTTTTTCATTTTTTACGATATTTAAATTTTAATTTTCTATATAATATATTTAAAATTTTAAAACTTAAAGAACAATTCAATACATTTGACATAATTTAATTTTAAGATTATAATATTATTTTTTTCTCTCTTTCTTATATTTCGTTCTAAGTCAAATTATATCATATTTTTTTAAACGAAAAAGATTATTAAAAAATGTATGTGAAATAATGTAGCACCTCTACCTCTATTAAAGATTTGCTTCCAGCTTTTGTTTAATTTCACTCATGTATTTCAACCTCAGTGCTATATAATAATATATGTATTAAATATGTTTGGTAATAATAATAATAATAATAATAATAATAATAATATGGGCAAGTATACATACATATATTCCTGTATTTTATATATATATATATATTCCTCTAACTAACTAAGATATTATAAAATCTATAACTATATAAACCATTAAGTGGTCGGTGAAAAAGGGACACACCTGAATAAGGAAAAATAATCTGCTGAGCTAACTATATTACTTATTACTATATATTATATATATGCAAAGACAAATAATATATATTTTTTTATATATTATATTATATAGTTATATATGTAATATAACAAATACCTCTCTGTTGGTTAAATCACACACATATGACATATATATATAGACTCAATGATTAGTGACTGACAAATAGTGTGGTCATGTAATTTTATATATTCCTCCTTTTTTGGAAGTTGGAAATTGTTCATTCTCAAAATATAGTTTAGTTGTCCGCGTAATTAACGATGGGTGTTAAATAATTAAAAATTTTGGATTTGATTTTTTTAGATATATATGAGATCGTTTTTTGCTAGAGATTTTTTTTACTTTTTAATATGAGATTTTCTAAAAGAATATAGATTAAGTTGGATTGAATATAAGATATCAGATGAAAAATCGATAAAAAAAAAACTATGTTGAGCTGAAATTGAAAGAGTAAAATGTGTGCTAAATTGAAAAATCGATCAATTTGTCGGGTCATAGTTTTAATAAGTTAATATCATCACCTTTAATAGATCCGAGTCTTTTTGAATACGTAATTACTTTTGTTTGGTAATAATATACCTATTAATTAATATGAAACTTCTTAGCACAAATTTGAATTTAGTCAAACATAATATTAAATACAAAAAATTAAGTAAAAAACACAAAGAATATTTTAAAATTTATTTTAATTAAGTTATATAGTAATTTTTTTATTTACAGCTTTCATCCATGTGCTCCTTTGATAGATTAATCCCACAATCTTTAAGTTAAACAAATAATATCTATCTCTGAACAAAATCTTTGAATTTATTGCTGAGTACATGTTTGGATTAGATTGTGTTTTTTTTTTTTTATGAATCATTTTGAATTTTACCCTTTGTATTAAGTCAAACAATCGAATCTAATACATTTCAAAGTGACTTGTACTGTATTTTACCAAAAATTTGTGTAATTGAGTTGTGTGTCCTCTCTTTATTATATAAGTAGTACTGTCTATATCCATTTTTATTCGTATCGACTTGTCACATCATTTATCGATCAATAAATTGATATTTTTAATATACTAAACAAGTAAAAATTTACGAAAATTTTTATATATAATAATAGTGAGCTGTCATGAGAAGAAGGTAATAAAAAGTAGTAGATAGAAATGAATCGAACGGCCAATATGAATGCATTGATGATTCAGTGTAGCAGTTGGCATTGATTTCCCACACCATTAATGGCCTCTCTTTGAATTTAATATACTCTCACCTAGCTCTTTCAAGTAATTTGCCATTTGTTTTTCAACCTAAAATGTATTTACTCTTTCATTTTAGGTTGTTGTTTGATGGTATAATTTTGAGTTAGTAAGCATCTATTTTATTTTTATTGGTTTAATATCGACTTTATATTAACTCTTTTTACGTGTTGTTTCTAGTTATGTAAGAATTAGTTATGAGTGAACTGATCTGTAATTTTATGCATATGTATATATTGATTATTTCATCTTTTATCTTATATAAAATAATAATATCCATGTATAGTTTAATATGCAATGTACAATATATTATGAGTGATAAGCTTCGGTTTATTTTTAGTTGTCTAATATTACCTTGTTAAAATTCGTTCTTTCATAGCTGGTTAGAGTTATGCGAATATTAATAATATAAGAATTAGTTATGATGAAATTTATGTATTATTTTATGCATATATTAGTTATGTATGTATTAGTTATTCCATCTTCTTTCGATAATATAAAATAGAAAAAATCTATTTGGCCAGAAAATTTGGCTAGAATGATATCTTTTCTATGTTATTTCACCTTTTAAAATATTTTTACCCTTTTAACTTTAATACATTTTAACTAAAAAATAGCAAAAAAAAATCAATTTATTTTAAAATAAAAAAAATACTATAATTTTTTTAAATTTTCTGATCATTTAGCCCTTCCTCATAAAATAATACATCGATCTTCTCATAAAGTAATTAATTATGTAGGTTTTTAAGATGTCAACCAAATGTTGATTTAATTCATACATGATCAATTTATTTCTTATCTACCTATTAAACATTGTATAAATTATACAAAAATTAATAAATAATTAACTTATTTCTCATTCAGCTACCTAAAATGTTTAGAAAATACATTGAAATATTAAAAAGTAAAAGTGAACATCTATTTTTATTATCTGTGGACCAGTAAAATGTACTAGTAGTGAGTAGTGCTACATATATATATATATATATTGGAGTTGGACACTCAAAACAAGGCCAAGTAGAATAAGCCACATAGATAAAAGGGTTTGTTGATGTCCTAAATAGAGAGTAAATTTGTGTTAGTGTAGTTTGTGTCTGAACTCAAATGGCTGTGGTTGGTCCTCTCTCTGTGATTTTCAACCTTCTTCTCTCTTTACTCTTATGCCATCTCCATTTCACCATTCTCATTCAAGGTACCTTTTTTTATTTTAATTATTTTCTCTTATAGTAGCTAGGGATTTCCATTTCATTTTCCATGTTTTTTCTTTTTTTTTTTACTATTAAAATTCCCTTTTAATTTCACTTGTTTAATAATCAATTTATCATCCTCATCTTTGTAATCCACCACCTTTTCTTGCAATTCTTCAAAATCACTTCTACTAATCTATTAGAGATCCATACACTTAATTAAATTGCATCATTTGTCGTTTAAACCAAAGGTTTCTGATAATTTTCGTTCGTTTCAATTTAAGTGTCATATTTTTCTTTTCTTTTTAAGAAAATATCTTTTTCTTTTGTGTATTTATGAAGTATGTGGTCATATCATCTGAATAAACGTTACATGAGATAATCATATACTATTATAAATTTTTTTTTAATGTCTTCTACCCATAGTATGCATCTCATGACTTTTCCATTTTTTTAAAAAATATTGAATTCGGTTGAATCTGCTGCAGGTGGTGGATGGGAAGATAAGTATCCATTTATAAGAGAAGCAAGTAGATTTGATGATTATAAAAATTCATATGATTATATTATAGTTGGTGGTGGAACAGCTGGTTGTCCTTTAGCAGCCACATTATCAAAAAAATACAAAGTTTTATTAGTTGAAAGAGGTGGAGTTCCATTTACAAATACAAATGTGTCATTCATGCAAAATTTTCACATCTCTCTTGCTGACACTTCATCTACTTCTGCTTCACAATTCTTCATTTCTACCGATGGGGTTTTTAATTCTAGAGCTAGAATTTTGGGTGGAGGCACTTGCATTAATGCTGGCTTTTACACTCGCGCTGGTCCCAGGTTCGTTTCATTTTACTTGACTCATATATTTAAAAAAAAATATATTCAATGTATAGATTGAAACGGACAAAGGAAGGATGAAATATCAAAAATAATTACTTGAATTTTTGAAATATAAAATTTAATGAAACGTGTCAAGTCAATATGAAACAACTGAGTACACTACATCTCTTGTCTTACTATGGATTTAATTTTTATTGGTGAGCGGTAGAAGTTATCCTTTATAGTATTTTTTTAGTGAAGATTATAAAAAAATTTGTTATTATAACTAGTGGATTAATTTGTTATAATATAGGTCATTTCATAACTATTATTGAAAGGAGAGTAGTTTTTTGAGTCGAGAGTATATAAAAAATATTTATATTTTATTTTTTGTATTTTATATGTAAAAGTATACTGAATTGTTACGGTAGAATAGTTGTTAGCGTATATAGAAAAAAAAATAAAAAAATTCTACAGCCTAATTTTGGATTATTCATGGATATAATTTGGTGGTTGAATAATGAATTATACCTCCCAACTAGAAAAGTGAAATGAGCAATGTGGTTTTTAATGCCAATAAATTTTGGTCATATTCTTGTACTCACTTTAAGTTGATTTTATTACTTCTTTGAATCAAACAAAGGAAAAAAAAAAGTAGTGGTTCTCATTTTATTTTATTTTAAAAGAAAACTTTAGATGAAACAAATAAATAGAGGAAAATACCTACCTATTTGTATGACCAAAAATGTGTTACTTTCTAGTTTCTCAGTTTATTTTTACTTTTTTTTACTATACTAAAAATAAATGTCTATTTTTATTTCTTTCAGATTAGAATATCTTCGGATAATTTATATTTTAATATTTTTAATTATAGTCATCTTTTGTTTCTTGAAATGTGTGTTTAAATTAAATCTGGACAAGTAAAAATAGTCGGATGAAGTATTAGACTAAAATTTGTTTTATTATAAATGAAAAATGATATGTCATAATCAAAAGTATGAGTACTAATTTCAACTAAATGTTTTCAACTAATTAATGTGAGCATTTACAGAAATGTTTTCCATTTTGGTCAGCCTAAATACATGACTTTACCAAACATGATTTAGACTTTTTAAAAAGAACTCAACTACAATTATATTCCATTAATTGTCGTGTGAGACCAAAATATTGGACCCATTAAAACCTTTTTTTAATTATAAAATATCCTTTTGATGACCTGATAATGTGAAAAAAATTTTAAATTGATGATATATATATACATAACTAAAACTCTTTTCATTTATCCTTTTGTCACTACTAAAAAAACACTATTTCCCCATTGAAATTTGTTACTAAAAAATTATTCCAATCATGCGTCTTCTTGGAAGGAAAATCATATTTTATAGCACAAATTTTTCATTTGATTCACCGCGCTAGTAGTGTGTGGACAAGCTTTAAGGCATTGTCCTTGATCAATTGACTATAGATAAACTTTTAATAGAGTATTTGATACATATATATGATGTTTGTCTCCTTTATTTCTTAGCCTTGAAATAAAGATTTTGATAGGGAATGCAAATGCAAAAATATTAAAATACAAAGCAGAAAATGAGTGTACAGAGATAAAATTGAGGCCATTGTCTATTTAAAACAGGCCAACTACCAAACTTGTATAGTCATTTATTCTACTTATACCTATAAAGGAACATAAAATTTAAGTTTCCTATTTATGATGTTTATTCCGTACTATTGTTTAAGCATGAAGGTTTATGATGAATCCAAAGAAGTAGGTAATGCTAGCTTGCAAGTGCTAAATATAACTACTCGCTTTCAGTGGCGGAGCTAAAATTTTATTGTTTTCTCTTTTGAAATTGAGTATTGTTAAGTAGGTGAGATCGTTTTACGTCCATTAAGAAAAATAACAAAATACAAAGTATATCGGATGTTTCTTGAGAATTGAGCACTATTAAGAAGACGTAGTTGGAAACAATTACTATTTTTTGTCTTGAATTCCTAAAGCGACACTTGTTTTGGGACGGAGGAAGTAAATCGAACAGGGTCTAGGTATATAGAGCGAGTCGCAATTGTTGTGTTGAGTTGTAAAAATTGAGTGTAGATCATACATGTTGTTGATGCTGCGATCTTCTTGAACTTGCAGTTACATTAAGAAAGCGGGATGGGATTCTAAATTGGTGAATGAATCATATCCTTGGGTTGAAAAACAAATTGTTTATAGACCAAACTTGGCTCCATGGCAAGAAGCAGTAAGGGAAAGTCTACTTGAAATTGGTATCTCACCTTTCAATGGATTCACTTATGATCACATCTATGGAACCAAGGTTGGTGGGACCATATTCGACCACTTTGGACGTCGTCACTCTGCTGCTGAACTACTTGCCTCTGCTAATCCTAACAAGTTGGATGTTCTGGTGCATGCCACAGTTCAAAAGATTGACTTTGATACATCAGGTACATCTCGATTAGTTAACATGTTGGTTAACTGTAACCTGAAACATGGAGTATGTGTAATAGTAGTAGTGATAATCCGATTGAAATAATTATATGCAGGAAAGAAGCCACGGGCAGTGGGAGTCATTTTCAAAGATGAAAATGGGAAAGAACACAAGGTATTTCTTTCGACTAGGAAGGGAAGTGAGATTATAGTGTCATCTGGTGCGATTGGAAGCCCTCACATTCTGATGCTTAGTGGAATCGGACCAAAGGCCGAATTGGAAAAGTTCAACATCCCGGTGGTTCTTGACAATAAGTTTGTTGGTCAAGGAATGTCAGACAACCCCTTGAACACGATCTTCGTCCCCACAAATAGGCCCGTTGAACAGTCACTGATTCAGACCGTAGGGATTACGAAAAAGGGAGTCTATATTGAAGCAAGTAGTGGATTTGGACAATCAGGAGATAGCATCAGTTGCCATCATGGAGTCGCTTCAGCTGAGGTTAGTGGCAATATTTCAACTTCTATCAATCACATCCTGATTGGATTTTGTTTCGTGTTGTTTCATAATGTATTGTATTGTATGTAATTGGTAATTTTACTCAAGTATAACTCTCTTAATCGCACAGTAATACTAGTCTCTACGTCCATTAATCGTGGTTTTCCTAACATTGTGTCCACATCTTGGAATAACCAGATTGGGCAACTGTCCACCATTCCTCCGAAACAGAGAACAGTAGAAGCAATTGAAGCATATCGAAAAAGCAAGAAAAACATACCACACGAGGCGTTCAAGGGAGGTTTTATCTTAGAAAAGATAGCACTACCTTTGTCAAGAGGGAACATTAGCCTGGTGACTACTAATCCTGACGACAACCCTTCCATCACCTTCAACTACTTCAGCCATCCACGTGATCTAAAACGATGTGTAGATGGTATACGCATTGTGGAGAAGATAGCGAAATCTAAACACTTCACCAACTTCACACAGTGTAACAAAGAGACACTAGATAGGCTGCTTAACATGAGTGTCCAAGCTAATGTTAATCTAATACCAAAACACACTCATAACACAGAGTCGTTAGAACAGTTCTGCAAAGACACTGTGATCACAATATGGCATTACCATGGCGGATGTCAAGTTGGAAAGGTGATCGCTCCCAATCACAAGGTTCTTGGTGTCCATAGGCTCCGCGTCATCGATGGTTCCACATTCAAAGAGTCTCCAGGCACAAATCCTCAAGCCACAGTGATGATGATGGGCAGGTAATACCATTATACTCCCTCCATTTCAATTTGTTTGTCTTATTTTGCTTTTTAGTCCGTTTTAAAAAAGAATGCATTCTTCCTTATTTGACAACTCTTTAATTCTAACCTTCCAAGTGACATGTTTGCCTCATGATTCTTGTTGTCCCATTAAATGCAGGTACATGGGAGTGAAGATTCTGAGAGAGAGGTTAGGAAAAGCAGCTGGTTTGTAAAGACTTAGATAACTTTGAAGTAGAAGAAGATTAGACCTATTCTTTAGTTTGTTTTGTTAAGGGGTCTTTACTATTCTAATTCTTAGCAAGCAAGTGTGTGTAGTCTGTCAAGATTGGCTTGCCATTAAAAAGGTGTTTCTGTGGTGTCTGTGTGAGGTTGGAATTGGAACTTTTTGTGCTGTTGTGTTCACATTGTAATGTGTGAAGTTCATGCTTAAGTATTATCTAACCTTGCATCTATCTCTAGTTATCAATCTTTTGGTACATTCTCTTCCTGTATACGTTATTTCATGAATTTGACTGGACTTGAAAGTATTCGCCCTTGCCTAGTGAGTTTTACTAATAACTCAAACAATAGTCATTATGTTCATAAGGCAGTGAATAGACACATAAGCAGTTAACCATCATGCTGTAGAAATAGCAATGTGAGTTCAATGAAACTGCAAAGAAACAGGTTTTAAGTGGTTCATTTTGCTCTAGCAAAATGAAATCATAATCTTTTTGTTAATTAGTAATGGTCAATTTGATTAATTTTCTGAGTGAAGGAGTAGTAGTAAGGGACTGGACTTGTGGCCTAGTGGTCACAACAAACAAAAGATTTCACAAAAAGAAGAAAAGGAAAACAGACAATAGAGAATGATTAGCACAACAAAAATATCCAGCATAGTCCCCTACCGAGGCAGTGAGGTTGTTTCCGATAGATACTCGGCTCAAGAAAAGAAGCAATAACAAAAACAAAAGATAGTAATAGAACTAAATCTACAACAAGAAAAAAATACAATAATCGAGGTACAAGGAACAATATATAGCAACATAAATCGAAGGACAAAAAACTATTGGAGCAATACTACGACTAATAATATGAACGGACAGTTATAAGACACTGCATTACTATGTACTAACCTTCTATCCGAATTCGTGTCCTCCACACCCTCCTATCTAAGGCCATGTCCTCGGTAAGCTAAAATAGTGTCATGTCCTGTCTAGTCATTAAGAAAATACTTCTGAAAATAACTTCAGATATCAAAAATTACAAAATAAGATGAATTTCTCATTAAGAAAGAGGAACTACAAAGTTTTAGTCCCACATTAAGTTTTCCTTTTAAAGTAGAGAGGGAAGTACATAAAATGGACATTTTAAATCATCTGGAACTGAAAAAATACTACAAATTGTCAGGTTCAAATCTTCTTATGGTAATATCTACAGACAAAATAAGATAACTCCATGAACAAGAACACTGAACAACAATTATATGTTCTAATATAATGTAGGACTTAATGTTTGTGGCTAAAAGTTTTCATCATGTTTTTGATGAAAAACTATGTTCACTCATGCTGCCACTTGAAAGAACTCTCAACCTCTGCCAGAAATTCCTTTTTCTTCCCATTTTCAAAGGAGCAGAATTGAATTGTCTCCTAAAAGACTCAGATTCCACTGTTCCATATCTAGCTGATGCACTCTTTAACTCTGAAGCTGATAATCCCATTTGGACATTTAAAGGAGAATCAAAACCTGGAATTGATTTATGGACTAGTGAAGTATCTGTCATAGAAAGGTCCTCGTGGCTGCAACTTCGTGACATAGGCCCTCGTGTATCATCAAATTCATCACATACTAATTTCAAGGCTTGAACCACTTCTCCCATGAAAGGGCGATGCGATACTTCTGGCTGTACACACATTGATGCTATTGCTGCAACTTTACTGATACTATCAATTGGGATATCAGACTCTATAGCTTTATCTATTATTATTTCTAAACCTTCCTTGGTTGTCAGGAGCGGACGAGCCCAGGCTACAAGATTTTCTTGACCTTGAGGTTGTGATAAATCCACAGGTTTTCGTCCGCTCAAGAGCTCAAGGAGAACTACACCATAGCTATAAACATCACTTTTCACCAGGAGATGGCCAGTCATTGCATATTCTGGAGCTAGGTAGCTGCAGCAAATAATTAGCAAAAGATTAGGTACAAGCCAAGATCATATGTCGGGATTATTTGCCATGTTGCTTATTAGCAAAGGTGGATACAATATAAATTTAACGGGTTTAACCATATAAGCAGTCCACCAGTCCATTCCCAACCAATGTAGGACTCTAACCTACTATAACACTCTTCATCACTTCCATGCCCAGACTGAAGCTTCGACCAGGAGCCCAAAACAAGGATGGACTTGGCTCTGATAATATGTAAAGATATGGCACATAGGCTTAACTCAACCCCAAAAGTTAGCTCATGAAGGAAGGATTGCCTAAATCCATATAGGCAGACCACTAGTCCATTTCCCAATCAATGTCAGATTCCAATCTACTCTAACAAAATCATAAAAGCTGATAGCATCTAGTTCAAATTTTGACTATGCTTCTGCATATTAGCGTTGTCGCCTATCAGCACTAGTAGAAGTATAGCAAGACAGAAAATTTCACTCAATGAAAGAGTGCATAATGCATACCCAAAAGTGCCCATCACATGAGTGGAGATGTGTCTGTTTCCCTCCTCCAGTGCTGTTCTAGCCAAGCCAAAGTCTGAAACTTTTGGTGTAAAATCATGTTCCAGCAAGATGTTACTAGACTTGAAGTCCCTGTGTATTACACGAGGGCTCGAGTCCTCATGCAGATAGGCCAATCCTCGAGCTGCACCTAATGCAATCTTCATTCTTGCATACCAGTCAAGAGGAGAAGCTTCTTTATCAATTCCTGAAAGAGAAAACATAGAAACCAAAATCACTTATTCAACCAATATCTAACATATCAAATAAAAGTTCTGGTGTATTCATTTGTCAGATATGTACTAACCATGTAAGTGTGATTCTACACTCCCATTAGGAACAAGTTCATAGACCAGGCAGCGACAGTTTTCCTCGGTGCAAATACCTATCAATTTGACCAAGTTTCTGTGATGCAGCCTACTAAGCATCTCAACTTCCGCCAAAAACTCACGGCCTCCCTGCCGATCATCTCTCTTTAGAACCTTAACTGCTACTTTCCTTCCATCATCAAGGGTTCCACTGTACACAAGTCCAAAACCACCTTCCCCAAGGACCCTTGAAATGTCAAAGTTGTTAGTGGCTCTCTCTATATCGTTTGTACTGAAAATTTTTGCAGTTCCTGTGTAAGCTAAAATACTAGAACTGAAGGACATGGATTTTGAGCTGGGCTTACTTGCCAAAATCATAGATCCAGCATCACCTGTTCAATATATAGTCATCAGCTCTAAGACGCATTATGTAACAGTTTATCTGCATTTCCTGTTTACTACTACTCCATTTCAATTTGTTTGACTTGACACAATGTTTAAGAAGGAAAACTTCTTAATCTTGTGGTCTTAAACTAAAGACATGAAGAATGTACCAAAATATCCTTAAATCTTGTGGTCTTAAACATGCCATGTGAAAAGTTGAAATTAAAGAGTTGCCAAAACATGAAAGAGACATTCTTTTTGAAACCGACTAAAAAGGAAAAGTAAGACGAGCAAATTGAAACTGAGGGAACATATTTCGGATATTGCAATTCCTATCAGTAGAGTTTACCTGATGTTTTCTCCTGGGAGGAGACTAAAATATGCGGAGGTTGCTCAGGTGATTGAGCATAACATCCTCGCTTAAACAACAGAAGCCAAATTAATCCCATGCACACAACAAAGGCTGTGATAGATGATATAACGATCACAATAATCATATTTCTAGCTATACCCTTCTTTCTCATTCTTGATGATACATCTACCCCCAGAGGTTTGATTGTCATTCCATTATTTTCATTGCCAGGATAGGCTGGTAGATCATCAATAGTAGCACTGCTCGAATGACGTGAAGGTGGAGAAGGTGGTAACCCTGGAAAAGAATCAACTTTATAAGAACTCAAACAATTGATGTGTATAACACTAATAAAGTGCAGAGGCACGGTTATTAGAGAATGGAGAATAAGCAAAATCAGCATGATAGAACTAATTTAGCCAGTGAACATTGACATTACTGAAGTAACAACCAATTAAATATTAATGGTACTAATTGACTACCTGGATAATGGACATAAACCATCTCATAGGCACCAAAATCCGTAGTCTTAATGAATACTGCCCTCTTCCAGAACTTCTGATAGATGGTAAAAGCTGTGGTACCATCAAATTTTCCATCTGTAGGAACCAAGTTGATATGTACAATTGTTTTCTCAAGCTGTTGGTCGGCTGCATTTGCTCCCATAATCCGCACTTGACTCATGTTTAGCAAAACACCAGCAGCAATTTCCTTGGCTAGCTCAGATACCAAAGGAAAGAAGGTATAGAGTGTGACATTGAGGCGCATCGCTACCTGAATGGGCCACACACAGCCGCAGGGTGACCCAGGAGGTGTGTACGTCAACGGCTCAGTGCATGTCAAAGAACTACAATCTAATAATCATACATTTTACTTAATAAAAAATGATAATTAAAGGAAAAGAACATCAATAAGAGAGCTAAAAGCACTTGTCTACGTACCATGATTCGGAGGTGGTGGTGGCAGTGTCATAACAGGTAAAGGTGGTGGTCTCAGTTTCTTTCGTTTTATAGATGAACTCGTTGGCGATATTGTAGGTGTACTCATGGGAACTGACAACAATACAAAGAATCAGATAATTAGCATTGTTAAGTGTTACCTTTTATTACAAAAAAAAAAAGAAAAGACATGATGCATTAGCATTACAATTTATACACATACTTCCTGTGTGACTAGGTTGGGTTATCGGTGATGATACAGGTGCCCAACTTATTGAAGAAGGAACAGGAGACACGAACGGAGAGATTGAAGGACCTATATGTTTTATGAAAAGAAAAATATAGTCACTTGTTTATTTTATATTTACAAGACCGAAGACGATACGTTTTTAGAATAGCTTACCTGACCACCTTGAACTGGGTGGATGGAGGTGATCATTTGGTTTAGCCGTAGAGTCACTGTGTTTGTTTCTCCTGTGATGATGCCTAATAGAGGAGATTATAGGCGCAGATGCAGAATTGTGTACTTGCTTTCCACCAGAATTCCTAAAATGGGTTGAAGTTAAAGGTGCATCCGCGTAATTTGATGGTTCCAAGATCTTGTGCTGATAAGTAGCTACAGAAACAAATCTGACTATCAGATTTTACCAAATTCAGCACATAAATAGTTCTAGCTATTTAAAATACCTTTAGTTGGATAATGATATGGGTGTGGAGCACTGTGAAATGCCGCGAGATGGGGCACAGCAGCAAACGTTTCATGTCTCTTCCATCTAGAAGTTGGAGTGGGGAACAAATCTGCAATGTGTATGTGATGCAACACCATATCAAAAGATCTGCTAGTCAGGATATATCTATTGCATTTTACATGACAATAGCTTGTCATTTTCAGTTTGGCACACATTTTTGCATAACAAATGTTGTTCTATAATATCATAGAAATAAGCTTTAGGAGGCCTTAAGTAAATGAAGATACACGAATGCTAACATATGAGGAGCATGATTAAAAAATGCCTCAAATCAACGAAATCAAAGAGCATATCCTCGACTTCCTTTCTAGTCTTTAACAGTGTATTGACAGGCAGTTCATCTCTCTCAAAATTATCAAGAAAGGACTAGATGGAAAGTACATTAAAATAAAATGAGTGTTGTAAAGGTCAGAGATCAAACACATACAAACGGAGAGAATGTCTCACCTTCTTGTAGGAGGGATTTACGTGATCCTGCATTTCTCTGTACACTAAGATCAATTCGTCCGTCCTTGAGAAATGCAGAAGCTGCTGTTTTCAGTGAATGTAGGTTGAATCCTGCAATGGTGCTAAAGCTACTTAGTAACTTCAGAATACTAATACAACACTAGATCATAACTTCATATCCCTACTTAATTCTTACAATCATCCATTGCATTTACTCCAATTTCCTTATCTTTTCCTTTGATATCTTGAAAACAAAGAAAAAACTACTAAACTACAAGTTTGGAAGCAGATGAGCTTATAATCAACGTGTTCAACCGAACTCAATACGCATAATATACATATACAAGAGTGTGTCGTGCTTGAAAAACTGAAGTATACAATAAATTTTAAATTTTGAACCTATAGTTATGAAGGAGAGTTTAGTGCTAAGATTGAACTCATAAAAGTTTAAATCTTGGATCTATCATTTACTAAAACAAGCACAACTATATACCCTTCCTGACCCTCTTTGATTGAGCAGACTCACAATCAAAGCCCTTGCTCAAACGATCAAGAATTGCATTGTTGACACAACAATAACAACAACATACGCAATGTAGTCCCACAAAGTGGAATATGAGGAAGGTAGAATATACGCAAAACTTACCACATTGTTTCCAATAGACCATCGGCTCAAGAAAAAACAGTCAAACAAGAAGTAACGGAAGTGAAAGCATAACAAATCATACTGAGCAATAACTACAACAAAATAATAGGATACTCAAAGTACAAGAAACAACATAAAGCAATAGAAATCAAAGGACAAGAAACTAGATGATCAATGTGATCACAATATGATACCTGCAGATAATTGGATTGAAAGAACACTTAGAATCACCAAGAACCTCAACAACATGAAACTCTGCAGCAACCCCATTTCCCTCCTCAAGAAAAATGAAGAGAGGATCAAACTACAGAACCATTCATTGGTCTATCAACCAAGAAAAAAAGAATTTGAATGAAAATTGTACTATTTTTAGTACAATGTGTTCAGAAAGAGCATGATTATATGTTTCAAGGACTACAAAAATACAAGTATCTTAAGCTTATGAAAATAAAAGACCCCAAAAATGGTATCATCAAGAAACCTGTCCAAGTTAGGTGGGGAACAAGTACTAATAAAACCACAAAATTTCTCAGATTTTTTTATATTCTTGGAATGAAATAATCATTTTTAAAAAAAGGGTTTTAAAGATTGTTAAAACTGATCAAAGTAAAAAGAAAAAACAAATAGTACAAGTACAACACTAGAGATTGATCAAGAAAAGAGCTAAAGCTAAAGCAAGAGAGAGACTGTGAAAGAGAAAAGCTCTTTTCTTTTCTTGTGGGGATGAAAGAAACAAAGGACAGAGATGAAAATTGAAAATTATTCATAGATCCATTTGACATCATTTGTTTAGTTGAATCTTACTACTAAACATTCAAATCTTTTCAGTTGAAATTGTTGACATACTGTTCAAGTGGAATGCCACACCCCCATTTTACTCACTTTTAATTTTTTTAATGCACTGACTGTGTAAATTACACTTGGTTTTATTTAACTTATAATAATAAATGACTACTAATCGAGAGTCACGAGGTTTTAGATTTAAATTTTTTTTGTTTGTTCAATTATTGATTGACGAAATTATTCGTTAGTTTTATTGTTAGAAGATAATAGGTATTGATAAAATTAATCGATATACGTATAAGTGAACGTAAACTCAATTCTTAATTGTGATATGTGTAAACTGATATAAGTATCATACTTGAAGTAATAATAGGCTACTCCAAGGAAAATTAGTTTTGTAGGCCATTTATAAAAATAAAAGAATTATGATTTTTTCACGATCATATAAAAATATTATTTTTTTCTATCTAATTTATTTGTGATAGGAGATCTTATTTCCTTACGCCTCTCCGTACCATGGTAACATGAAAATTTTTAATAAAGTAATGATTTGGTATAATGGTGAGATTATACTGATAATATTTTAAAGTATATTTTTTAATCTTTGGCAGGTTTCATCATTAAGGAGTAATGGTCCACTTGCAATGTCATTTTCAACTCACTAACTTGAAAAGATTAGTCTTTGATTTATTAATTACACTCTAATGAAAGCTATTAAACTTGAGGATGGTAAAAGGTAGTGTCATTTCCACCTTTTACTTTTTTTTTAAAAAAAAAAGGAAGTAGCCAAATAACATAATACCCCACGTTCCATACGTGATTGGACTTTAATCAATTAATTATCATAAAGTTTCAATCTAGCTACCATCATATTTTAAAATATTTGAAAACATTTAATTAATCAATACTATTGTAGCTACTTCAATTCCACTCATTTCCCATTTACAAATAACTTTTTCCCTAACATCATCAATACACCAATCTTATGAGAGTTTTCTAAATGAACTTTTATATCTTTTTCGATATATATTTATATAATCATCGTTTTCGAATTAGGTTGTGTGCCACAACGATTATTTTAAATTAATATTTATTATTTTTTATTATAGGAGAAATCAAGATTAAAATTCAAAAGATTTAATTTGTTACACTTTAATTCATTGCATTTTTAATTAAAACTATGGATCAAAACTTAATATTTGTTTTTTACGTGTACTATATCTGTATTGCGTCTCAAAAATGATTGGTTGAATTTCATTATTCGCATGTTTGTGTGCCTCCACTAAGTGCAGATAATTTTTTTTTAAAAAAAATCACTTTAAATGTTTTATCTTTTTTTATCTCTTGCCGAGAATAATATCTTTTCAATTTTACTGACCACTAAAATAAAATAAAATATCAAATTACACTTCATAGTTCGCGATTTATCCCTTATCTCACATCTAACTTTTTAAAACACTGACTATAAATAGAGAAAAAATCAAATATCTGATTACATTATATATAATTTTGTTGCAATTTAAACTATAATATTAATATTTATTTTACTTTATTAACTACTAAATCACATTGCAAAGCGAAATATATGAATATTGGACTTATACCTAAAATGTTATGTCTATTAATTGTCTGGTGGGTACTGTTCAATGTTTGGAAGATATGGTGAATAATGAAAATCAGAATGGGTCTTCATTTAACTACTGTTTCATAAAATTGGAATAATATGGGTTATGTCCCCACTTGCTCAGAAACGAGTTTAATTAAATTTAATAATTTTTATGTTAATTATATTTTAAAAATTTATTAAATATATATATATGAATATTTAATCTAAAAATTTTAATTATTATCATTAAAAATCATCATTTTAAAATTTATAAAATTAAAATTCTGATTCCGTATTTCCGATCACCAATTGATGATGGTTAGGTTAACTTAGTTGATTTTGGAATGGGGTAGTTGGACAGCATCTTCACCACATTACATATCTCTGTATAATTTTTTCTTTTTTTAAAAAAAAAAATGATATACTGTCGGTGCTCTTGGCCCGCTTCCCAAAAAACACTTATTTATTTATCATTATATAAATTGTATTTTTTAGGAATAATAGCACTTCTAATCCCTCATTAATAAATTGCTGCAGTTTTTAATATTTTTATATATGCTTCTAACACACTTAATTGATCATTAATATGTTAAAACGTACGATTTTATTCTCTTTTGTATAAAAATATGATTTTTACCTTTCTTCTCAGTTTACGTAATTAATATAGTTGAAATGTAAGAATCAAATAAAAAAAATTAATTTTGTTATATGCATTTCGTCTCCTTTAGCGTCATATATAAAATAACATTAGAAAAATTTAATCTTACGAATCTTCTTTAATATAGAAAAAAAATCTAGCAAAATTATAAGATACTTTATTCAAACATATAAGAATACTATAAAACCAACATCTTTAAGAAAAAATATTTTTTATTATATCTTAAATTTATTAACATTGAGCTAATATCTTTAAAAAATATAGTGAGTAAATACATTTAAAGTTCTATCAATTAACAAAGATAAAATGGTAAGTTTACTACATTTATTATTTTCTTGATAAATATAACAAGTCAAAAGTTGACAAGTTAAAAGATATAAAGGGAATATATTTTTCATGAAAAATGCTTTTTTATTTATTTATAAATAGCCAAATAATATTTTCTTAATGAATGTTGCCCATTCATTTAGCAGGAAGGCTATTGGGTCTCCCCAAGGCCCAATTAGACAGAAGTGGGCTGCTGATTGGTAGGTTCAGTATTTTGGCTTTTGGGGCTTACATAGGCCCATCAAGGCCACTACTGGGCTGCTGCTATATCTACGAATCTTAAACGGGTCTACATATATTATAATTAGGGAAAATTGTATAAAATAGCAAACTAATAACCTAAATTAAATGGAATAGCTAGGGTTTGATTTAATTGTGCTCCATAGCAAACATTATCTAAAATTTGCCAGCGTCTCTCTCCCAGGAATCTCGCTCGCCACTCTCCATTCTCGCTCGCCTCTCTCGCTTTATACACAGAAGTGTATAATTATGTTTCTGTTTTGTATAAAGCGAGAGAAAATTGTATATACACATGCAAAAATGTATATCTTTGTGTTATACACTTAATTATACAATTTACAAACATTTTACTTCAAATATTGCAGAGAAAAAGGCCAACGAATTATACAATTGCGAATTATACAATTGCAGTGAAATACAATTTTCTCTAGCTTTATACAACAGAAGTGTATATATTGTGTTTCTGTTTTTGTATAAAGCGAGAGAAAAACATATATCTTCTTGCTATATATACATACATTTTAATTTGATTCAACTATATGCAAAGCAAATTATACAATTGCAGCGAAATAGGCCAACGAATTGTACAATTTAGGCCAGCGAATTATACAATTTAGGCCAGCGAATTATACACTTTTATATGTATAGCGAATTATACAGTTTTTATGTTTGCTATGGAGCGCAATTATGCAAAGTTTGCTATATTATACAAATATGAATTTTTTGTTTGCTATATGTGAAAGTTGCCCTTATAATTNTCAAAATTTGAAATTGTTATCCAATTACGTGCTGAATTAATGCTTATTAATGAACTGTTACCGTAATTTAAGCTGATTTAGATAACAAATTTAAATGTTCCATTTTTCCCCCTTTTAATCTTAACAGTTTTAATTTACTGTGTATCATTTACCATGTATCACAACATACTAATGTATCACGCCACAGCAATTTTAAGGGATTATTAGTAAATACTAAATTTGTCGGGACAGAATGTAATTATTGTATTACACTATGGGATTCCTTAAATTTATACATTATTATATCCTTCGCAAACCTCATTTGTAAAATTTCACTAAATATGTCATTATTGTTGCTACATCAATATTCGCTCTGTAAATGATTCTAGCAAATGCTACTAGAATTCGAAGGACTAACAAGTCGAAAGGAAAAAATGATTCACTAAGTTAAGAACCAAAATTCATAGCAAATTCGAAAACTAGTCCTCCCACCTAAGGGTGGGCATTTAGTATTCGGTATTCAATTCGGGTTTTTCAAATTTCGGTTTTGGTGATTCGGTAATTGGTAGTTAAAAGTAGACAAAAATATCAAATTTTCAATTTGATAATTGGGGAAGCGATAAAGTAAACTTTGGTTCAGTACGATATTTAGTAATACCTTATTGAAGTTATGGTCAATTGTATTACAAAGTTAATATTATTTCTCCAATCATTTCTATTTTTATGCGGACACACGATATAATGGAAGATCAACAAGTAAGAATACATCAAAAAAGGCAAAACGTTACATCATAGAGACATGTATTTGGATTATTCATGCTTATTCTTTAACTATCTCTTTGGACTTGTACTAATAAGTAATAGATATGTTAATATATGATATCCATTAAGTAAATAATTTGATATTCTGAAAAAACCTAATACCAAATGATACTAATATCTTATAAAAATTCAATCCCGAATATCATAATTCTAAAATCTTACCAAATACTAAATTACTAAACACCAATAACCAAAAATTTCAATTCGATTCGATAATTTAATTTTCGATATCCCTAATCCCACCTAATTTTTAGGTTCAACAAGCCTAATTGGGCCAAACAGAGGCAGTAAAGGGCAAAATGCAAATGATTTTAGAATTGAAAGTAAGCCCATAATATGTGCAACAAACCAAATATAGAAAATGTGGGACCGACATATTCTCACACCTGTCTTTGCTTTTTAACATTTCAACTATTCCACGTAACGCAAAGGAAACACATATATTCCAAATATTCAATTCGATTCGTTTCAATTTGTTATTTTTACTTTATTATTTAAATAATTAAAAAATAATAATTTTTATTATAAAATTTTCAAATACATTTTAAGTAATTAGAATTGTTAACTATTACGACTTATATAATATATCAAATCTACTAACGATCAATTTAAGAAACATTGATAAAAGAACCTCGCTAAAAACAATCAGGTATGCAATTTCACGATTTAAAGGATTTCTCTCTACCATATGTTTGCTCTTTTTATATACGTAGTTTTATGTGTCTAATTTAAGAGTTACTTCCTCCGTCCATAATTGTTTGTCATATTAAGGTCATGCACCCCCTCAAGGAAAATTTAATACAATGTGTAATTTGACTAATATAACTCTATCAAGAATATCAAAAGTTTACGTAACTTTTCAATTGAACTACATTATCATTAAGGGCAAATTTGAAAAAAAAATGACTAATTATTTCTTGAAATAAATTGACAATTAATCTTAGACATCTATTTTTAATATATCTACTAAATAATTATGAACAGAGGAAGTATGTTTAAAACATTAATTAGTTTGATCTTCGTTTCCGAAGGTGTGGGCCATAGTTGTTAAAGTGGATACATCTATTTTAGGTTCAAATTGCACTAATTTAAGGCCCCATACGTTTTTCACGCGACTGCACAACTAATTCAACTCCTACTCTCTTTTTGGTTTTATTATTATTACCAAAATTCTTAAAATCTATTTTTAAAAATTCTTTTATGCTTTTCTGCAATATTTTCCTCACACGTTAGAGAAAAAGTAGTAATCTTTTTTTTTTCTATTAAAAAGTACTACTAATAACAAGTCAATAATAAGATTTGCTCTAATTGTTACAATTAATTAACTTTTCCTCTCTCCTTCAATCTTACTCGTTAACAAAAATACTTAAGAAGAAAATGAAGGCAAGTGTCTTTATAATAATCAATTATTCAGAAAATGATTAAAATTAAAATATATTTAACTTTTGTTTTCCTTTTTCTCCCTTATAAAAAATACAGGAATTGTTTGGTTAGATATATAAAAATAGAACTACTAAAGAAAGTGAATTAATAATATTGACGTATCAATAACTCTGATATTGCTAATACAATAAATTATATAATATTAAGTAAGATATAATAATTATACATACGTTGAAATATCATCAGATAAAATATTAAATTATTTTAAAACTTAACATATTCTATCAAACAGCCAGTAAAATTTATGAGCATATTTAAAAAAAAAATAAAACAAGATCGTTAGTATAGTTGACCTGCTACATGTAACGTGAAATTGTAATCAATAGTTGCAACTCAAATGTCATATAATTATTACATTTTTATTTATAAAATAAAAATATTTTGAAATAAGGCAAGTTTTCTTATAGTAATCAAATTGTCAGAAACTTGCAAGACTTTGAAAAATTAATTATTTTTTTTCTGAAAATTGAAACATTAAATTAAGAAGAAAAAAAAAAGGGATTATTAGCAAGATTTAAGCTCTGGATCAGTTAACTGTGGGCACATGGTATGATATTGAATTCTCCAGTTAGCCAATTTTGATTTTTGACTTTCAAAATATTATATTATTATTATGTTAAATTAATTCAGTATGTGTAAGCATAATTTTAATATTTTATGATATGATAAATTGTTCGATTTTGACTTATATATTATTTATATAATTAAAAGAATTACGATTTCGATTTTTGAAGAAGTCTTAAATTATATTATTCATACACATGAAATGTAAAAGTACTTAACGATTTATTTTTTTAATCAATAATACAAAAAAAAAATATTTCAATTGTCTTAAATTATAAAGCCCAAACGATTTATTTTGTTAATCAATAATACAAAAAAAATAAAATATTTCAATTGGGATATTATAATAAAAAATTCATTATCTAAGCAATTAATTTCTATAATAATATGAATTTATATATTTGTTAGTATTATAATAACTAGATAAATTATTCGCGTTAATACTTGTTTGTATTACAATAATATATATAATAAAGTTACATGCTTCGACATGATTGATATTTCTTTTACAAACAATACCGATATGAGTCATTCCAATAATAATTATTCGCTATTGACTTGACACATGAATTAAGAAGTTGTAAGTGCTAAGGGTAATTTGAAATTAACTTTATTAAACATAAGCAATCTAAATATTGAAAAATAAATAATATTTCTTTCCTTCCATATTAATTAAATTTTTGAAGTTTTTTTCATCGTTCAAATAAATAAAATTGTTCAAAGTTCAATATAAATGTCTGTTTTCTTTTTTTAAATTTGTCTTTTTCTTTAATGAAATTAGATACTCCATTCATCCCATTTTATATGTCACATATTTACTTTGCACTTACCTTAAGAAATGATGTGATTTTACCCTTCTATTCGTATTTAATGTTTTTTTTAAGTCAACTTTATAATAAATGATGAATACATTTCTAGATTAATTAACTAATCTATCAAGGATATAACAGAGCAAAAAATGATAATTTATGCATAAATTTCATAAAATGACAAATATTATGGTCCATTTATATTAAAAAAAATGACATATAAAATGAGACAAATAAAATATTTTCTATGAGATAAATTGCATTGCTGACAATGTTATATTCATGATTTCATAAAAAGCAATGGTAGGAAGTAAGACTTAAATTATGTCCATCAATATTTTTTTTATAAGTGTACATCGTCTTATAACTTCAGTTAATATGGATAAAGAGAACATTTAGTAGCAATGATAAAATAGACGCAATATGATAAAGTATACATTGATTTTATAAATTAAATAAATATTTTTTTATTTTTAATTATTTGTACATTTTTGAATTGACATATTTATTAAGAAAATAATAATTGATTAAGTGAATTTATCATTTTACTTCTACTAATTATGAAACAGATGAATATAAAACTTAAATTGTTCAAAGTAATTAATAGAGGTATAAAAGACAAAAAAATTATCCCTTCTTAATGTATAAAAATAAACAAATAAATAAGAACGAGAAAATACAAATAATTACGAACAATTACTTCCAGACACTACTGTCTTTTAAATGTCGAGATTTATAAATTAGAATAAGTATACCGCGTATACAGTTAAAAAGCAATAAAAACAATATAAATAATTAATGATTATAATTAGTGCTTGATTAAACACTCGCTAATCAAAAGCGTGTGGTGAATAACACCTATAATTTGATCATTAGTTATAAGGTACTTGTCTCTTCTAAATTCTCCATTCTTGTTCCTTTTTTTCACCTTCACCAAATTCACCATTAATTTATTCTCCAATTTTTTCTCTATATATAACACACAAAGAAAACCCTAATCCTTAATTTTTTTTTCTTCCAAAAGTTTCTATTATGGCGGATAGAGTATACCCAGCTGCTAAACCAGCTGTCCCTAATGGCACTGCTGCTCCGGCTCCCGCTCCGGCCGCCGCTGCCGCCAACGGCGGAGCTAATCAGACGTTTCCGGCGAACAAAGCTCAACTTTACAACGCTGCTAGACCTACTTACCGTCCTATGCCGCCTCCACGCCGTAAACACCGGCGGAGCTGCTGTTGTTGTTGTTGCCTGTTTATTACCTTATTCATAATCACTATTGTTCTACTTGCTGCAATTGCCGGTGCGATTTTCTGGGTACTTTACCGTCCTCAGAGACCTTCCTTCTCTGTTTCTACTCTTCAAGTCTCTCAATTCAATCTTACTTCTACGAAACTCGCGTCGAAATTCAATCTCACCGTTGTTGCTCGTAATCCAAACAAAAAGATCTCTTTCTTCTACGATCCTATTAACATTTCGTTCAATTCCGACGATGTTGATATCGGAGACGGATCGTTACCGGCTTTTACGCATAATAGGAAAAACACAACGACGTTGAAGACAGTAGTGTCAAGTTCAGGAAAAAATCTGGACGATTCTGCGATTTCTAATCTGAAATCTAAATTGAAGAATAAGAAGAGTCTGCCATTGGAGATAAAGCTTGATACAAAAGTTAAAGTCAAAGTTGGAAGCTTGAAAACGAAGAAAGTTGGAATTCGAGTTAAATGCAGCGGTATTAAAATTACTGTTCCTTCCGGCAAAACTCCGACTAAAGCTACTACTTCAAATGTGAAATGCAAAGTGGATCTTCGAATCAAGATCTGGAAATGGACGTTCTGATTAACACTTTGATTTGATTTTTCTTTACCCTGTTTCTTTGCTTGTTGATTTCTTTGTTTTTTTGTTTTGTTTTTTTGGTAAATGGATGTTTGTAGGATATTGGTTTTTGTTATATATACATAATCAAATTTGTTCAGTTAGGATTGGAAGTAGCAGCATATATATTCATTCTTAATATACATTAATATTTGTATTTTGTTATTTGATCATATATTGAATTTACATTTCGATTTCTGTTATCATCAGACATATCGTTATCGTAATTTAATATTATCGGAATGAGAAATTTGCTGGCAATGGAAGTTGATGAAAGCTGTCAAGGTAATTATATTAATGTGTATGATTAAACAGGGCGCATTGACTTAATTAAACACATTATTGAAGTAGAGGGCAAGTGCCTGCACACCTGAAAACAGCTGTGTTAATTTGATAGTCAAAGTCTGTAGACAAGGGCGGTGGGACTATTAGAAATTTATAAATTTCAAATTCTGAATCCGTGAGATCGACAGGACGGGTTAAGGGGGCCATAATGAAGATTAGTTTATTGTAGTGAATAAATAGGGTGAAGAAATTTTGTCGGTGAAAAAATTGTAGTAGTTGGAATAGTAGGACCACTCGACGTTTCCCCTCAAATTCAGAGATTTGTCATTAGTTGCCTTTCTTTCTCATACATTTATTTAATGTTATTTGTTTGTAACCTGAGGGTGTCTGGTTTGCAGAAAATTAGGAGCATAAATAAACTAATGAAAAAGTATGTCTAACGCATGAGATTCTGGTGCCAAGTTACAAAGCAAAAGCACCTTGAAGGTGGCAAAATAGTGTAGTAAATGTTGAATGTACAACTTCTTGTTGATATTGAATCTCGTTGGCATATTTATATTTAATTTTCTTAGTGAAAATTCTGACTCCGTGGCTAAGGCAAAGGCAACAAGTATGAAGTATATGATTTGAGATATTCTAAACATGGGAGTTTTTTGTGCCTTTGGTGTTAAAATTAATTTGAACACCTAACAATTGAGGATGTCAATTTTTTTAATAAAATAAAGAGTCATTCTCAATCTGACACGTGTAAGTGGCAACACAACACATTTGATAAAGGCATAATTTGAGCAAAGAAAATCACAGTATGACACTTGGGATGATAAAGATTAATGAGAGAGGAAGGCATCTCTTTCATAGTGTTGAAGAATTTGAGTTAATGTGAGTATATAGACATCAAAGGCTTGTGTAAAGGGCCACTCTTTCAAAAATCAAAACAATACTACAAAATGGAATATACAAATTGCAATTAAATTGGGCATGTGGACAATGCCATATTGATGTATACTACTAACTAGTCCACCAAATAGTAACATGCCCACATGTTTAGTCATACTTAGGCTATGCTTCTTAAATCATTCTAACTCAACCAATTCTTCACCCACCAGCTCATTTTTAGTGCGACCATTCATGTAATATACTCTAAAACGAGATTTTACTGTAATAGTTTCGGACAAATAATATTGCTATAAAAAGATTTGACGATATTTTATTCCTTGTAGTATATGCAAACAAATTACAACTATTATGAAAGTCAGTATACTCCTCCTTCCTATCTAAGTTCAATGATTGGGGCCAGTCGCCAGATAAGCATTTCCTAATTCTAGACATGTCCACTACAGCTCATTTATTAATTATTTGTAAAATATAATTAAAAGAAGAAGCACACTATATAAGTTGTAAAGTCTCAATTGTTCGATTTTCACAACTTTATTTATTTATTACTACTTTCTGAATAAAGACTCACATAGTTTCTTTAATACGACTAATATTTCTTTAATACAAACTTTTGGAACATGTATGACGTATGTTAGCAATTAATAAGATCAATAAAAAAATTCTAATTGTGTTCTATTTATTTAGGGTAGGAAGTAAAGAAATGGTAGGTTTTTAATTATATTGCCAAAAATATTTTAGGCAAAATGTTGGGACAGTGGGCGTAGAATGTGAAGTTGGATATGCAAATTCATTTTTATCTTTTGAAGGTTGATAGTATTAAACATATAGATTTTCCTTTCTTGAGCCAAAGGTAAATGAAAAACCGTCTCTCTCTAAGGTCGTAGTACACCCACCCTTCCCAAACTCCACATAGATTTTCCTTTCTTGAGCTCAGGGTCTATGAGAAATGATCTCTCTATAAGATCGCACATTCACTCTCCCCAGATCCCACATAGATAAATCTAGATAACTGATTAAAAAATGGCACTTGCACATTCAATTTTCCTATAGGACAACGACCTAGCTAATATTCACGGGGAGAACTAGAAATGTGCTACCTAAAAAATTAGCATTTCAATTACTTGATGATGATTTCATAACTACTACTACTAATGATTTTACATAATTTATTCGATATTTCTGATTTTCTTTTCTTTTCTTTTCAACAAAAGCACCAAACAATCTAATCACATAACAGTGACAACCCATCCAACCACCTAAAATTTTCAAAGAAATTAACGCAGTACCACAGCTTGTATTTTAGGATACATTTCAACTAAACCGTAAACTATAATGTGCTAGCTGGCCTTTCCTTTAAGCGACCACCTTTATCTATATGAAATTGACAAGTATGAAAGCTATATAAGCAGCTAACCTAGAGGCCCATATGATATACACAACCTGCTAAACAGTAGCCGAGCGACAAGCTCGTAAACATTCCAATTCAGTGGTGTTCTTACACACTTTTTGCCTGCTATAGCTATTTACATTACCTTCAGATTAACTTGTAAAATTCTTACCTTTGTACCTGCCAGTTAATAAATTTTTAGCTTGCTTAATGGTTTTCTGATTGGGAAGATACAAAAGCTAGTTCTCATCCTAACCACTCAAGAAGTAGAATTAGAACACAAATTGGCTATACACATTCTTTTCCCTAGAAACCTTTAAACCTTCCCAGTAAATCACAGATGTTTAGTCCTACGCTGCAGCATAGCCAATAGAAACAACATTATGCCTCTGTCCCAAGTTAATTGGGGTCAGCTATATCAATCTTCACTATCCAACCATAAACATATAGCCTAGCAGACAAAGGAATATGTCTAAAACTACTGACAAGGAAGCTGCAGGCCAGCTTTTTGAAGAAGAAACACAGGAAACGAGAGCATGGGTCTTGTCTGAGTTGGTACGCTAAAATAAGACCGAAGATTCTAATTCCTAAAGCAACATCACATGAAAATAATCCAACAAACCCAGCTCCTCGTTTCCATTTCACATATTGCAGAGCCTTTCACACCACAACACAAAAAAACATGGAACTTCAGGAACTATAAAAAAGCAAGTCACTTTTTTACATTTCAGAACGATTGTGCTGTTGCAGGTGCACATACATTAAGCATCTAAGTTCAAAATCATATATATATATATATATACATAATAATATACCTTTTTCATTTTGAGAGGAACAGACCAATTAATAAACACAAATTGTTCCTCCACCAATACTTGATATATGTCCCTTCAATTTTGTTCCTGCAGCATCTCTCCAAGTAGTTCCGCGCCTCTTTTGTTAATGTCACCACCTCTTAACAGTGTTGTAAGGAATCTCGCAGGATGGTACAGGCTACTAGGCATATCCTACAGAAATTAAAACGCAAAGGTCAGACGATGTTGTGTAACATGTAGAGATTGCTGGTCATAAGTGATAACAAAAAGAAACAACACTTAATGTGCTTACCTACAACAACATACAACATACCCAATGTAATCCCACAAGTAGGGTCTAGGGAGGGTGGTGAGTATGCAGCCTTACCCCTACCTTTGTGAAGGTAGAGAGGTTGCTTACAATAGACCCTCGGCTCATGCAACTACATTCATCTTTTGATGAACATCATTAAAAAGACATCAAGGACATGCAAATAGAGGTTCGAATGATGATGATACATTAGCTCTGCATCACATAACTTCATTCATGCCATGTTATAGGACACTATTGGTGCAATACAATACAAGTGAACCAGCACTATATTATGTAACTAACTTGACCAGACACTGGGCAGTTATGAGCAGAAATGGAATTACAGGCAACAGAGTTTGATTGCAAATCAACAGGAGTATTGGAACCTGGAAAAGAAATTTTTACTTTTTCTGAAACATAAATCTAAGGTTCAAATAGTCAACAATCTTCCACCTAACAGAACCTTTATCTCCCGTTACTTCCATCTTTACCATTTAATTCGATAGACCTTTTTCCGCAGCAGATTACAACAGCATCTAGTTTACTTTTAGTCATTGTTCAGTAGATAGCTGTACTCCAGACACACACAAAGATACAAAATCATGTCCCCAAATGACTGCATTAACATCAATGACACCACCATCTATAAATAATAAACCTGAGCCTCTAGTTGTACCTTCTAGCTCGTCAATTTTTAGGTGCATCAAATATATCATATATCTGTCTGTCTATACTACTCTGTTCACTTTTACTTATCCACTTTGAACTTGGCACGCTCCTGAACAAACGATGATTGACATGAGCATTTTACCACAATACCCATATTTATTGATGTTTATCTTAGGTCTTAAAATGAATTGGATAATAAGTAATTAATGTTATGGGCAAAACATTAAAAAAAATGCTCTTGATATGCTATAAGTGACAACTAAAAATGATATATTTGATGGTGGACAAATAAAAGTGACCGGAAGTTGTATTATATTGTATATTATATATTATTATAATCAAGTTTAGGGTTTTCACTTCCAGGTCCTAACTCGCCAAAGCTACCGCCAATCGATTGAAATTTCCCTCCTCAGCCGGAGGCAGAACCGGCTCCCCCCGAACCATCCTCGGAAGAGTAATGAAAGAGAAGGAAACAGGAGTTTCTCGCCTCCCAAGAGTTTAAAGAGGTGGAGTGTCACCCCAACAACCTAGAGGCGAACAACTACATGAAGGTTCATCGAATCATCCATGGCAGCCAGGCAAGCTCCCCGTCGAGCAGCCGGTTCGCAATCAAGCTTTATTCCCTTTTCAAGTTGGAAAAAAAGAAGTAAGACCCATGTGAAGCTTTACTTTTTTGTTATCGGTTAGAGCTCCTAGCCTTTTTGATTCTGTTTTATCTCCACACCTCTATCAATTCATTCTTTACCACATATTCTTTCTTGTTCTTTGTTGCCTTTTGAAAGGAAAGTCCGTCCATAGAGTTCCATCCCGCTAGAAGTGATCCTATCTTGTTTGGGGATTTCAATATATTATAGACTAATCTAAAAGTGGGAATCCCCTAAGTCCAAAATTGAATTACCAAAATGTCCACCATAAGTTGAACGACCATTTTAACCTTCAATCAATCACTACTTCTATAACAATTTTATACAAAAATTCAAAGTGCATATTTAAATCAATATTACTCTCATCAGATTTGAATACGATACAATGAATCAACATCCACCAAATCGTGTCTTGAATATATTAATTACACAATATGTTTGGTATTCCTTGGGAACAGATTCTTATATCTTTGTCTCCGTCATGCCAGACTTGAACTCAAACCAGCTCTCTGATATCCTAATTCTTTGACAGGTAATTTTTTGGGTATTTAGGTTTTCCATAGTTCTGGATTTTTATTTCTTTATATTACTATAATTCTTTGGCCAAATTTAGTATGCTTATTTTAATTGCTAGCTTAATCTTGCTAACTAAATCAATGTCTTCCTTATTGTATCTAAAAGTAATTATCAGTTTAAAGTCTCATTTCTTGAACTTCCTCTGTGATTTTTCAAGTTGGCTTAACCGTAGGGGTTTCTATTTTCAACCTTTCTAATTCTATAATGTTCAGAATCTTTTCTGACTTTTTATTCTGTATGAGATCAAACTATTAGAGGATATGTGACAAAATTACCTTTTCAACACTTGAGAGTACTATATAATGTTACCAAAAGCAATTGAGGAGATATAATAGATGAAGAAATCATCAACATCAAAACTAAAAGAATTATGCCTTCTATTTTATAATAAATAGAAAAGCCTCCTCATTAGCTCTTTATCTTTTGGAATCCACCTCATCGAGCTCAACGTTTGTGGACTTTTTTATGAAGGCCTAACTTAACAGTCCGGATGGTTGATCCACAAGGGTCTAAGCCTTGAGGAGGAAAATTCAAATTGATCGGAAGGCTCCCCAAAAAGATGCACGAATCTCCAGACTGTGAAACATCCTGATGCTCTGAACCTAGATAGCAATCTCCAAATAAAGTACACCAACTAACTAAGATTTTATCACTACCCAATTTTAGAAAGACACAAAAACAAAAAGCCTATGGAATCACTTATGTAACTGGATAACCTACGGACAAGAAACTCATCAACAATTGGTCCAAAATGCACCTACTAAGTCTAACTAACTTAGAAAGACAAATTCTTTACCACCCAAAAACGATGTTAGCAGTCAAGTGAATTAACTTTTTATTGCATCAAGGTGCTAAGCTTGTATTTCTAATACTTCATTTCTTTATCCTTTCTGAATCCTATTTATGGGCCTAACTTTACATCGAGAACCTTTTATTAAGGTGCTTATCTGTCCTCCAATATGATTTTGTATATTCGATTCATTTTATTGGTTATCAGTTTGTAAGCACACCAAACCAATGACCAAACCAATAATTAATCAGTTTACAGTTAAACAGTTAGACATCCTAAACGGTTCGATTTTCGGTTTTCCTGATAAGAAAATGCTACTTTAATCTTGCCTTATAGTCATTGAACCATAAACTAATATCTGAAAATCCAAAACCAAACTAATAGTCCAATAAAAATATTTAAAGGAACTGTTTTTAAATATTTATACCCCAACACCGATAAACCAATAGCATTTTTTGATTTAGTTTATCGGTTAAACCGGTTTTGGATACTCCATTGAACGATTAAGAGTATGTCCCCAAGGCCTAGCTCGAGTGACAAAAGGTGGAGGATTTGTGGCTTAGGTCGTAGGTTCAAGCCCCACACCATGCAAAGTGAAGCCTGATATTGAAGTGGTATTGAAGTGGAGAAGGGTAGAGGGGCGGGCCCATTATCCACCGAGTTTAGAAGGTTGTGATTGGTCCCTAGGGCGGGTCACAGACGGATTTCTCGGTTATCTAAAAAATAAAAATTAAAAGTATGAAACGAGGGACACTTTTTCCTAAATGTTCATGTACCTACCCCTTATCGATGAGATCGACAACACACCGATAAACCAATAGCATTTTCTTCAGTATGGCTTATCGATTAAATCGATTCTTGCTAAAGCCCTACTATTAATACCAAAAGGCAAAGGCATAGTAATATAATTAATAGGGGTATTCGCGGAAAATCATATCAAAAGGGAAAAAATATGATATTGTTTGGTTTGGTTTTACTTTTGATTTTTTAACTTTAAACCCCGATGGACAAAGAAGATGCACATTGATAATATTTGGTGATTTGTGCTAATGTTTCTTTGGTAATTCAAACTAAGGAGAATCAAAAAAAAATTCTACACACTGAGAATTTAACTAAGGAGAATCAAAAAAAAATTCTACACACTGAGAATTTCAAAAGGAAATCAGTAGCAGAATGAAAATAGAATAAAAATATAGCCAAATCTAATACTCCTCCTTGTCCGTCTCCCTTGCTGTCTTACTAACCTCAACTGTTATTCTACCATTCTTCCAATAATGTTTAATATAAACAACTATATTCTCTCATCTACGGCTAATCTCTTTCTTGGATTGTATGGATATGGCTTCAACATACTGCTCAAAGGAGCTGTCTTTTACTAGAGGTTGTTCAACCAATATAACAATTCACAAAAAAATAGAGTTAATCATATATTATTTGCACCCAATACTCTTTAGCAAGATCTTTTACATATTGTAGATGTATGCATCAGTCCTTGTTCATGAGTGGGGAGCACGCCACCTATTCTTTTATTTGATTGTAACGCTTATTATTTTGCATAGGTATCACATTCATCATTTGTCACTAAGACTTAGTTTAGAATTACAATTCTTTTAATAAGGTACTTGGATTATTATATTGAATCACAAAAATTAGTCATAGTTCTACACTTTTATAATTACCATATGTATAAAATTATTAAGCAATATTCTCATATATATTGCCAACTATAGTTACTCACTTTTCCAATCAAAATACAATAATAGAAGCGTTTGGTTATGATAGAACAATCGGATTGTCGAAGTGGAACATAAACCAAGAATATCGTCTATAAGAAAGAATTCGGTAACATATAAATACAATACATGTTTGCACTAAATTTTATTTTATGACAAGGGAAACATGTTATCACTACCCTTTGGGTGCATACAAGGTAAAACTCTCGCTCTTATGCTATAGCTTGCAAAACCACACTAGAGAGGTAACCCGCACTAGGCAAGCCTGGTGCGACGAGCTCGACACAGAAGGCAAACCCCTTGCTTTCGAACTTGAGACCTCCAACATAGAAGTCCCAAGCCCAAACCATTGGGCCACCCCGAAGGGTGTAACTCATTGAATTTAGCTGCTCAACTTTATTTAATTGTTCAACTTTGAAGGTTAGATAATATCTTGCTCAACAAACAATTATTCGTTAACTACAACTTGTATTTTTCCACTATAGATTTATGTTAATCATTCAACTGCAGTTTTTATATAATTCAAATCAGTATACAATACTTACATGAGACACACACTATATCACGTGCTAAATACTAGTTATATCACAAGTGGGAAGCCCTAAAAGTGAAAAGTTCCGTCACCATATTGCCCATGAAAAGTTAAATAACTTTTTTATCCTTGAAGCAGAAATTATTACAACATCATTTTTGTACAAAGTTGAAATTACACATTCTAATAAGAAAAACAGCATATTAAAGTAGGCACATTAACAACTCTTTTCATTACTCTCAAACCAATAGCCAACTCATATGCTATACCATGTTTAGAGAAGTTAAAATTTTGGATTGAATAATTAATGATTTAATAAATTTATTAAGCTATTGAATCTTTTCATATGTCGTGTATGTGAATGTTATAAATACAAATACTTATCAAATTACGTGGGTAAACATTGTTCTTGCAATCTAGAAGAATTAATAACCACTCATTTATTGTGATAGATGGTAGGTAATATAAAACGTCATTTTAAACCTATATAATAAGCAGTGGCATGCCAAAATTTTCATTAAGGAGTGTCAAAATATAAGAAAGTTACAAGAAAGCCAACAAAATAAATAGTAAAAAATAAAAAAAATGGATGCGGTCAAAAAGTACTAACATGTTAATAGCCTAAGTTGCTCGGATTCGGGTACAGGTGTCCAATATGGATGTGGATCCAGAGATCGGATCCTTCATTATCTAATTTTTAAGATTCAAAGATTCGGATCCATGTATGGATACGATCCAAGGATTCGCCTAAAAATAGAATTATAAAACCTAAATTATAAGATTATGTGGAGAATTTGAGGAAAATCTTGGAAGGAGATTAAAGGAAAATGAGTGACATAGAAATTTCTATATAAAAGTGGTATTCCATATTCTTCAATTTCACCTTGGCTTTTCTATTGATTACAGAAATTTAAAACCGTCTGGACTTTTCCCATCGATTTTGGTCGAAGTGTCCAAAATTGGTTGACCAAATCGAACAAGGTTCCCACACCCACACCCATGTCGTGTCAACCCGGGTGCGACACCAAAAGTAAAGAGTCCGAATAACTTAGCTAATAGCAAAGGGAGAACACACAACCTCAAACAAATTTGGCAAGTCCTTAACCACGACACTAAAGCTTCAACTTGTGTCACAAGGTGCCAACACTAATGTATATATTTATTAAACCAAAATTAAACATATATATACAATGTAATTTTCGGTGAAGGGGTGTCACTAGACACCCCTCGGCAAGGGTAGTTTCCGCCCCTAATTATAAATGAGCAATAAAGGAGCAACAGGTTGAAAACAACTCAAAGTCTCTTTTCCTTCTCCATTCTTTGATCATGTTTGGATTGGCTTATTTTAGGTGCTTTTAAGCCAAACATTAACTTTTAAGCACTTTTGTAGTGTTTGGTAAGAATAAAAAAATGATTTTAAGCACTTGTTTTTAAGCTTAAACAACAAAAATAAGTTCAAAGTTATAAGTTAGGAATCCTAATTATGACTTAGGCTTATAAGTAATAAACTATAAGTCCATCCAAACAAACTCTTAAACTTGTCTTCTTGTATTCCTCCTACAAAGTTATATAAATACTTTGGGATTGGCCTAGAAAATACGTATGAAGCATAGAGATCGAGTAATGAAGGTTGTGAGTCAAAGCTCAGGAAATCAGAAATAGAATCACTTTAAATGTCAAATAGGCTTTTAGCTTCTTTTCCCCACTGGTTTTAGTTTTATATTCAGTAGCGGACCCAGGATTGTTATTAAGGGGTGTCAATAGTTGTAAAAAATATAATTATGAGAATAGTATGACTAGAACCCATGACTTTAAGGAAATTTTCCCAACAGTTTAACCACCAAATTAAATATTTAACTTGGGTCAAGAGGTGTCAATGCTTACATATGTATTTACTTAACCAAAATTTAATATGTAGATACAATGTAATTTTCCGACAAACTTGACACCCTTTTGGTAAAGGTGGGTATGCCACTGCTTATATTGTGTATATGTAGCAAGAACTGGCCTTCATTGTGTTACTTGTACAAAGTTCTTCATTTAGGACTGGCATAAAAAATACATATGAAGCACAGAGATCCAGTCATGAAGGTTGTCAGTCAAAGCTTAGGTGACCAGAAAGAGAATCACTTTAAATGTCAAGTAGGCTTTTAGTTTCTTTTATTAGCTGATTTTAGTTCTTATTGTGTATATGTAGCAATTCTGTCATAATTGCTTGCAGTCATATGGAAACTTTTTCATGTTGACCAGTCCGTTTGGCGAGAAGGCTCCTCCTTAGTGTCCATAGACAAAAGGCGGGTGCATAACAAAGCAACATAATCATCACCAGGATTGCTACCATCAACACATATAAAGATGATGAGCTTGCAATGATAGGGTCTCAAGTTGTTTTCTCTCTTAAGTATGTTTTTGTTTTATTATTTTCCATGAGGTAATAATGTCTCAAGAAAGTGTGACTTGTTTGGTATTGAAAGACTAATGCTAGCAGTGTATCCTGAAGTGACTATGAATCTTAGCCTCTACTGTAATATTTATCTTCATTCCATTCTGTAGAGGCTCAACCACTATGGAACTTCATGTAACTGGAATAACTCAAGGTATGACTTCCATTTAAAAAGTACAGTTGTTGGCATTTCCATTTTAATACTTTTTGTATATTTGTTCCTCATTGTACATCAATATTTTGTACAGACACTAAGGAAATTATTTTGTTTTTGAAAGTTTTAGATTTATCGCAATCAATTAATATAATGTTGTATGTAAAATTTTAAATTTATTATATTCTTCCTTTGTTGAGCTATATAGGATCAGTATTTATCATTGTTAGGATTATTCTTTTTTACTTTTTTAGTTAATTTGTAATTTAACTACATAATTTTTAATGTTATGTATGTGAATTTGTAAATTTATGTTCATATGATAAGGGGGTTACGCGATTGCGCGTTTCCAGAAACTAGTGTTCACAGTTAATTCTTCCGAGGAGCTCCAGTTAGGAAATTTTGGCAAAAGAATTTCTCTCACCAAATTTTATATTTCAAAAAAGAAAGCAGCGAATAAAAAACCAAAAAATTACAGAAATAAATAAACCATTTATGTGTCTCCTCAAATGTAATTTCTAACTGTCCCAGAAGGTTCACTACATAAACTCACTAAAAAGAAGGATTATTTTCATTTAAATTAGAGTAGGTGCTAGCATAACAAACCATTTGAGGAAAGTCTTCTTGTGCACTATTTGCAATCTCTGGCTCCAAAGGTGCCTGATAAAAATGAAAAACACTTGTAAGAGAAGTTCATCTTAGGGTGAACTTGCAGCTGACAAGAACGAATAAAGAAAAGGACATGTAAATAAAAGTTCCTAACCTTTCCTTTTTTATTAGAAGTATTCCTGTTGCTTTCCCTTTCATTACCAGAATCAGCTCTTTTAGAACCCTTGCTTGTCTGGGCTGCTTCACTGTCAGGCCCTAGCTCTCTAGCTGCAAGGGTGTTTCCTTGACATACTTCATCAACTTGGATAGCAGGGGTTGCAGTACAACCTGATTTAAGATTAGCTGTAAGAGTATTTTCTTGACATACTTTATCAACTTGGATAGCAAAGGGTTGCAGTATTACCTGATTTACGATTAGCTGCAAGAGTATTTCCTTGACATTTCTTTAGAGCTTCTGCAATGGCACCAACAGCAATGTTGTAGCTCTCCTGAGTCAATGATCCCTCTTCACCCAATATTATTGCCCGTCGACACAAATCATTGTAACGACGGACCTTAGCTTGTGCGTCATCCAGTCCTTCGCTTATGGAATGCTTGCTTGTGGCAGCATTGGTCCAGCGTTGCAATATGTACTTGGAAGGAATAACGAAGACGCCAGACATTTGAAGTACCACAATCGCATGCCTACAAAGGTAACCTTTGTACTCAAATAAATGGCATGAACAGTACAGGTCAGACTTTGGTGCATCCCACTCCACCACAAAGTCCTGATTTGCTTCAAAATCTTTGACGGCATATGTTATAGATGTGCCGTCTTCTGATTCTTTTTTCAGGTGGCATGCAGAGGCTCCTATTACTTCAACTTGGAACTTCCTGAATATTTCATGAGTATACAGAAGCAACATCTGTTTTTCGAAGGGAGAGGGAGACAAAAGCTCAGGCGTCTCGTGCCATGCATCAAAATTAGCTTTCGCTTCCTCTTCATACCAGTCTTCAAGAATTAGCTTATGTTGTCCAATAAAGTCTCGAAGAGACATTTCACTTTGGATATATTTGTCAAAGAAAGAGTTTACGCTTTCGGATCTTGAAGCCATAGATAAGTTGGCAAATGACACACCCCTCATAAAAATAGGCACCCAAAGCTTGCGATCTTCATACAATGATTGGACCCACTCATCTTCTCTAAGACTGAACTTTTCGATCAACTTCCACCATCTGTGTTCAAAATGCTCTTCAGTCCATGACTTATATATGCACTTCCTAAACTTTGCCATAAATGTTTCATGCCACATGCTGAGATAATCAAGACGGCTTGGGATCTTCTCCAATATACTCCACAGGCTAAAGTAGTGTTGGGTATTTGTCAAGATTGCTCCAACAGCTGCTTTGATGTTGTCATTTTGATCAGATAACAAAATTCTTGGACCTTGTCCACCCATTGCCAGGCACCATGTCCGCATCAACCACAGGAATGTATGCACTGTGTCATCAGCAATTAGCGCACAACCTAGTAAGGTGGGTTGAACATGATGGTTTGCTCCAATGAAGAGAACCAAAGGTACTTTATATTTGTTTGTGAAGTATGTAGTATCAAATGACACCACATCACCAAAGTTGGAATAACTATCCATGCCTTTGGCGTCAACCCAGAAAACATTTCTTAATCGATGCTCCTCGTTTAAGTCTATAGCATAAAAAAATTTTGGATTCTCTTCCTGCATGTGCACAAAAAGTTCAAGTAAAACCTGAGCATCTCCTTCTTCTAAAGTCAAACTTCGACCTCTGTCATGTTGGTTCCTGAAAAGATTCTCCAGATTACCAGAGAATTGATATGCACCATACTGTTTTGATACAGAAGCCAACATATTCTTCCGTCGAACTTTTGCATCATTGTTAAGCGGATCAACGTTTCTGTGGCTTCTGAAGAAGTGCACTTGAGCTGGTAAAAGCTCATGGTTGTGTTCTCTGATGATACTATGAATATACCACTTTCCACTCGACGACCTTCTCTTCACATGCATACTAGCTTTACAGCCTATTTTAGGAGAAGGTCTGGGGTTGATCGCATCATCAGACTGCTGCTTGTTACCATATCTGATGCAGGAAAACTTTGCATCAATAAACTCTCTAGTTGCCCTAGAACGACGGCTGCTCAATTTGGCAGTGCCAAACCCCTCTGATTTTGCATATTCTTTGTAGAATTCATATGCTGCTTCGTGGGAATCAAATTCCATATCATCTCGAACCTCCACATTACTGTTCCCAAGCCCAGCAGCTGATTCCATTGCTTGAATTTTCTTCAAGCTAAGATTTCAGTAACCTTGTCAAGAATAAGATACAATGTCAGTTTTAAACATCACACAGAGAACAGAACATAAGTGAAAATCAAACTCAGTACATTTTTATGTGTGACATCAACACACATATAGTTGTTCTTATATGCAAGACTTAAGCTCATAACCTAAAACAGTTCAGCATTTCACAGTTAAAGTGCCAAAATTTTGAACTGGTTAGAATTTTTTTTTAAAAAAAAACAAAAAAATTTTGCTCAATGATATTCACGTACATTCACATTCTAATGATTAATAGCCACAAATATATGAGTTCCTTACCAGTTTCAGAAAGTTCACAACGAAGCAATGGACTATTCCCTCGCTGATAGCGTACAAAAGTTCTCCAAAAATTCGATTACTAATACTCGAAAGCAGATTGATTACTAAACGATCACAATTTCTGAACCATAGAGAAAATCCTGCATCGCAAATCAAAAATTCAAGTCATAAGAAACTTATAAGTTATAACAATCACAAAATCCGTAAGTTAACCATAGAAAAAAAACAATTGGAGAAAAGGATTAGGGTTTTTTTATATCGTTAAATCGGAGAAGAGAAGTGGAAGAGACGGAGACTCACTTACTGATGAATTTCGCCGGAGAACAGAACGGAGCGGTGGAGGAGTAGTGTCATTTTTTGGCTGAAAAAAGATGAAATTTTTGTAACTTATGCCGTTATGCGTGCGTTACGAAACTGAAGAGGTGGGTGTGGGCACTTGGCGCCTGGCGGATTTTCACAAAGTAAAAGAGTTGTGTATTTGCAATTTATGTCCCAAACTATGTTTTTGTTTAAATTTGCACCCTATGGTTTTTAGTTCTTACACTTTCTCCTCAATATATTAATCTACTATAACAAATTCAAAGAAGACTTTTGTTTTTAAGATTGAAATTATATGATCTTTTATTGTTTTGGAATTATATAAGATCTTTATATTTTCAAGTAATGTTATTTTTGGCTTTTTTTTTTCTTTTTCATTTTAGACAAGATTGAAATTATATAATTTTTAATTGTTCTGAAATTATAATATCTTTATATTTTCAAGTAGTGTTATTTTTTATTGAAAAATATAATTTCTTCTCAATTTAGATGAGATTGGAATTGTATAATTTTAAATTTTTTGAAATTATAATATCTTTATATTTTCAAGTAGTGTCATTTTTTGTTTGAAAGTTTGTTTTTTTTCACATTTTACACCTTATCTTCTTAGTTTTTACACTTTCTCCCTGTCACATTAATCCTATTGTGAAATTAAAAAGTTTTTTGTTTTCGAGAGATAAAATTGGAATTATATGATCATGAAGTTTTGGAGTTATATGATCTTTTGTTTTCAAGTGGTAACGTCTTTGAATGGAAAAAAGATAATTTTGAAATTTAGGCGTACATTACGAAGTTAAAGAGTTGAATGTTTGACAGATATTACAAATCAAAAAAATTTGAATATGATGCATCTTGCATCCGTGATCATGTATTTTTCTTTTTCGATTTGCATCATAATGTGTTGGATCTTACACTTTCTCCTCAATATATAACTCTTATTATAAAATCCAAAAAAAAAATTCTTTTCAAATGACAAAATAAAAATTGTATTGTTTTTTTCATTGTTTTGAGGTTTTATTTTCACAAATTTAAAATTATAAATTTCAAGCATTTAGAAAGGTAAAACTGATTAGAAAAGCATATTTAAAAAAAAACGTATTTAAAATGTTTTATCAAACAAATATGCTAAAAGTATCTACAAATTTTACACTATTGTTTTGCACAAAGTAATCCTTGCATACCATTTTCGTATTTTGACATTTTAAAATATACTTTTTTTTTTTAAATTGTCAAAACAAAACTTTTTCTAATTCTAGATATTTAATTGTTCAAAACACTTGCTTGAAATTTTACTAACTTTAACCATATAGTTCATATTGAGCATTTTACATACCTCACTCACCCTATGTAATTAATATTATGAAAACATCATATATATATATATATAATGTAGATATGTAAATGTTCTATTCTTATATTTATATTAATTGGAAAAATGTTATTTGAGATTAAATATTATAAAATTAATTATTTTTTTAGGAAACACATCTCCATTTTCTTGCTAATTAATGGATTTCTAGAGTTTAAAGATCACATAAGTATCGAAATTGATTTCGATAAAAGTAATATCTTATTCGAATATATTAAAAATTCAAATATTCAAGTTAAATGGAAGTCCTAAAATTTTGAGCGAGAGGGATGGAGGAGGGACGACTATACCAATTTAGCAAAGTAAAAAAGTGCTCATTTGATTATTTTTATTTTATTTTATACATCTGATTTTATTTTTCAATAATTGTCAATTAAATTAACAACAAAACGGTATAGCAAAGAGATGAGTTTGTTCGACTAATTAATAATTTATGATTTTGAAACGATCAAGCAACGAGAGGGACGACCATACCAATTTAGCACAGCAAAAAAGTGCTCATTTAATTGTTTTTTATTTTATTTTATATATTTGATATTATTTTTCAATATCTATCAATTAAACTAACAATCAAACGATAGAGCAAGGAGATGAGTTTGTTCGACTAAATAGTAATTTATGATCTTGAAGCGAAAGTAAACATGAACTTATTTAGATATAAACAGAAAAGACATATAAAGTAACACATGAACATATAAATAGAAAAGACATATAATCTGACACATGAACTTATTTAGATTTTTCAAAAAGACACCTTAATTATGTGCGAATTATTAACCCGCTAAATAATTTTGAAAGGATATTATTAAGTCATTTTTTGTTTACGTGACATAGAGACTCGTGCATTCTTCAGAGAGAGCGAACAACCTAAAATAACTAATATAGTTTTATTTTTACAAGTATTTTATTATAAAAATATATTTCTTATTTTTCATATTATTTTTTCCATTTTATTTGTTCTCTTTTTTTTTTCTTAAAAAATTCATTGTCATCATTGAAACTTTTCACTTTCAATGTCACTATTTTTGCAACAACTTCACTTTCCTCTTTTTGTTACTATCAGTTTTACTTTCTTTAATTTTAAAAGTTTATCCAAATATTTTCTTACATTTTGAATAATTTAATAAACCTATTAGATTTCAAAATTATAAGGAAGTATCATCGAAAAAAAATAATTCTATTTCAATTATGTTCTTTCAGTTTTCGAAAAATTCATTGATTCTTTTAAAATTACCATTTCTAAGTTTGAAGTTATATAAAAAGGAGTAATTGATAATATTCAAATTTTAAATTCTTTTTAAAAAAACTAATTAATATTGCTACCAATAATTAAATAAAATCTAGAAAATAGTATGAATTTCATTTTATAAAAAAAATCATTGAAATTAAAAAATTAAACCGGAGAAGAAGAAGAAAAAGAAAAGACGAAAAAAATGGAAGTGGGTTCAACTTGATGAGATGGGTGGAAGTGATGAAGAAGAAAAAAAAATAAAGAGATAGATCACACGTGGAAGATGAATGAAATTTAAGATAGAAATCAAAATTAAAATAAGTTAAAAAGTAAGGAAAGAAGTAAAGAAAAAACTTTAAAAAAAATACACTTTTAATTAAATTAACACATGTTATGTAATGATTGGGTGTTAACATTTTTGCTTTTAGAGGTGTACATTGGTCGGTTCGGTTTGGTTTTTCATTAAAAAAAAATCTAAACCAATTATGTTGGTTTATCAATCCAAAAACCAAATCAAACCATATAAAGTTAGTTTTTTCGGTTTCACCTTTAGTCGATTCTTTCGATTTTTTCGATTTTTTTACAACTATATGGTATTTGAAAAAAACAATCAAATATTTTTTCACTTACCTGTGTGATAAACTAAACTTAAAAATGTTAAGTGAATAGAAATTTTCAAAAAAACTGTAAAATTCACATGAGTAAAAAATATATTTTTTGAAACATCAATGTTCATTATTATGTTAAATTAAAAAGATTAAACGCTAGAAGCAAACTGAATACAAAAACTATTTATAAAGTGAACTGTTAACTTCTAATTTGAAAAATTATAACAATATAATTGTAACTTCATATCTTAATACAAAATAAAATATTTATAACTTTTACAAGTCTAGAGTTGAAATAAAATATATAAACATTGAAAACTATAAACTAACTAAAAATATATTAAACAAACTAGATTATAAGTAATACTTTTATTAGCTACAAATAAAATTATATATATATAAACATTGAAAACTATAGTATATTAAACAAACTAGATTATGAATAATATTTTTTAGCTATAAATAAAATTATGTATATATATGGAATTGAAAACTATAAACTAACTAAAAATATATCAACAAAGTATATTATATGTAAATAATATTTTTTATCTATATATAAATTATATATATATATAATATTTTCAAATTTTACAAGCCCAAATTTGAAATAAGATATATAAAATTGAAAACTATAAACTAACTAAAAATATATCAACAAAGTAGATTATATGTAAATAATTTTATCTATA